>NW_009646502.1:568304-577000 GCF_000708025.1 Charadrius vociferus | reverse complement strand
CCCCCCCCCCGCAGCCCGGTCCCCCTCGGCCGCTTCCCCAGGGCGATCCCGGGTTTTCCCACACCCTGGCTCTGCCACTCCATGGCTGAGACGTCCCCTGGTGCCACCCCCTCCAGCCGCGGCCCCTCAGATGGCCCAATGGCTTCATCGTCTGTGGGGATCTCATTGAGCGACATGCGGGAGCCAGAGAACTCCACCTGGTGTGGCATGGGGATGAAGGGCAGCTCATCCAGGTCGTCCGAGTCCGAAGAGGATGACAGCGCTGGTGACTCCTTGAGGTGCCGGGGCACAGCGATGGAGAGGTGGTTGGACGTGTCCTCCAGCAGCTCCGGGATCGGCCGCAGCACCATGTTGCACTTGTAGCTGATCTGCGAGCGCTGCAGCAGCAGAACTCCACCTGGTGTGGCATGGGGATGAAGGGCAGCTCATCCAGGTCGTCCGAGTCCGAAGAGGATGACAGCGCTGGTGACTCCTTGAGGTGCCGGGGCACAGCGATGGAGAGGTGGTTGGACGTGTCCTCCAGCAGCTCCGGGATCGGCCGCAGCACCATGTTGCACTTGTAGCTGATCTGCGAGCGCTGCAGCCGGCAGAGAGGGCTGGATCAGGCCCAGGTAAGTGGCACGGCATCATCCTGCCCAGGGCACATCACCCTGTCCTGCCCAGGGCATGTCACCCTCTCCTGTCCAGCACACATCACCCCATCCTGCCCAGCACACAGCTCTGCCTGCCCCCCTCCTGCCCCAGCTCCTGCCGTCACCTGCCATTTCCGACGGGAGAGGAAGAGCTTTAGGTGGTCGGTGCTGATGACTTTCCCCTTGGCCAGCGTCTGCAGGACGAGGGGACAGTGGTGTCCCACAGAGCCTACAGCAGGCTCAGGGGAACCCCGCTGCCACCGGGCACTGGGTGCCTGTCCAGGCTCACCTTGAACCAGGGATGCTCCAGAGTCTGCTCCGCATTGGGCCTCCTGCGAACCGAAACCACCGGGTAAGAATGGCCCAGGCTGGGGGGGTTTGGCTAGCCCAGGGAAGGGCAGGAGGGTCTGGCTGCCCATGCTGCACCGGAGGAGTGGGGACAGGGGACCCCGCAGGACTCACAGCCTGTCATTGACCAGCACTTTGATGACAAAGCCCTTGGCTTCCCGGGTGAGCCCCTGGAACATCTTCTCCTCAAAGGCCACGTTGTAGTTGCGGATGTTCATCAGCGTCGTCTTGTCATTCTCCCCCACAAAGGGGGAGATCCCCGTCAGGCTGCCAAGAAGGGGGACACTGTCATCGGGCCGGGGGACATGGGGAACAGCATGGCAAGTATAGGGGACTGAAGATGGAACCCGGGACCCCAGCCCAAATGCCATGGGGAGGACAGAGGTAGGAGCAGTTGGGGAGGAGGCTGAGCCTGCAAGGAACGATGTGCATTGCCACAGCCCCAACACTGCAACTGGCAAGGGGGCAGGAAGGGGGTCCATTCCGTGGGGGCCCACCAAGGCACTTACCAGAGGTAGGCGATGACACCCACAGGCCTGTGGAGAGGACAGCGTGGTTACTGCACAGCACAAGTCCTCCAGGGCGCCCAGTCCCTGTTCGCATAGCGGGGAACCCGCCGTCCACCCCGGCGCCGCCCTTACCAGATGTCGGTGACACTGGAGACAGGGCTCTGGTTGACGATCTCAGGCCCCACGAACTCGGGGGTGCCGTACTTGCAGTACTGCGGCTCCTCGGGTGTCAGCTCCTGCGCGTTGCCGAAGTCGCAGATCCGGACCTGCTCGCTGCTCGAATCCGCCATCAGGAGGTTTTCTGGCTACAGGACAACGTGCGGCGGAGGGGAGCTTGGCAGGAGGCAGGGGCTCCCCCCAGGGAAGACATGTCCCCTGTCAGCAGGACCGAGCCCCCAGCAGCACAGCGGGAGCCCGTCCTTGCGGGCGCAGGGCAGGAGGGGATGGGAGAGCCCCGTACTCACTTTGATGTCCAGGTGCAGGACGCTGTGCTGGTGCAGGTAGCAGATCCCCTCCAGGACCTGCCGCATGTAGGATCGGACCTGTGAGAAAGCGGAGAGAGGGTGGGCACCCTGAACGTGGGTCAGCCCCACGCTGGCCCCATGCGGAGGAAGGCGCAGGCTGCAGCCCCCTTTGTAGCCTGACACAATGAGCGTTGCACGTCCCTGGGCTGGGACAGACCCCTGGTGTCCCCAGGCTCCCTGCTTCCCCCATCACCTTGCCCTCCTGGGGTTCACCCACCTCGGACTCGCACACCGAGGGCTTCCTCGCCATCCTGTCCAGCAGCTCTTCCTCAGCACAGCTGGGCCCCAGTCAAGGAGCACAGAAATGCCATGTCCCACCATGCCCTACACCCTCCTGGGCACCCAGCCCCTCCGCACCCACTCTGCTCCCGCAAAAGCCTCCCTCATCCCCAGCACTGTGCGCTCCTGGAGCAACGCCTGGAGGATACAGCTCCATGACCACGATGACAGCGTTCTTCTTCTCAAAGGCATCGTGGAAGAAGACGATGCGCTCGTGGTCTAGCTGTGAGAGGATGTGCAGCTCCCGCCGTGCTGACTGCTTGGCCTTGGTCTTCCCAGGAATGAACTTGGCAGCAAAATCCAGCCGGCTGCTCTTCTCCGTCACCCTCCGCAGGTAGGAGAAAGCCCCCCTGCAATGCAGCGATGGGGGAAAGGAAGGATAAGAAGGTGGGGGAGCAGGAGACCTCCCCTTCCCCGAGCAGCTAGGGCAGGCGCCTGCTCCGCAGGGAGCTGCCCAGTCCCCTGGCAACCCTCCAGGACCATCCACGGAGAGACTTCAGGCCTGGCTTTGCTCCAGCTGCCCTGGCTCCCCACCCTGAGCCGGTGCCGGGGCATCCAACGATGGCTGAGAGCAGCCCCATCACCGCATCAGGATCTGATATACCATGGAGCTTCGATCCCTGAAGACAAAACCCCAGGGTGCAGCCTGGCTCCAGCACCCCCGTCCCTGTGGTCCCCATGGTGCCCTGCTGCCCACCGTGCTGGTGGCCCCGTACCTCCCGATCTCCTCGTGCACGTCGTAGTAGTCGGTCAGGCGTCGTGCCTTGTGCAGAGCATCCTCCTCCATGGTGGCATCGGCAGCAGGCTGAGCTGGGGGAAGAAAAGGCGCTGGCGGGGGGCAAGCCGGGCACCCAGGCTCTGCCCCCCGGGGCCGGGGGGCCGGCCAGCCGTACCTGCCCGCACCACCAGTTCCGCCTTGCAGGAGACCTCCCCAGCCAGGTTCTTGGCTGTGCACGTGTAGACGCCACTGTCAGACTCAGCAGCGCCCAGCACCACCAGTGAGCACTCGTTGTCCTCATACACGAAGCTCAGGTGGCTGCTCTCCTCCAGCAGATCCCCGTCCTGGGGGTGGCAGGGGCATCAGAGGGGTCCCATCCCATCCCCAGCCAGTTCCTGCCACCCTTTCCCCGTGGATGGGGGCATGGGGCACATATTGCATCACCAGGGGTGAACACAACACCAAAGCCCCAATGCAGTGACCCAGGTGATGCAATGGCGGTTGTGGGTCTGGGGGGGCTGTGGGTCAGGAAGGAGGTGGGGGTGGTCCCAGCCCACCTTGTACCACATGATGTCTGGCAGCGGTTTCCCCTCCACCACCACGGCGAAGCGTGGCGTCTCCCCTTCCTGGGCATCGATGTCCTCCATGATGGACTCAAAGCGCGGTGCCTCTGGTGAGAGATGGGGTGTGGGGCACCATGGGACAGTGCCACCCCCCTGCCACTGGCATGGTGTACAGCTGTGGGGCACTGCGAGGAAGTGCCAGCCCATGGTATAGGGGCATGGAGTGACATGGAGCAACGGACATGGGATTGGGACGCTACGGGGCAGACCATCAATGACATGTGCCTGCAGCACAGTGGGACAGTCACCCATTGGCATGGGGCACCATGGGGCAGTGCCACTCACAGCACATGGGCATAGGGCACTGTGGGGTTGCATCTCCCAGTTACATATGGGTATGGGGTACTGTAGGGCAGTGCCACCCATGACACCTCTGTGGGGCATTGTGGAGGTGTCCCCTATGGCTCTTGGCAATAGGGCATGAGGGGGGAGTGTGTGCCACCCCATTATACACAGGTATGGGACTGCAGCAGTGCCACCCATGGCACATGGCTGAGGGACACCATGGGGCACTGCCATCCCATGCACACGGTCATGAGGCACATGGGACACTTCTACCCAAGTCAGATATGGGTATAGGACACCAGGCAGTTGTATCAACGTATGGTTCACGTGTTTTCAGGCCCGTGAGTCATTGCCACCCTGTAGAGCAGCATCCTCATGACATACAAGTGTGGAGCACTGAGGAGCAGTGCCCTGCTATGGGGCAGTGCCCCCATGGCACATGGGCTTGGAGCACCGGATGGTGATGCCACCCCCCCAGGCAGAGGGGTACGGCCTCCCAGTGTGGGGGCACCTACCTGCGAGGCGGAGGCGGAGGGTGCAGCGGGCAGCGCCGTGGCGGTTGCTCACCTCGCAGACCAGTGGCCCCGCGGCCCCCCGGCCCACGCGCAGCAGCCGCAGGCAGTGCTGGTCATCATCCGGCATCGTCACCTCGCACATCCCCTCCTGCTCCTCCAGCACCTGCCCGCCCCTGCAGGCACACCAGTTGCCACATGACAGCCCCACAGGCAGCCCCAGCCCCACTGCCCCATCGATAGCTCCCACCCCACAGACCCATGGCCACCTTCTGACCCACAGACAGCCCTGGCCCCGGTTCCCACCCTGCAGCCCCCCAAATGGCTTGCACCCTATTGCTAGCTTTGCCTCCTGAATGGCTCTCAACACTTAGCACCCCACAAACAGCACACCCCTCCCAAAAAAGCCCACCGCATGCAGCTCTGCACAGCCCTGGGCATCACCCTTGGGGGCATGCCCAGCCCAGCCCCAGTGAAGGACCCCCCCACCCACCACAGGCCGCACGAGGAGCTGGTGCAGGAGCCCCTTTCACAAGCCATGGGGTGATGCTGGGCATGGGGCAGGCAACGGGCACAGCACCATGTCCTACCTCTTCCAGGTGACAGCGGCCTCCACGTGGTTGATGGTGATGATGATAGAGGCTGGCTGGCCCTCCACCACGTAGACCACATCTGGCTTGTCCAGGATGACCGGGGCCTCTTCCAGGTAGGGACCTGCCACACTCATCGTCACCACCACCTCTGGACCCCACATCGCCCAGCCTTGGCCAGTTTACCACCCCACCAGCAACAGAGACCCCTCCACCCCCACCACCCATCCCTTCCCCACTGCCCCTCTCACCCCGGTCCAGGAGCTGCACAGGCCCCACAGGCGGGGAGGGCTTGCTGTTGGTCTTGGGGGTGGCAGTGATGACACGGAAGAGGTACTGGGCACCCTTGGTCAGCCCGTGCACTGTGTAGGTGGTGTCCCGCACGCCGGCCACCAGCACCAGCCACTGCGTCGTGCCCAGCACTTGCATTTGCACCATGTAGGTCACCGAGTTGGGGTCTGGAGGAGGAGAGGGTCAGTAGAGCTCCCGGCATCGGGCTGGCTCGGGTACCCCGTCATGGCGTTGCCCACCCCCTGCCCAGCCCCAGTCCCCTCACCTATGGCAGTGTCCAGCCACTTGGGCTTGTTCCAGGTCAGCGTGATGGCTCTGCCAGTCACCGAGGCCACGGTGGGGGGCCCATCCGGGGGGGTCGGCACCACATCTGCATGGGGAGGTGGGCAGGGGTGTAAGCGTGACCACTGCCACAGCTCCTTGGGCATCTGTCTCACACCCTCGGAGATGTCGGCTGGAGGGGATGGATGGGGCCAGCGACCCTCACTGGTTCCCTGCAGGGGCTCAGCCTGGCAGCCCCTGTGGGGCTGGTGGTCCCAGCAAGTCCCATGTGGGTCCTGGGGGTCCAGGGATGGGTTCTGACCCCGCAAGGTGAGGACTGCACAGCTGTCCCCACTTTTAGTTTGGATTAGAGACACCCTGAGGTCCCCTCTAACCTGAACTTCCCTGTGATCCTACCACCCTAGGACCTTGCTACAGGGCCACCAACCCCCAGCTCCGGGGCACAGCCTGGCAGGGTGACAGTGAGTGGCCACACATCCCCTGCTGGTGCCCGCTGCTGCTTACCGGTGACATAGAGGTGTGCGTAGCACGTGGCCTTCCCCACTTTGTTGGCGATGACACTTTTATAGACACCAGCATGTGCATGGCTGACGGCCGTGAACACCAGGCGATGGACATCCTTATCTAGGGGGGAACAGGGGGACATGGGTAAGACCCCACCAGCCAAGCGGCGCAGAGCTCCCCTCCCTCCTCATGGGGCGTGAAGGTCTGAGGGGTGATGTCTCATCACAGGGTGTCCCCCCTTCCTCCACGCTGTGGAGGAACCCCAAGGGGGCAAGGAGGGTGACAGGGAGCCCTACACTGCATCATCTTGCGGTCCTCGGTGCTGTCGATGCGGGAGCCGTTGTGGAACCAGGTGATGGAGGGGTAGGGCAGCCCGGCCACCTGGCACTCCAGCACGGCCTCCTTTGACTCCACCACGTCCAGGTTGTGCAGCGGCTTCAGGAAATCAGGCATGGTGAAGCACTCTGCCTCCGTTTCCGCCTGCTCCGGCTCCTCTGGGATGGATGGCATCTTCTCCAGCTTGGAGCTGCAAGAGCCCACACACACACACTCGTGGCAGGAACACGGTGCCCCCAGCCCAGCCCCAACCCCAAGCTTTGCACAAACCCATCGTCCCCCAAATCCCAGAGGGGGAGCAAGCACAGGGGATGCAGATCCCAGAGAGCCCCGACTCTTACATCTGGGAAGCAGCAGACGGTCGCGGCTCCTCCACGTAGAGCTCAGCAGAGCACTCCACATGGCCATGGGCGTTCCTGGCTGTCACCGTGTACTGCCCCTCATCCTCGCTGCCCACGTGTACAATGACCAGTGAGTGCAGCCCCCCATCCCGCTGAATCCGTACGTTCTCCCCCTCCTGCACCGGCTGGCCTGCAGGGGGACACACACCAGCATCAGCATCATCACCCCTCCTAGCCCCAGCCAGGCACGAGCCCTTGGGTGCAGCCCCCGAGGGGACAGGGAGAGGCCTCCCTGTAGGGCCCAGGACAAGCTCTCTGGGCTTGTGGGTTACCAAAATGAGTCCAGGTGACCGCCGGAGGAGGAGTCCCACTGATCATGCAGTCGAAACGCGCCGTCCGCCCTTCCACCACGTCCACGTCCTCCAGCTTGCGGGTGAAGAGCGGCTGCACGGAGGGCTGCACCGTCAGCCGGGCGCTGCAGGTCAGCTCATCTGCAAGGAGAGCGGGTAGGGGTGAGCCCCAGGCAGCACGTGTGGCGCAGGGCAAGAGGCAGCCTGCGACCCCCGGGCTGCAGCCCCAGCAGCCAACGTGGTCATAGCTGAGGGTACCCCACACCTGGTGGGGGCTGAGCCCGGGTGTGCTGGGTGCCAGGCTCTGTCCCTGCATGGGACAGGGGGGGCACAAGTGTGTGCAAGGTCCCCCATGCCCAGGGCTGGGGCTCTGCTGGCAGCGGGGTGCCTCTTTTGTCCCCTCACAGCAGTACAGATGCCAGCAGAAAGGTGGGGCGGGAGGATGCCCTGTCGTCCCCATAGGGCAGGGCGTCACAACTAGCCTAGACCCTTGGGGACAGGGCGGTGACACCGAAGCAGGCAGCGCCAGCACGTGCAGCACCCAGGGGCAGCATGGGGATAGGCACAGGCTGGATGCTCTAGATGAGGGGGTTTGCAGCAGGGACAGCTTTGAGTCATGGTGTCCCACCACCCATACTCAGGCACAGCCTCACCTCCCTGCACCCAAAACTACTGCTGTGCTTAAATCCCTGCGGGTGTGCAGCCTGCTCCGTGGAGGGATGCATGGGCACCAACAGCAGGGTGCTGGGAATGCCACTGCACCCACCGCAGCCTGGGTTACAGCTGAGGGGATGGAGAACTTGTCCCTGTCCTGCTGGGGGGGACAGAGGCTGCGTGCAGCACGCACAGGCAAAGGCGGGTGTCGGATCTATGGGACAGAGTCTGGGTCTTGCTGCTGCTCTTCCTCGGCTGCCACCAGTGATGGTTTGGTGGGAGAGGGTGGGTGGCCCTGACCCCCTGCCACCCCCCAGGGCCAGCAGAGACAGGTTGGCACTGGAGCCGGGTGCCTGGAGGCTCTGGATCCAGAAGGGCAGGGAGAGCTGGGCTCCAGGGCTGTGTTCAGCCGGTGCAGCCACAGCACGAATACATCTCCCCACGTTTCTGGGAGCTGCATGCATGGCGGTGGAGGAGCTGAGTGGGATGCGAGAGGGCTGAGGGTGCTGAAGCCCAAGGACTGATGCACACCAGTTTTCCCAGCCGGGGAAATCTCCCCAGCTCCTGGGACCAGAAACCACTCCCTGTCCTCCTATCACCCACCTCCAGCACTCACAGCTACATCCTGGAAGGACCGGAGCCCCAAAGTCAGGGATGGGGGGAGGTTGTCCACCCCCAGCACCCCCTTAGGGCCGAGCCCCAAGCGAGACCCCCGCCCCCACCCTGCCCCGGGGAGCTGCGTGACCGCCGCTTACCTTTAGCTGTGCTGAGCTTGCAGGTGTAGATCCCGCTGTCGTCCTCGTGCACGGAGGTGAGCAGCAGCTTGCACTTGCGCCCGTCAAAATGCATCTTGCATTTGAGCAGGGCGGGCTGGAGCAGCCGGCCCCGGGATAGCCAGTCCACGTCCATGTCTGGCGG
>NW_009646502.1:565933-567024 GCF_000708025.1 Charadrius vociferus | reverse complement strand
CTGGGAGCGGGGTCCCGGCAGGGTACAAGCAGTGCAGCCAAGGCTGGGGTGGGATGGACGCAGCCTGGGGGGCTCAGGCAGCCGTCAGCAGGGAGGGCTTGGGGGGAGCAGGGCACACACAGCAAAGGGCAAGAGGAGGGAGGCAGCATCACTCGTCCCCGCAGGCTCCTTCCCTGGCCTCGGGGGACACCAGGCAGAGCCTGGCTATCAGTCCCGAGTCCACCCACCTCCCCCCACCCCAAATTTGCACACATATATTGGGGTCCTAGGAGGACCACAGCCAGGCTGGGGAGGGATGCTAAGGGAATAGGACTGGACAGCCCAGTCCCATGCATACGGGCTATCGCTGGAAATGGGCAGGGGGAAACTTCTCCAAGCTGCTCTGGGCCTGGCACGGCAGCTTGCAGACTGCCTGCAGCAGGGAGGGAGCTGTCAGCTCAGCAGGGCAGGGGGACATGTCCCCAGCAGGGCCACCAAGGGCAAAAGCCTTCCCTGCGCAGCCAGGGGCAGCACCCGGCCTCAGCAGCAGGTACATGGGGGGACATGGGATGAAGCTGGGCTGTGGGCAGCAGCGAGCTCTGGGTCAGGCCAGCGGGGGTCCTGGCACAGCTGGCTGGTGGGACCCAGGGCCGTGGGGCCACACATCTGGATAGGGCAGCAGGGCAGCCTGCCTTCTGCTGCAGGGCCAGCCTATGCCGGCAGCCCCAGGCACGCAGCTCCACTTTCCTGCTCCCGGCTTGCGCCCGCCTGTGCTGCGGCAGAGAAGGGCAGGCTGGCTCATCCCCTTCTCCCGCAGCACTGCCAAGGAGGGGTCTGCAGCGGCCCCTTCCCCACACAGCTCATGCAGGGCACCGGAGCCAGCTGGCCCCTGGGGGCCAGGGCGGATGCGCCCGGGGATCTTTACCTCTGACCTCCAGCTTGGCCTCGCACTGCTTGGTGCCGTACTCATTGACAGCCTTGCAGGTGTAGAAGCCGGTGTCAGTGCGCTCCGCCGCCAGGATGTGCAGCGTGAAGAGGCCCCGCACCCCCTCCGCCTCCTCCGTGTGATGCCGGCGGCCGTACTTCACCGGCTGCCCGGTCCTCCCCCCGCT
>NW_009646502.1:564983-565879 GCF_000708025.1 Charadrius vociferus | reverse complement strand
GTTCCTCAGCCTGCCAGGGACACAGGCAGAGCAGCATCGTCACGCCTGGCCCTGCACGCCCATCCTGTCTGTCCCCAAAAGACCCCTCTCCTTCACCCCCAATCCTGCTCAGGACCAGAGCTCCAAACTGGCCATCCCCAAATGGGGAGGCCACTGTGGTTGTCCCCTCCTTCCCTGTCCAGCTGTGACCCAACGAGCACTGGGACTCACCAATAAATGATGGGCTTGGGCTCCCCACGGACACGGACGCTCATGCTGACATCCTGCCCCTCCAGCACCGACTGGTCCGACAGGGATACCTGAGGAAGCAGTGGTCAGGGAGCAGTGAGCACCCACCTGTACCTAAGGCCATGCATCCCCACCACCGCACCCAGGGCCACATGTCCCATCACAGCGACAGCCCTGGAGCACCAGGGGAGCTGCTGGGGCACCTGGTACAGCCCAGATCAGGAGGTAAGAAGGCCTGACCCGGCATCTCCTGGCACCAGAGACCACAGGGCTGCGGTCACAGGCCACTGCCCCCCCTCTGCCAGGTCCCAGGGTGGTTGCCAGCTCACCTCAAAGGTGGGTGCAGCCTTGAAGGTGCTCTCCGGGGAGCCGTGGGCAGCCCCATGCTCGGCTCTAGGCTGCAGCTTCATGGCTGGTCGGTGCTGGGGTGTTCCAGACTCGGGGAACTCTTCCAGGGGGCTCAGGTACTCTTCATCCGAGGTGAGGGCTGGCCTCTGGCCGAGGGGGGGTGCCAAGTTCCCATGCCGCTCCACGACGGGGGCTAGCATAGGAGAGGCCGAATAAGGAGCTGGCAGCAGCCAGAGCCAGGCAAGGGGGGGTCAGGACACCCCTCCCCACCATCCCGCACCCCAGGGTGTGCCCGGGGACACCCAATCCCACCACACATC
>NW_009646502.1:563486-564182 GCF_000708025.1 Charadrius vociferus | reverse complement strand
ACTGGCCCCGGGGTGCACCACGGAGCGGGTGGGTTTTTTGGGTGCTTCCAGTCCCCCAAGGCGGCTCTGAGCCTCTGCACGCTCCCCAGGGACTCTCTCGGGATGGGGAGCGCCGTGGGGCTGCGAAGGGCTGGGAACCCCCCTGGCTAGTGGGGTGGAGGGTGAGCTTGGTAGCCCCCTGGCTAGCAGAGTGGAGGATGGGCTAGGTATCCCCTGGCTAGCAGCTTGGTGGGCAGGCTGGATATCCCCCCAGCTTATGGGGCAGGATATCCCCATGGCTAGCATGTTGGAGGGCGGGCTTATCCCCACAATTTGCAGGTTGTAGGGCAGGCAGGGGTATCCCCATGATTTGAAGGTTTGAGGCAGGGGTATCCCCACAATTTACAGGTTGGAGGGCAAGTAGGGGTATGCCCATGGTTTGCAGGCTGGAAAGAGGAGTACCCCCACCGTTTTGGGGTTGGAGGGCAGGCTTGGGGTATGCTCCACAGCTAGTGGGGCGTAGGGCAGGCATGGGGGAGGCCGGACACTGGGCTCCTTGCTGGGCACCGGCAGATGCTCACAGCCTTGACCCCGCTCCCCCCGCACGGCAGGATCCCTCCGTGCTTGCCGGGAGCACGTCATCTGCTTTGGTTCAGACAGAGCCTTGTAGGGTAAGGAAGCCGGTTTCTTCCCAGTGACAGCAGCGGCGAGCTGGCA
>NW_009646502.1:561160-563368 GCF_000708025.1 Charadrius vociferus | reverse complement strand
CAGCGGCTCCCCGGGCACTCCTGACCAGCAGGGTATGACGCTCGCCCTCCGCCTTGATGGGCCGCGTCGTGCTGCTCCGCAGCGGGACCCCGTCCTTCCTCCAGGACACTGCCGGCAGAGGCAAAGGTCACTCCTGGACAGGAGAGCCCAAGCTCCCCCGGAGGTCTGCACAGGGTCCCGGTGAGGCCAGGAGCTCCCCTGCCCTAGGGAGCCCTTTGCCATGGGGTTCCCACAGCCCCTGACTGAGAGCAGGGCTGGTCCCCATCTGATTCCTGGCATCCTCCTGCCCTCCAGTGGAGGCTGGAGGAGGGAATCAAAGCTGCTTGGCTTCTGCCTGGCTCTTTGGGCTGGTACCGGCTCTAGCTGCCCACCTGCCCCTGCTCAGCGTGGCTACAGCGTGCCTGGAGCCCATCAGCCCTCAGCTGTGCACAGGGGCTCTTCCCCCGGGAAACCACCCGGGCTGTGCCAACAGTAGCCCAGAGCATCTCCTGTCTCTGCCCACCCAGTGCTCTGCGGCCCTTCTCCCACTCTCCCAACATCCCAACTCAGCGGGGTGGACGGCAGACAGCCTGCACGCACCCTGTGCTCCGCACCCTGCCCTGGCAGGCCACGGTGGCCAAGCTCTTCACTCCTGCCTGGGGGGAGGCAGGGCGAAAGGGGTGCTCCCGAGGTGGGCACATCACCTCCCTGAGACATCCAGCTCGGGGCTGCGCATCCCACCCCGCACAGTTGAGGTAGCCCCAAGGGACGGTTCAGCGGGTGGGACAAGGACATGCAGAGAGCTTGTCCACCACACTCGCATCCCCCAACCCCCTAGCCCCACGGTCACTCACCTTCCGGCTGGGGGTTGGCTGTGACAATGCACTTAAGCAGCACCTCTGCCCCCACGGCCACTGCCATGTCCTGGATGGGGATCTCAAAGATGGGGGCTTCCAGGGGGTCTTCACCCGCTGAGACATAGGAATCATCTGAGGACTCTGGACAGGGAGAGATGGGCCCCATGGCTGTCAGTGAGGTGGAGCGAGCGGGTCCCGTGCCACACCGGGATGCATGCAGGCAGAGCAGGGGTCCCGCAAGCCTCTGCCCATCCCTGCCAGCATGTCTCCCACACCCTCACTGGGGCATTAGCAGGTCCTCGGGCTGTGCAGTGGAGGAAAGGGCCACATCAGGGGCCACCGTGGCACAGCGCCTGCAGCGGGACAAGGCAGGGGACCATGGGGCAGGGAGCATACAGCCTGCTGTACATCCCTGTACAGCGCAAGCGATGAGGAGTGTGGAAGGAGGAGGGTTGTGCAGCCCACTGCAGCCCAGGCTCTGAGCTCCCTCCGTCCCCCAACAGGGTGCTGGCTGCTTTTCCCCACCACATCAGCATCAGCCTCCCGGCTCCCCCCGCTCCCATGGCCCCAGTACATGGGCAAAGGTCCTGGGGCTGCGCCAGGAGCCTTGGGCACGTGGGCCTGGCACTGCTCCGGACAGAGCAGAGCCTGGAAGGAGCTCCCGGCCCGGGTGCAGTATGGTCTCATCCTGGTGTGCTGGGATGAGCAGGGCACCTCTCCTCTCGCCGAGCCACCCTGGGGACTTTTGGGCTGCACGCCCTGCCTGGAGCACCGAGTACGGTCCAGCCAGGACAAGCTGCATTAGGTGCCCTGTGCCTCGCGGGGGGCCGGACCAGCCCCGGGGCTGCGTGCCAGAGGTCAGCACCCTGCGTCCTTCCCGCGCCAGGCAGGAGGGACAGAGATGTCAGCAAGCCTCATGACCTCAAGGCCCGGCAAACTGGTACCCAGGCTGGTCTGCCTTAAAGCCCTGGTTGGTGCCAGCATCCCCGACCTGTGGAGCCGTGTCCCCCCGTGGCATCCCTGCGCTCTATAGCACAGCCGGGACTCCCCACACCTCCCAGGGCCAGGCTGGGGGTCCCCCATCCCTCTCAGGGGCTGGCTGGGCCAGCTCTGTACCTGCAGGAGGGCAGAAAGCCATGCTCCTACCTAGCTCCGGAGAGGTGGGCCTGACTCGCCGCCCCTTCCCCTTGCTCCGTGTGCTCCTGCTTTCTTGAGCCGTCCGGCCACTCTCTTTCTTCTCCGACACTTTCGTCTGCCTTCTCTCCACCTCCCTGCCCTCGCCGTGCTGCCCTGCCCAGCTCCTCTCCAGGCGAGCCTCTTGCTCCATCCCCGGCTTCGCCCAGGGCAGGAACCGCACCTCCGCAGGAGCCTC
>NW_009646502.1:559222-560032 GCF_000708025.1 Charadrius vociferus | reverse complement strand
AGGGGGAGGTGGCGAGCGGACGATGGGTGGCTTGGCGGTCAGCGGCAGGGCAGCGGGGGACCTCGGGGGCTCGGCACCCGGCTTTGGAGAGACGGGGCCGCTGTGGGGGTCATCTCTCCGGTAGCCCCCCTGGGGGATGCTGCTGCAAGGGGAGAGACAGAGGAGCGCGGTTCAGAGCCCACCCTCCCCTCCTGGCTGCGTCCCTGCTCTTAACCCGCACCACGGTGCCCAATGGGGCACAGCAAGGGGGGCAGGCGGCCAGGGCAACCCCGGGACCGGGGACCCTCGATGGGCCCCGGCAAGTGAGTCTGGCCACCCCGAGACCACCAGGAGCTGGCTGGCTTGTGTGAGAGTCCTGGGCTGCTGTGACACAGCAGTGTCCCCTTGCCCAGGGGTACCCGTGTGGGACAGCGGGGTGATGCTGGGACACCCAGCGAGTCACCTCCCCAAGGCTGCCATGCAGACAGGACCAGGGGGCGATGGGTGCCCCAGTTTGCCGGGGTGTCCTGGTGTGCCAGGGCAGCGAGGGACAAGCCAGCTCTTCCGCAAGGTGGAAGGGGTCCCCGAGGCTACAAGCCATCCCCCCGTGCACGTGCTGCTACCAGCGCATCCCCCCACCCCGCTGCCCCCGGGGAGGGCTTGGTGATCACGGTGCAGAAATCATAAGGTGGAGATGAGGTTCTGGTGGAACAAGCAGCCTCGAACAAAAAAAGGGGGGGGATGGAGGTCGAAGGAGCAGGCCTGCAGGGATGGGGACTGAAGGCGGCGGGGAGGGAAGGGGGCTCTGAGCACGTCAGCAGTCCTGGGGAG
>NW_009646502.1:556467-558092 GCF_000708025.1 Charadrius vociferus | reverse complement strand
GGGCTCATCCTCGCCCGTCTCCGAGTCTGGGGAGGTGGGGAGGTGGGGAAGGGGGAAGGAGAGCAAGGGGGTGAGGGGACACGGGGACAGCAGGCTGGGCTGCCCCTTGCAGACCCACCGGTTCCAGGGGCGGGAGAGCAGTGCCCGGGCAGCTCCGGGAGGAGGCAGCGCCAGGGCAGGGGGCATGACTGTGACCTGCAGGGACAAGCTGCCAGCAGGGAAAGGCAGGACCAGAGGTGGGAAAGTCCAGCCGGGCAAGGGCATGCAGGGGAGGGCAGGCAAAGCAGGCACGAGCGGTGTTAGGTGATGGGAGGAAGGAAGATGGTGGTGGGAACGCAGCTGGCGGAGGTGGCGTGAGGATGGGGATGCAGGACAGGGGGACAGCGGTGGCAATGGGGCAGGGTGGCAGGCTGGGGCACAGGGCCCGCTCTGGGGACGGGGCTGGCATCGGGCAGGGGTCTTCCTACCGTAGCTTTGTTTCCTGCAGGAGCGGAAAACTTCGCTTCCATAGGGGCAGCAAGAGAGAGAGAGACATCAACACCCGGTTATCGGCCCGGCCTGCGGAGACGCGGGGGGCAGCGGGGAGGGAACTTGTCCCCAGCGTCTCCCCGCACTGCCATGAGGCAGGGACCTGCCGGGGCCAGTGCCTGGGTGGGCCATGCCATCTCAGAGAGCCTGGCACAGGGTGCCAGGCTTCAGGTTCGGGCAGGACTGAGCATTTGCCCATCTCAGGACCCCACAAGGAGCACCTCATGCCCTACCTGGCCCCACGGCAAGGGCCATGTGCCCACAGGGCATGGGAACAGGTCTGGCTCCCCCAGACTTCCCCACCACGTCTCCACTCTGCACCCATGTTCACTGCACGCTGCGCCGGCGCTCGCTGCACGCAGACCCTCCGCGCACAAAGACCGTCCCGCCCGCGCAGTGCTCGGCACCATTCCCTCCCCATGCCACAGCCACGCGGACGGCTGCCCCCTGTCCCCAGAGCTGCCCTGCGGGGTGGCCTCGCCACTGCAGCATCTGCACATCCCTGAGCTCCACAGAGCACCGCAGCTTGGGGCTGGATACACACACCGCTTCCCCCCAGCCAGTGCGCCAGCTGGGCACTCCTGGGGGTGCTGGGACACGTGGACATGTGTGTCCATGCGCAAGCACCCTCCCTCTGTGCATCCCCTACCCCACCGGTGGCAACTGCTGCAGGATACAGCCGTGCCCCACACCACGGTCCTGGTCGATAAAGCAGTGATGCTCAAGGCAGGGCATCAGCGAGAGCCTCCCCACAGGTGGGACGAGGCCAGGCCAGATCAGCGCCATCCCTAATGTCCTGTCCCGGGAGAGCCGACCCCGTGCAGCCAGGGAGAGCCAGCCTTTCCCCCCTGCCATGGCTCCAGCCCTCACAAGCTGCCGCAACAAACCCCTGTGACAAGGGACATGTCCCCTGCCCCACCACCGCTCCCCTCCACTACGTGCCATGGCATGGCGGGGGAGGGAGGGGGGTGGGAACATGCTGCTCCCCCACAGCCCAAGTTGCCCCTCCGCAGCCTCATGCGCTGCCACCACACTGGGCTCCCTAGTCCAGCCACGACAGCGCTGGAGGAACCGGAGCTGTGGGGCCAAGAGCAGCC
>NW_009646502.1:554891-555753 GCF_000708025.1 Charadrius vociferus | reverse complement strand
CCCCCCCCCCCCCCCCCGGCACGGCGGTGGGGCCGGCCCCCATCCCGGCCCGCTCGGGGTGGCGGGGGGAGCCGGGTCCTGGTAACTCAACGCACCATGCGTGAAGCGCCCGAAGCGCCGCGAGTGGCCGGTCTTCTGCAAAGGAAAAGAGAAGAGAGCGTTACCCAGGGCACGGTGCCAGGCGCCTGCTCACACACGCGTGCACGCTGCTGGCATGGCACACCCGCACGCACGCACCCCATCACAGCACAGGCGGCACCGCGCACACCCACAATCGCACGCGCGTGTGCGTGCGCACACACACACACTGGCACAGCACACGTGGTGCCACTCACACCCTCCCGCTGGCAGGGCACACCCGGCACCGCTCGCACGCACGCTCAGACACACACACCCCCGGCTGCACGCCCACGGGGTACCCACAGGCACACACCCCCGCGCTCGCAGCTGTGGATGGGTGTAGGTGGACACGTGTAGCACATGCCCAGCCGTGCACACACACACACACACATGTGTGCGTGCACACACACACCCCTTTGGTGATGACACTGCACCCCAGCCCTGTGCCACCTCCTGTGCTCAGGGGGTGACACCGTGCACCCCAGCCCTGTGCCACCTCCTGCGCCCAGGGGGTGACAGCCCTGGGCAGCATGTCCACCCCGGCACTGCCGCCGGCAGCCAGCGCCGCCAGCAGCAAGGTCTTTGCCCAGGCGGGTGCCCAAATGCTCCGCAGCCCCTTCAAAGCCACCGCCCACGCCAGCATGGGGACTGGGCCAGCAAAGCATCTTCCAGGCGCTGGCCCAGACGCCGCCACGGGCACGGGCCCAGCGTGGGGACAGCATCCCCCATCCACGGCGGACGG
>NW_009646502.1:553698-554053 GCF_000708025.1 Charadrius vociferus | reverse complement strand
TGGCCCGAGGGCAGCGGCTGCACGAGACACATTTGTATTCAGGCTGAGCCAGGCTTCACCTCCCCTCCTCGGCTGACTCTGCTGATTCTGGCTGGCAGCCCGTCTTCCAGGCCAGGGAAAGATAGATGAGTGATTAACTGCACCATCGGCGGATAATTCCCCCATTAAAAAATGAAAATGCAATTGAGTGCCATTATCGGGTGCTCTTGTGGCTTCCCCGGGGACTGGCGCCATCAGCTCCCCATCAAATATGGTGACTGCACCCAGCGGGCCTGGGCTGGGCTCCATCACCCAGAGCTATGGGGTGGCTGAGCCCCCTCCCCTCTGCCTCGCAACAAGTCACTGCGGGATGGGG
>NW_009646502.1:552674-553521 GCF_000708025.1 Charadrius vociferus | reverse complement strand
AGACAGCCCCCCCCCCCACACCCCTGGGCTGGGGACCTGCCCTGGCCCTGGCATGGGGCTTCCCTAGCTGTGGCCATGGGGCCAAAGGGAGTCAGGGGGGAGAAGGGGGTCCTGGGACCACGGAGCACAGCCCATGGACCCTGCCACCACCTGGCATGTGGAGCCCAGCAGCACAGGGCACTGGTGCCACTGGTGCAAGACAGGTAAACAAGGGAGCAGGGATGGCGTGAGGTGGGGAGGCAGTGGGTGGCTTGCCTGGTGCGCAGGGACAGCTGCTGTGGGTGTGCTAATACCCCCCATGCTCAGCCAGTGTAGTAGGACCCTGCCCCACCACATGGGCAAGCCACCGGGCTTGTTGCCCCCAAGGGCAGATGGGGCAACCAGGCAGCGCCATCCACCCTGCCCCGGAGGGACCCCTCCACCTGGCTCCCAGCATCCCTGGGGACCTGTGTCCCTCGGCACATCCCACACCCCGAAGAAGGGGCTGCGGGTGACAACCCCTCCCCAGCCCCTGCTGGGCCACCAGATAGGGTGACAGCGGGTGGGCTACATGCCTGCGCTGTGTGGAGCAGCGGGGTGGCCTTGGGTGCCCTGGGGGAGCCGGAGGCGGGGGGCTTCCTGGAAAGATGCCCCCCATCCTCCACCCTCCCGCTGAGGCCAAGTGACGTCCTTGTTCCTTGCTCGGCGGCAGAGCGTGCGGCGGGGCCCGTGGAGGAGCCTTGCCTGTGCCAGGCATGCTCCTGACGCGGAGGGGATGACGCATGCAAAGCCTCGTCTCCAGCTCCGTGACCACCAGCAGCGGGGCTGGGGGGAGCCATGAAGCAGCAGGATCCATTTGCTGCCCTGG
>NW_009646502.1:549112-551879 GCF_000708025.1 Charadrius vociferus | reverse complement strand
GCCCGTCCGGCCCCACCGCCTGGGGCAGGGGCTGCTCTTCTCCCCCCATGCTCAGCACCGTGGGGCGCAGCCCACCACCGCGGCTCCCACACGCACCCCGACAGGGACAAGAATAACGCAACACGCCACGCCAGTGCTGCACGCGACTGCCCTCCATGCGCTGCCCTCAAAGTGCCCCCAAACAAGGCAGCTCCGCTGCCACAGCTGCCACAACCCTACACAAAGCACCACAGCCGCAGTGTCCCATGGCACTGCCCAGACAAGATCCAGGCACACCAGCCTCCCCTCGGCCCCCCACATCCTCCAGCCACCAACCAACCATGCAGAAAGGTTCCCTCAGCGAGGTATGGGCGCTCCTGACCCGCCTGCACATCAACGAGAGCTAATATGGGCACAGTCCTTCACAGCAACCCCCCTGGCACGGCACTGCCCATGCCACGGCATGAGACCCCTTGCAAACCGCACAGCCTCCAGCCACAGGCACCCAGTCCCCTAAGACAGACCTTATACCCTGCCCTCCGGGTGCCTCAGGACCCGGGCGGGATGGCAGGGCTGGACCGCTCAGCCCTGGACTAGCATCACCGCTTTGTGGCTGGTGGGGACACAAGCATGACCCAGGGAAGGGGGCTGTTGTCCCTTTCTGTGTCGCATGACACACACAAAACCTCCACTTCTCCTGGGATGAAGACCCACGGCACAGCTCAGGGCAGGACCAGGTGCCCGGGACTGAGCTGCGACGGGGCTCTCGGGACGTGGGCAGAAGCTGTCAGTGGGGACCCCTGGTCAGGGGCCATTAAGACCTACTGGGTGCTCCTGGGGTGTTGGCACATCCCCGGCCCTGCCAGCCTGTCCCTGTTCTCTGGGTCACACTGCAAATAAGCCAGATGGGCAGTCCCAGTCCCACAGCCTCAGCGGGTCCTTTCTTGCCTGCCGTGCCCCCCACAACTCTCGGTACCCTGGATCCCCAGCTCACCAAGCTGTTGAGCCCCACAGCAACCATCAGCCCCTTTTCCAGGCTCCTGGAGAGGCCGCCAAGGTCCCACTCCCACCGGCTGTCCACGCTGCCCCCTCCCACTGCAGAGCATCCATGGGGACGCTGCTGGAGGCCTCCCCACCCAGCGTTTGTCCCCATGCCGCTCACCTGTCCCCTGGGGGAGCTGGCTGCCCCATGCGGGGCTGCACACAGGCATCACGCTCCCCACGACGCTTGGCAGCTCTGGCAGCTTTTCTCCGCTTCCCCTCCCAGCCCGTGACTCCCAACGTGAGGCTTTTCATGGCTCCATAACAACTTGCAAATTACCCAGTACAAAAGGAGCTGTTTATACAACATTTCTGACAGTCCCACAATCCGAGTGATGCTGCGGGGTTTCCGTGGAGACCCCGCACGTCAGGCAAGTCCCACGAATGCCAGAGCTGGCACTAAAGGAATCTCCTGTCAGAGCCAGAGGACTCTGCTGCGCCCCTCAGCCCTGGATGGGGACAGAGATGGGTACACCTGGACCAGGGCTGGGTAAAAGGGTGGGCTGTGGGGCTCATGTCTACCAGGATCTCGCTGCCAGGTGCTCTCACCCAGGCTGTGCATGCCTGTGGTCCTACCACAGACCTGCAGAGCCTGTGCCTATTTTTTTCACGCTCAAGTGGGATAAAAGCCTGGTGAGGGATGCCGGGAAGGGGCACCAAGGCTTGGGCTTGGCACACGGTGGTGCCAGGGCAAGGCTGTTGCCACCACAGCACCTGCAGGCGTAGCCCCAGGGCTGGCCCCAGGGAGGGACCACATGTGCCCGGCCAAAATGCAGCCATTTGGGTATGCTCCAACTGCTGTGTCTGCAGCCACAGCTCCCGGCTGGCCAGACACACAGCCCTGTGGCTCTGCCACTTGGCCATCCCTCAGCAAAAGCCCCAGGAGTGGCTTTGGGCTGCCCCAGAGATGCTGCCACCCTTGGGTGCAGCTGGGTCACCTCTGAGGGGCTATGCCTTCTGTGCAACCCGAAAGTCCTTTCCGGAGGCGGCAGCACAAGCAAATCCCCCAACAAGGGCGAAGCCAGAGTCCCTGCAGAAAAGTGCCTGGTGGGAGGTGACAGCAGCCTGCACCCAAAGCAGTTCCTCTGCAGGACAGGGACATGGGGCAGGGTGGCCATGGCATAGACACAGGTGGCTCCATTGCCACTCGGCTCCAGCTTCACCTGCCAGGCACACACCAGCCCCCAGCAACGCAGACAGCAAGCACTTGCTTAAAATGCAGCATTAATTACGCTGCTGAGAGTGGCACCGCTCCTCATGCCTTGCTGGACCTCCCCGGCACCGATCCTGCCCTGGCACAGCAGCGCTGGCTGGGCACCGGCCACCCGGCCCTGGCCACCAGCCCCCTTGTCTCTGTGCTTGAATAATTGATGGCGGTGGGTGTGCGCAGCCGTCTCGGGTAGGAGAAGGTCTGGGCATGAATATTTCATGCGTTTGCGCCTCCCAAAGCTGCCGGGGACGGTCTGCGGGAGGTGGGGATGTGCTGGGAGCCTGGGGGAGGTAGGGGACCACCTCCAGCCCTGTCCCCAGCGGGAAAGAAATGCAGCGGAATGGCCCTTGTCACCGGGCAGGGCAGCACCACCACAACTTTCTGTCCTTGGGGTAGAGGACGTGCTCTGCTGTGACCCCTCTCCCAAGTGCTGGGGACACCCCAGGTGCCCTCCCCAGCATTGCCTCCACTTGCTGCCACTCGAAGGATGCCCAAGCACACGGTGCCCGCTGCAGGCCGAGGACGCAGGGACACACG
>NW_009646502.1:545137-548909 GCF_000708025.1 Charadrius vociferus | reverse complement strand
GGCGGTCCTTTATTTCCCCGCCCGCGGGCCCGGGTCTCGGCCTCTCGCCTGTAACACAAGCCCTACAGCCCGTCAGAATCCGAGGGGACGGCACATTCCTCAGCAAAAATAACCCCCCGGCAGCGGGCGAGAGGGCAGGGGTGGAGGTGACTGACTGGACAGCTGCACCCACCGCTCTGCTCACCGGGGAGCAGCCCTCCCGCTGCGCAGAGCCCCGGGATGGGGAGCTGGCACCCGTGGCCACCATGCCAGCCCCCTGCCCAGGTGGCTGGGGCAGAGCTGGGAGCCCGGCTCTCCGGCAGCTGTCTGTAGTCTGGCCCCAGTGCCACCCCCGTGGTACGTGGTCGTGCTCGGGGACCGGTGGCTGCACGGCCAGTCCACCCGCCAGCCCTGCGGGCATCCCGAGGGGCAGCT
Organism: Charadrius vociferus; assembly: GCF_000708025.1. Taxonomy (NCBI): domain Eukaryota; kingdom Metazoa; phylum Chordata; class Aves; order Charadriiformes; family Charadriidae; genus Charadrius; species Charadrius vociferus. Next base: position 548,495 of record NW_009646502.1, on the reverse strand, counting down.
CCAGCCCCATCCTCCCTGCACTGCCCAGCCCCAGGGACCTGTCCCCATGCCAGCTGGGACAGGCACCTTGGGGTGGCACCGGCCAAGCAGCTCTGCGGAGGCAGCCCCTGCGCTGGCACAGCCAAGCACGGTGCCGATCGACCCCGCGGTGGGACACGGCATCCTGAGCTCCTCCGAGATGCTGCTGTGCCCCAGGGCTGGGGGGACAGGTAGGGAGGATGGCACTTGACAGTCAGGGATGGCAAGGGGAAACTGAGGCAGCCCAAGAGTCCCACAGGAGGGAAGGAAATGACAAAAAGAGGCTTTAGATCCTGTTCAGTCCCCGAGCAGGGCTGGCAGGGGCTCCAGAGGGAAGGGGCAGTTGGCACTAAACATGGGCACAGTACTGCAAAATAAGAGACTAAAATTAGGCACCGAGATAAACGGGCAGAGGTGCGGAGCCACCAGGGACACTGTCTGCACAGCCATCCCCACCACTGCCACCGCTGTGCACCGCCAGCCGGAAAAACATGCCCACGCCACCCCACTGTAACTTGGGGCTGGATAGGAAGGGGCCACGCAGGGCTACCACGCACAGGCATCTCCTTGCCCCTTTCCCTGCCTCCAAATCCAGGCGGGTGCAGGCTGTTCCCTGGGCAGAGGAAAGGTTCCAAGGCGGTTTGATTGCTGAGTGCAGGTGGAGGCGAGCGGAGAGAGACCCTGCGCTGGGAGCCCGAGACGGAGACATCCAACCTTGATCCTCCCCGCCAGGGCTGCCTCTAGTTTCAGGCGGCGCTGGCACGGCCAGGGAGGGCTGGGCTCTAAAAGGAGATTAGCTCAGGTTCTTAAGAGGTGATTTAATCCGGTTTACGGGGAAAAAATTTAGGAGATGCAGCCGAGAGGTGATACAGGCTTTAGCGAGCCTGGGGGAGCCACGGTGGGGACCAGGGCTGACTGGAAGGGTCTGGAGGGTCCCTGGACGGAGCTGGGAAGCCCCTGGACCAGCCTGGTGCCAATGTGAAAAGGGGCAACACACCCCACCTGGGCCCATGAGGCCAGGGCATGAGGGACAACCTGCACCAGGAGAGGGACAGAGCAGTGGGACACAGCGGGGACGGTGGGACATAGGCGTGATGGTGTGCCCCTGGGAGGCCCTGCGTCCATCTGCCTGGCCAGCCCCACGTGTGCACTCCCTGCTCCCCATACCGGGCGCTGACGCACTCGGGGGACCTGAGAGAAGAGCAGGAGAAAATCATTAGTGGGGTGGAGAGACAGATTCAGGGCAAGGGATTAGAGGAGCTAAATCGGGCTTGTGTGAGCAAGGGGGAATGCTGAGCTGGTGCAGGAGGAGCTGCCGGTGCTGAGCATGGAGTTGGGCGGCACGGAGCCCCCCCACCCCACCAGCAGTGACCTGAGCCACCTTGGGGAGAGCCGGTGTCAGCCCTATGGAGAGCTGCAGCCTGGCCTGGGCATGGGGTCCTGTGCCCACCAGAGACGGTGACCCGACAGAGGCGACTAGAGCAAGGGCACCCCAGTACCTCCAGATATGAGGGGCCAGAACACCAAGCCCAGAGGAAGAGCTTGTCCTGCACACATCCCCCTTGCCCGTTCAGCTGGCCGATGACCCGGACTGCAGGGCTCCCCAGGGAACAAGGATGGGTTGTCCCTGCCCATCGTGGGGATGGCACAGCCACCAGCAAGGATTTCCATGGTCCTTGGAGAGCAGGGTCTCAGCAGGGGGTACGGGGAGCCCCCGAGCAGCCATGCTGGAGGCTGGTGAGCCACGGCAGCCGGCCTGGCAGGGTGTCAGGGCAGGCGGGTGCAGAGCAGCGGCACGGCTCCTCCATTTCACACGACGATCCGTCTCACCGCTTGGCTGCCCACATGGAGAAAATGGCCTCGGGGGAACAAAACGCTGCGTGCCAGCACCCTGCAACGGGGGCCAGGTGATAGGCCTGGACCCCACCACCACCACCCCTATCCAACACCTGGTGGGGACACAGTGCTCTCTGGTCACTGTTATGGCACACCACAGAGACCATTGTGCCCTGGGGCAGAGGCAAAGCCACAGTGTGGGCTGCCGTGGCTCCTCACCCATCCCAGTGCCCCAGAGCTTGCGTGGCTCCAGAGGCATCTCGGCCCCAGGGAAGGCTTTTCGGGCGGCTGCTCACTCAATGGCGGTGCACACACCAAGCACCCCGCCGGGAGGAGTGCCCGGGGCAGGGTGACATTCACCCCAAGCGTTAGGCAATCCTGGCTGCTCTGTCCCTCCCTCAGCTGCTCCAGAAAGGCAGCAGTGAGGGGCCGGTGGCTGGGAATCGGGAACAGAGACGACTGCGTCAGCACAACGGGAACAGGCACCTGGGGAAATCAGGCATCGCCGCGCCGCTGGGCGGAGGTGGAGGGGGGGCCTAGGCTGATGGTGCCATGGAGAGGTGCAGCTGCACACCAGGGTGTGAGAACAGGGTGAACCCCCCCCCCCATCAGCACCAGTAGCAGACAGGTTACTCCTGCCCTGTAGGGCAATACGCATCTCCCACTCTCTCCGTAGTCACAGTGCCACAGTCCCCAAAAGCATGATGCACAGTGACCCCACGCAGACCCATTGCAGGGCAGGACCCTTCCCATGCACTTCTCTGCTCTCCCTCTCCCCCCCACCAGGCCCATGAGCAGCACATACACCTTCTTCCATCCTCCAAACATCCTCCAGCCTGCCGGCTCACACAGAGGAACTCCTCCTGTTCCTCCAGTGCTCCCCTGCAGCACTGCAAAGGCTCCCGCCGCCCACCCCCCCCAGCAAGGTGCGGCATTTCCAGCACATCTCCCATGCTGCAAAGCAGCCCCACGTGAAGCTCCTTCTCCAGAGCCTCAGGGCTCAGCATCACTTCCCTCGCTGTCCCCGCGCACACGGCACAGCTGGCATCTCAGAGCGGTGCCACCAGCCAACACCACGCACTCCCCGACACCCGGGTCTGCAATGCCCCAGGGCGGTGGCATCCTGGGGCGGAGGGGCCTGAGCCCCAAAGCTGCCTGGCCCCCATGCAGGATGAGGTCCACCCATGCAAGGACCCACAGCTGCCCCCATAAACACTGGAAGAGCATGCCTGGCTTGCCACAGCCAGAACTGGTGAGCCGAGAAACTGGCATAAGGCTCCAGCCTCCACCCCTGCTATTTAACCATTAACCAATTACCCTTTAACTAATTAACCATCAGGCTCCACCCACTGCAGGGTCCACCATCAGGCTTCACCCACTTGACAGCCCCACCTCCTGCAGTGCTATGCTCCTCCCCCCCAGCCCCACCCCCGGAGGGCCCCAGTCCTCCCAGTGCAGCCCCAGTGCCTGGTACGGCAGGGATGGTGATGCCAAGGGCAACTCT
>NW_009646502.1:542084-543468 GCF_000708025.1 Charadrius vociferus | reverse complement strand
CCACCCCCCCAATCAAGCCCTGCTTGAAGCAGGAGCACCCCACTCGTTCGGGTTTGGGGTGCCACAATGCTTTGAGCTCCCACGTGCTGCGCTCCAGGCAGCGAGCGACCGGGGACAGCTCGTGCCACGCGTTGCCTCGCCACCCCCAGGCAAGGCAGGGTTTCCCCAGCTCCCGGCGCGATGGCACACGTCTCGGCACCTGGCCCTGGCCACCCTCGCCGGGAGCTGTAAATCTGGTGAGCAGGAACGCGAGTGACACCGCACGCTGCTTCCCAGCTGCAAAACCAGCCCTTGCTGGCTTTGGCACAGCCCGTTGCCACCAGCCCAAAGGATGATGGCATCGGTGGAGCATCACCAATGAGGAGAAGATCCTGGGATCCCACCGGCTTGGGTGGCTAGGGCACGCCGGAGCGGGATGTCCTGCTAGACCCATAGCTGGGCTGCAAAGCAGCTGAGCAAGCCCCAGGGGCTCCGGGGGCTGGAGGAGAAGCTGCCACACTCCTGGGGAAGGGGGGGAGCTCTTCCCTGCCTGCACTGCCCTGTGGGCAAAGGGCTGCTCTGTCCCCTGCACGTCCCCTCCCAGCCTCAGGGGCAGAGCCCTGGTCCTGCCAGCCTGGGACAAACAGGGAGGGAGGTGTCAAGCAGGGAGGGAGGTGTCGTTCCTCCCCAGGGCAGCCCAGGGGACCGTCCTCGATGTCACAGGGCCACCTGCTGGAGACAGCCCTTGAGGACAACCCCCCCACCCAGCCCCGCAGCCAAACCTAGCGTCCCCCATGCTAGCCTCTTCGTCAGGGACCCCCTCCATCTCCATCCCCAACCCCACTGCTGGCAGCAGCACTTGCCTTGTCCCTAAAACGCCCCCCTTCTGCCAAGCCCACGGTCCCCCAAGGGCTCTGCTGCCTGGCGGGGAGGTATGGACCCTCTGACGCCTCCAGGAGCAGAGCAACCCTGAACCTCTCTCCCCCGTGGGACGCTCGACCCTGGGTTCCCCGGCTGCATCCCCCATCCCTGGGGCAAAGGAGGCGAAGCCAAGACCCTCACACTCCGACGGCGGGGAGGGGGGCATGTGTGTTGGGGGGGAGAGAAGGTGTAGGGGACAGGTTGAGGCTGGAGGTTGAGCCTGGGAGTGGGAAGAGATGTGGGGTGGTGGGGCTGATGCCCACGGGGTGCCGAGGAGGAGGTAGATTTGGGATGAGGGGAGCTCTCCTTACAGGTCAGTGGCAATGGGGGAGGCTTGGAGAGGTCCCATGCAGGTGTGGGTCTGGGACAGGACTGGCCCGGGTGAGGGCAGAAAGGGGGCAGCTCTGGGGCTGAGAGCCACCAGGCCATGGTGCGAGGTCCTTGGTGTATGAGGGCAACAGCGGATGGTCACCCAGGGCCCCTC
>NW_009646502.1:538893-541676 GCF_000708025.1 Charadrius vociferus | reverse complement strand
CAAACCTGCTCAGGGCTCAGAGGCTGCAGCCCCTGGTGCCACCAGGGCTCACCCACCCAGTACAACTGGGAAACCCACCACCATGGGCCACAAAATGCTCTGGGGCATCTTCAGTGTGAGGGACACACACGCTTTGGGGGGACCCTGCAGCCTAGGGGAAAGACGGCTCAGGGTAGATGCGGGTTCCCCCCCCCTCCATCCACCTCAGCCCAGCCCTGGGGGCCTATGCGGTGCCCCCTCGGGTGCCACCTCCCCACCACCCCATCCCATCCCTGTCCCAGAGATGCACCAGGAGGAAGGGGTGATGCTCCGCTGTTTATTTCAGCCGCCTGAAGAGTCACGTAGACGTGGTGGGGTGGGGGTGCAGTGGGGCGAGGGGTGGGGGTGCCTGCCCTGGCCCCCGGGCCTCTCTCCAGCTCCTCTCCTTCTCTCCCCCCTCTCTCCCACTCACTCACTCCTCCTCTCTCCTGTGTCCACCTACGGGTACCCTCTCGGCTCACCGAGCCTGGCCCCATGCAGCCTCCCGCTCAACCTCTGAGCTTGGGATGGCTGTCCCAGGGCTTGTCCCCAGGCTGATGGGCATGTCACGGTCACAGAGCTTGAGCTGAGGTGTGCTGCAACCCAATGCCATGCCCTCGTACACCTGCGAGATGTGGATGGTCAAGGAAGGCTGAGGCTGGAGCTTAGAGCGGGTTGAACATGTTGAACGTGTTCTCTCAGCAGTAACTGCTACTGGGAAGAGAAAGGAGAAAAAAAAAAAAAAAAGAAAGGAAAAAGCCCAGGCTGAACATTTCTTCTAGGCTCCTGCCCTTTCTGCGCTGCACATAAGAGGAGGCCAGAGGGCTGCCCTGACCACCTCTGCCCTGGGGCAACTGCTCCTGGCTAGAGGATGTGGTGAAAATCTGTAAGGTCCTCTGGCCATGCTCTTCACCAGGGGAGATGATAGATCAGATTTTAAAAAAAGGGCAAGCGAGGGAAAAGCCTGTGAGCTTACGAACTTCCTTGATCCGAAGCTCCACAAATTCTTTCCATGGTTTTGGTACAGCACCTTATGTGCAGGGTGGAAGGGGAAGCTATTGAGTGTTGAATTACAGAGGGGAAAAACATCTCAAATTCCTTTCTATTTATACTCACAACTTTTCCAAATCATTATGCACAAATCCCCTAGCCTCAGCTGAACTGCTCACGGGTTATAGGGCCAAGAAAGAGGTGGAGCCTTCATAGCTCGCGTTAAGCCTTTCAGAAACTTGGAGAAAGTTCCCAAAAAAATGAAAGCAATGAAAATTACCATGCCAGGCAGAGAAGATTTAACCTCTACGGTGCCCCACAAGCAGAGAATTAATATACAAGACCGTAGGAGGTTGCTTTCATAACAGGGAGCAGAGGTTGCCTATTTGTGAGAAGTTTTCTGGGACTACCTTCATTGTTAAGCTGAGGCTGACACCGGGTACAGAGAGACAGAAATTTGACAAAAGCATTGAGCGTTTGGGGGTATTTGAGAAAAAAATCTATTCTGGTAGTCCAGACACTAGGCTGGGACTTGTTAAGTTGTGAACTTGTTAAATTCCTACTCCACCAACGGCTTCCGGCACGACAAGAAACCAAAGCCTATTTCTGCTGGTACAAATTCTCCTTGACTTTAAGAGACACCACGGCCTTCATGTTTCAGCTCCTCACCCGCAAAACAGTTCGATGACTGCTTCCCCTCCTGCCACAAGAGCTGCGCTGAGGGACGCATCAGTACCCCACCGGGCACGGAGGGGCTCTCAGATTAGGGGACAGGTCCAGGTGCAAGTCCTGAGAGATGCAGCCTGGCACGGTGCTTCTGCACCTCCTCATCTAAGCCTGCACCTGGGATGGCTGAAAACCTTAGATAACTTGGGGTTTTTTTAAATTCCTTTTACCTCTGTTACAGCCAGTAAGGTGGAGGGTTTTCAGATTTTAGTTTCCTTGTCATTATTTATGGTGTTTCCTTGTTTTGCCTATGTTTTGTTCATTGCTTTTAGCCAAAATAGTGGATTAATTTAGGAACAGCTGTTTTTACTTCTGTTTCTGGTCTATTTTCACTTCATGGCTTTCAAGTTTTAGCAAAGTGCTCTTATTTTTGGATTTCCAACACTGAACAGGGCAATACAGACATTAAAGTAAGAAATATGCTAATTGGACTTTATAATAAATGTAAAAGTTATGAGAACTCTCTAATCACATGAGATTTGGAGGCATCCCATCTCTACCCTAATTAAAAATCTCAGTCCTATATGATTTAGCACAATGCTCACCAATACAGCTCACAAGTACGACGTGCAAGAACAAAGCACCCCATGGGCTCCTCCGGAGGGACTCACGACACCTTACGTGAGCAAATTTAAGGTCTTAAATCACAACTATATATCTTGATTTTACAAGCAGGAGCCAGCAGAAACTCCACCAGCAGAAACAGGGATGTGGACTCCAGGATCGTATCTGGGCTCCAAGGAGGACTCCTGAGAGCCTCAAGAAGATTGAATGGAAACACCCCACGGGGTGGTCCAGAAGGGTGGTTTCTGTCCTTGTATCTATTGGGGAAATTGCTGGAGGGTGATGCACATGTCCTACAGCCCAAACTCTTCCCAGACTACCCACTGCCCCAAAAAGTCTGCGGAGAAGAGGAGCGTTGATGACCAGGGAGCTGGCTGTTCTCCCACCTTCTCCGTGAGGGAGAGGGAGCCGGTCTCACAGCTTCACTGCCATGTGCACGTCACCGGTGGACCCAGCGGTGTTCAATGACATGTGCAGCCACTGAA
>NW_009646502.1:532815-536777 GCF_000708025.1 Charadrius vociferus | reverse complement strand
GGGCAACCTCCTCTACAGCACTTCGTGCTGCTGCTGGGTCGCCTCGCTCACCACCTGCAAGGAGAGAGGCACCGTGAGATGCCATGCCATGCTGGCACTGGAGACCCGAGCATGGGGACAGGAGCCATGCTCAGTTCCCCCTGCCTCCCCGCTACCCCCCGGTTCCTCCCTGAGCTCACCTCTCCGTCACGGGTTTCGATGGTTTTGATCATCACGGTCTTTTTGGTGTGCACCTCAGAGCCACGCTGCTCTGGGCTGGTCTCTGCGGGTGGGAAGACACAGGGGATGGGACCGCGGGGATGTGTGGTATGGGGGCACAGCAGTGGGGCTGAAGCCACTGGGGGGCTTCAGGAGCCCCTGGCTTCACCCATCCCTCCAACTTGTGGCAGCACCCAACCGAGTGCCCCCACCGCCATGTGTCCTGACCTGCCAGCCCAGTTGCAGCCCCCCAAGAGAGAGATTTAACCACCCACTAAGGACCCCTAGGGACTCGCCCCAGGCCACCCTCCTCACGGGGTGATGCTCACCTCGGAAATTGAGTGCGGAGGCGAAGGTCTGGTGCATGGGGATGCTGATCCTGTGGGGATACGGAGGGGAGAGCTCAGCACAAGCCACCACCAGTCCTTGGGCAGCTGTTCATGGGGTGGGACCCTCAAAAAACAGCTGACCCTGCTGGTCCCCCCACCTTGTCCTGCCCCCCAGACGCTCACCGGTTCTCCTCGCCCTCCAGCAGCTTGCGGTATGTGGCAATCTCCACGTCCAGAGCCATCTTGACATTGAGTAGGTCCTGGTACTCACGCAGGTGCCGGGCCATCTCGTCCTTCAGGTGCCGAATCTCCTCCTCCAGCCGGGCGATGGTGTCCTGGTACCCACCGGCCTCCCCTGCGAAACGTTCCTCCATCTCCCGCATCTGGCGCATCAGCGAGTCATTCTGGGAGGACAAGGGGGTTCAGCGAGGGGGGAGACCCAGAGGAGCCAGGGGTCACTTGAGGTGGAAGCTGAGGGTGCTGGAGGCATCCTAGGGGAGACTCTGGGAGAGCTGTGGTCAGCCCTGGGCTGGCTCCAGCTGACATGGGTCCATGATGGGTGGCCAGCACCTTCCGTCTGCCCAGCACTGGACAGCAGGATCTGGCCAGGGGCAAGCTGGGCAGGACCTGGGCAACACCAGCACCCTCTGCCTGCCTGCCCAGGATTCCCAGCAAAGCCATCCTAACCCAGCAGGAGGACACGGAGAGGTGCAGGAGCAGTGGACGGCTGCCCGGGGGTGGCACCGCTGGCTGGCTCCTGTGACCATGACCGTGCCAAGCCACCACCAGTCCTTGGGCAGCTGTTCATGGGGTGGGACCCTCAAAAAACAGCTGACCCTGCTGGTCCCCCCACCTTGTCCTGCCCCCCCGATGCTCACCGGTTCTCCTCGCCCTCCAGCAGCTTGCGGTATGTGGCAATCTCCACGTCCAGAGCCATCTTGACATTGAGTAGGTCCTGGTACTCACGCAGGTGCCGGGCCATCTCGTCCTTCAGGTGCCGAATCTCCTCCTCCAGCCGGGCGATGGTGTCCTGGTACCCACCGGCCTCCCCTGCGAAACGTTCCTCCATCTCCCGCATCTGGCGCATCAGCGAGTCATTCTGGGAGGACAAGGGGGTTCAGCGAGGGGGGAGACCCAGAGGAGCCAGGGGTCACTTGAGGTGGAAGCTGAGGGTGCTGGGGGCATCCTAGGGGAGACTCTGGGAGAGCTGTGGTCAGCCCTGGGCTGGCTCCAGCTGACATGGGTCCATGATGGGTGGCCAGCACCTTCCGTCTGCCCAGCACTGGACAGCAGGATCTGGCCAGGGGCAAGCTGGGCAGGACCTGGGCAACACCAGCACCCTCTGCCTGCCTGCCCAGGATTCCCAGCAAAGCCATCGTAACCCAGCAGGAGGACATGGAGAGGTGCAGGAGCAGTGGACGGTTGCCCGGGGGTGGCACCGCTGGCTGGCTCCTGTGACCATGACCATGCAGGAGAGGGACTGTTGTGCCCTGTTTGTTTGCAACCACCTTCCCAGCCTGCAACCAGACACCCCGAGCCCTGCACCCGCCTGCCTGGAGCCTCCCAGGCTGGGGCACCTTTTGCAATCTGCGCCTTGACCCCGGGGCTCTGCCAAAAACACCTCGCAGAGGCCCAGACTGCCACTGAGGAAGGCACAGCACTGGGAGACGAGTGTCCTCCACCGCAACAGCTCAGAGCGCTGGGAAGAGCACCCCACCCCAGAGATGTTCAGAGGTCCTCCAGCAGCCCTTGGAGCAGCAGGTCCCTGCAGGGAAGCTGGGGGTCTCCCCAACGCTGCCCATGGCTCACCGTGCCCTTGAGGGCATCGATCTCGCAAGTGTAGGACTGGATCTGGTGCCGGTACTCCAGCATCTCCTGTTTTGCCTGCCGCAGCGCATCGTTGTTCTTGTTGGCCGCCTGTGTCAGGTCAGACACCTGAGGAAAGACCAGGGTCAGTCGGCACGGCCATTGGGATGGCCAGGACCCACCACGTTGGGGCCAGTCCAGAGCCCACCGCCTCCCGTACCTTGGACTTGTACCACTCCTCAGCCTCAGCTATGTTCTTGGCAGCGATGCTCTCGTACTGGGCACGGATGTCCCGCAGCGCAGCCGTCAGGTCAGGCTTGGAGATGTCCATCTCCACCTGGATGTGCTGCTCCTGCAGCTGAGCCTGCAGCTCCCGGATTTCCTGGGGGGACAAGGAGACACCTCATGGCACCTGCTCCATCCCCCGGCCCCGTGGGTGCCTGCGGAAAAGAGGGCCACCCCCCAACCTACCTCTTCGTGCACCTTCTTGAGGAAGGCGATCTCCTCCTGCAGGGACTCGATGCGCCTTTCCAGGTCGATGCGTGCCAACGTGGCCGCGTCCACGTCCTGGGGGGACACGGAGAGCAAGAGTTAGCAGGAGGGGTGCGGGGAGAGCACAGGGACACAGGGAGGGTGCAAAGCTGTGCCCAGGGCCATGCCCCGATGACGGGGCTGGGCTGCCGGAGCGGAGACGGGGCAGGAGGGGAGGTGGGGGTCCCACACCCCGCAGGGGGGACGGGTACTCACGGCTCTGAAAGCAGCCAGGTTGTTCTCAGCCTCCTCCTTCAGCTGGATCTCCTCTTGCAGCCTGCGGGCAAAGAGAGGAGGTCAGGGACACGCGGAGGGAGCCCCGTCCCCCGTCAGCGACGTCCCCTCCGAGCTGCCCCCGAGCACAGCGTGGCCCGGTGGGAAGACATGGGATTGTCCTGCATTCCCGGCGGGCGGCGGGAGGGCTGGCAAAGGGCCAGGGGCTCTTCCTCCCATTCCCTATTATAGTCAACGCCGGAGAGAGCACAAAGGCATGAGGTCAGCTCGGTGCCACACGCACTGCCCCGGCCCTTATAGGGGAGAGTGGCCGGCAGCCGGGGGGGACAGAGTGCAGGGTCCGGCATGGGGAGGGGGGCAAGGGATAGCCACCGGCTGAACCGTCCCGGGGAGAGCAAGAGGACAGGGGGGTCTCAGCGATGCGGTGGGAAGGGGGTACGGAGGGGGCAGCGCTGGGGTGTGAGCCCAAGGTCAGGGCTGGGGGGAGGGCGGCGGGGAGGAGTCAGAGGTGCCCGGGCGATGCTGGCACACGGGGTGGAAGGAACTCGACACCCGTTTGTTCTGTGCCCTGCTCCTACTCTGACATTCGGGGGTCCTCCATGCCACCACCCCCAGCCTCCCAGCATCAGGGGCTCTGCCCCAGCAGGACCCCAGTGCCGGTCATCTGGAGCAGAGGCTGGAGTTGAGGAGGGAGGCAGCAGGCTGCGTCACCCCCAGGAGATGGGGACTCGGCATCCCCGGGGCACAGGGGCCAGGAGGGAAGATGCAGACCGGCATCAGAGCAAGTGACTCCCCCTGAGCATCCGCCCCTGCTGCCAGGCGTCCCCATGCTGGTCAGTCCCTGGGGGTTCACTCAGCCCCACC
>NW_009646502.1:531336-532096 GCF_000708025.1 Charadrius vociferus | reverse complement strand
TCACAGCCACCATACCAGGACCTGGCACCCTGCAAAGTGTCCTGAAGGCAGGTGCAGAGAGCAAGAGGAACAGCCGGGGTGCTCTCCCACCCTGGGGGACAGGGCAAGGGGGACAGAGTAGTGGGGCCATGGTGGGCTCCAAGCGTGGGGCGCAAGGACAGCAGTGAGCACCCAAGGGGCTGCCAGGGCAAGCTCTGCCACCACCCAGCCCTAGGAATGGAGATGCGTGGATGGATGTCCATAGGGACCCCCTGTGGCCCCCCACTCACCTCTGCTTGAGCTTCTGCAGGTCATCGAGCAGGTTGTCGCGCTCGACCTCGACACGGGCCCGCTGGCTGGTGAGTAGGTCCACCTGGCGCCGGAGCTCCCGCAGCTCTTCCTCGTACATCTCGGCCACGCGGGTGGGCTCCTTGCCCCGCAGGCGGTTCACCTCGGCCACCATCAGGGCATTCTGCTGCTCCAAGAAGCGCACCTTCTCGATGTAGTTGGCAAAGCGGTCATTGAGCTCCTGCAGCTCTACTTTCTCGTTGGTGCGGGTCTGGAGGAACTCCTGGTTCATGGCATCGGCCAGGCTGAAATCCAGCAGCTCACCCGCACCTTGGTAGGCGCTTTGGTAGGAGCGCAGGGGCGTCACGCGAGTGGTGCGGAAGCTGGACAGGCTGGGGACGGCCGAGGTGCGGGACACCTGGTAGACGCGGGAGGTAACGGAGCTGCCGCTGCCGCCCTTGCCCCCAAAGGAGGCACGGGGGAAGACCGGGGA
>NW_009646502.1:530000-531244 GCF_000708025.1 Charadrius vociferus | reverse complement strand
GGGGGATGGACGGACGGACGCCGGCCACCGCCCACTGCCCCTCACCTGCCCACACCACCAGGCCATGGACCCCCCAGCAGATGATGATGACGATGATCGTGGACCCCCCGACACCCCCAGACTCCACCGGTGTATCAGCATCCCCCCCGGCCTCCTCTGTGATGCTGCATCCATGGGGGTGTGAGGGGAGGAAGGGGGGCATGCTGGTGGAGAAGCCCCCCAGCGCTGCCCAGACCCCCATCAGGGCGCAGTGCGACCCACAGTGGGGCCTGGACAGACAGACGGCCTGGGCTGATACTGAGGGGGAAAGAAGGGGACTCAGACATTCCCACCATCACTTGAACCCCTTGAGCCAGATCCTGTGGCCACGGTCCCCAAGTTGGCCTTGAGCACCCCAAAAATGTCCCTGATGATGCCCTGACCCACTCCACAGCAAGAGCACCAGGCTCAGCTCTCCATGTGGGGTCAGATTCCAGCTGCCCCCTCCCCCCCGAAAAGGGGCAAGGGAGGGCCCTGGGGAAGGGGTGATATGGGGGGGACCCCTGTTCTGAGTGTACTTGTGCTGACCCACCACCCAAACCCCCTTTTCTGATATGGGGGGGCTGAGTGCCAGCCCGGGGCTGGGCACTTTCAGGGTGCTGCTGAGTGACCCCGAGCAGGTGCTGGGTCCAGAGCGGTCCTGGTGACGGTGACGTCACCCCCCCAGGTCCTCGCTCCGACACATTCCCAAAGCAGCAGGCACCCAACCAAAATAGCCTCCCAAGCTCATACGCGTGGGACATATGTGGTATTTATAGCCGGGGGAGGCACCCTGTTAACCCATCTTGCTCCAGGGGTGTGGAGCCCACTGCTGGACGAGGACAATGCCGGGAGCAGCCCCAGACCCTCTCTGGTCCCCATCACCCCGAGAGCAGGACAAGGTCCCCAGGTCATCCCAGAGCACTGCAGGCTCTGCCGTGTCTCCTCAGCCTCTCCCTTAGCTCGGCGGTACTTTGGGGAGCAGAAACCCCAGCCCAGCTCCCCAAATCTTCCCAGAATGGGGAATACCCCAGTTCACCCCATCACCACCACCACAGCTTCCCACCTCCTGGACAGACGGTGGGCCAGGACAGGGACCCCCAGGGCCTTGCACAAACCCGTGCCAGCTAAACAGGACATCCTGAGGGAGGGGGGCTGTGCCGGGGGAACCCCTCGGGGGGTCACCCCTTGCCTGGGCATCACCCCCCTCCTCCCCAGCTCCCCCC
>NW_009646502.1:528717-529426 GCF_000708025.1 Charadrius vociferus | reverse complement strand
GGGGGGGGAGAAGATGGAAAAACAGACAGCATCCTTCGTCCTCCTGGCCCTGCTCCGAGAGCACCCTGCGCATCCCTGAGCCCCGCACGTGCGCCCTGCTCGCCCCACGAGTGCCGGCAGGGTGACACGCCAGCCCTTGGCTGGGGTGCGGAGGGGGCAAGTGGGTGCCCACAGCAGCGTGGGGGTCGCCAGGGGTGTGGGCCAGCGCAGTGCCAGCCGTACTCTCCAGCCGTCCTTTCCCGTGACCCCATCCTGCTGCTGGGGGACATGGGGACGACGGGCCCCCCAGGGGTGGTGCGTACAGCGGTGCTCAGCACCCTGCCCTGGTGCTTCAGGTAGGGCGATGCAAAGCCCACCCCAGGCCTGGAGAGCCCTTGTCTCCCTCCCCATCCTGCAAAGCAAGGTGGGGGTGTGCTGGGTTGGGGTGTCCCAAGAAGGGGAAACGCATTCTTGGGCACTGCTGCTGGAAGGGGAAGCAGCTCAGAGGGGTTAACCAGCAGCATCCTCCTGACCCCGTTCCAGGACAAACTGTTTCAAGTGGCCTTTCCTCGGCTGCTGTCACAGCCTTCCGGGATGGCTCCGCGCAGGCAGGGGCCCCACGGCTGGCAGAGGGTGGACAGACACCTCGAACTTTCCGCGGCCTCTTAGGAAAGTCCCGTCTGCAAGCAGGACCTGGCGGCATGAGACACCGAGGATGAGGAGCGGGACC
>NW_009646502.1:527478-527843 GCF_000708025.1 Charadrius vociferus | reverse complement strand
CACAGCCTTCCGGGATGGCTCCGCGCAGGCAGGGGCCCCACGGCTGGCAGAGGGTGGACAGACACCTCGAACTTTCCGCGGCCTCTTAGGAAAGTCCCATCTGCAAGCAGGACCTGGCGGCATGAGACACAGAGGATGAGGAGCGGGACCTGGGGACCCTGCCAGAGTCCCATCGCAGGGACATGTCCCCAGGCACTCCACGCCAGCTGAATCCCCCAGGGGCTGCGAAAAGCAGAGAGCAGCGGAGCAGGAGTGCAGCGCGGGGAGTGGGAGGGATGCTGCCTCCCGCCCCGCTCAGCCCCATTGAGCCTCCCCGCGGCTCCATCCCAGGCCCGGCTGAGCCACACCGGGGGGCCGCGGTGCGC
>NW_009646502.1:525739-527348 GCF_000708025.1 Charadrius vociferus | reverse complement strand
TGCCTCCCGCCGCCGCCCCTCCTCCCCGGCCCTCCCTCCCCGCTGCTCCCCCAGGATTTAAGCCGCACGGGGAGCCAGGCACAGCATCCCCGGGCTGTGGGCATCTCGGGGCAGGATACAGGGATGGGGTGCTGGCATCTCCTCGGCCCCACACCCTGCGGCCAGGGCCCTTGCGCCCCCCTTACGCCTGGCCCTGGCTCAGGGGTGAGCTGAGGGATGGGAATGAAGCAGTAAGGGTGTCCATCCCCCTCCTTCCTGGCCCCCGTCCGTCTCCATCCATCCCTCTCCTTTTACAGCCATGAGCCTCCCAGGCGCCTTTACCCTAAGAGGGAAGGACCGTGCGGCCCATTCCCCGGCGCTGACGGACCCAGGGCGCGTGCTATTGTCTAAATAGGAGATGGTTCTTCTTCATTGCCTGGACCGCAGCCCAGCCCGGCCCGCTGGGGTCCCAGGAGCTGGTGGGTACCCCGAAGGCTGCAGCCCCCCACCCACTGCTCACCCCATCTGCCCCCATGCCATCGCCCACTCCAGGGTTTGGGGCAGGCAGTATGGGCGCACAGCCCACCTGGCAGCCCACAGTCCCCACCCCTGTGTCCCCAGGTGATGGGGATGACGGGGATGATGGCCTGTCTCCGAGTGGCACAGGGGCGCTGGGGATGCTTGGCTGACCCTACAGCATGCGTGGATGCTGGGGGTGTCCAGCTATCTCCTGTAACCTGTACGGTTGCTGGGGAATGTTTTCTTGCCCCCTTGGGTCTATGTAAGTCCTCGGGGTGACTTCTTGCCCCCACAGTCCATGAAGATGCTGGGGGAGACCTGTTGCCCCTAGTGCCATGTAGATGCTGGAAGAGACCAGCTACCCCCATGTCTACGCAGATGCTGGAGGCATATGCCTGCCCCCGTCACTCATCTCCTGCTAGTCCTGTGATCTGTGGGGATGCTGGGGGGGTTCACGCATCCCCTCAGTCCTGGGTCAGGTTGGGGACATTCCCCTTGTGGCCATGGGGACGCTGGGGGTGCCCAGCTGCCTTCGCGGGCCACGTGGCTGTAGGGATGACTGGCCACCCTCGTGGTCCATGAGGATGCTGGGGTGTCTGTCTGCCCTCCCACAGGCCTCGGTAGCATCACCCATGCCAGTGAGATGAGGTAGCGGTTACCCGCTACATCACTGGCGGCTCATGTAAGGCATGGTGGCCATTCGCTCAGCCTCCAGCAATGCCCAGGCAGTGATTTCACTTTCCCATGCTCAGACACGTGGGCTGGGATGGGGGGGATGGCCTCGATGGGTGCCATCCCTGTCCTCATGCTGGCAGGGCGGGCAGGGAGGGGGTCCAAGCAGCCTGGCAGGCAGCGGGAGAAGGGGGCGGCACTTCCTTGGAGCTGTGTTTACAGACTCTGTCCTGGGCCATCTCTCCATTAACCCCTTCCAGCAGGGCCCAGCTCCGGCTGCCCATCCACAGAGCCACCCGGCATCCCAGGGAATGCTTCCCGGAGCAAAGGGTCATCTCTCCTCCTTCAATGGCCAATGTCTGAGGAGGACTCTGTTCATCTGCCTTTGATCCTGATCCTGATCCTGAATGCAGATCCGGAATCCAGTTCCCTCTCGTCA
>NW_009646502.1:523196-525382 GCF_000708025.1 Charadrius vociferus | reverse complement strand
CTCCCTTTTCCCCCCGGGACGTACCTGCCCCAGGCACCCACATCCTCTGGGCACCCACCCATTCCAGGTAGCCACCAGCTTGGGAGACTATGGGATCCAGGCACCCACTCTGAAATGTCCCCATGTGTCCCCCAGGCAGGGCATGGGGACCACCAGGCAGCACCCGCCCCTGAGGTGGGTTCCTGCAGCAGTGGGGGGGTGATGCCAGTAGGAGGAGCAGGGGGACGGCTCCCTGGCACCCATGACCCTTCGGCAGGAGGGGGCAGGGCAGGGGGTGCACATGGTCAAGCTCCACGCCGGGATGCTGGGTGCCTGCGCCCAGCTTGGTCCCATCTCGGTGGGGCGCCGGCCCTGTGTTTTGCTGTGGTGTCTGTGGTTGACATGGAGACCCTCCAGCTGTCTGCTCGCGGGGTGCCAGGCAGTGGGGGTGCTTGTTCCTTTTTTTGGGGGGAGGAGAGGCAGGTGCTGGGGGCTGGGAGCATAAATCCAGGGCTGTCGAGAGCTGCCGGCACGGCAGGTCCTGGGGTCAGAGGCAGCAGGCCCGCCAGTTTCCAGTCCCCAGGACACGGACGGAGTCTCCAGCTAACAGGGTGCCCACACTGGTGACTCAGGAGCTGGGAATCCAGCTGGCACGTGTGCCCCATGCAGTGCTCACAGGCTGCCACGTACCTCCTAAGACCACATACCCATCATTGGGAAGACACGGGATCCTGCTGGGAAATGATGCACAAGCACCGATGGAAATCCAAAACCCCACTGCCGCACCCAGCCCGTGCAGGGGACCCAGCCAAGGGTAGGAGCCACCCCGATCCCTGCGAGGCCGAGGGGTCCCATCCCCTAGATGTGCCCCCACTGGGGCTGGCAGACAGCTGGGGTCCGTCCCACCACCGTGCCATCTCCCAGCACCGTTGTGCAGCGCTGTCACTCAGGGACACCGGTCCCCAACATGGCACCGAGGGCTTGTGCCTTGTTTTCTGTGAAGGCTGGGCAGTGCCAAGGGAGGAGAGCAGCAAGAATGGGGGGTCTGCAGCTTGGTTCATCCCAGTGGCTCACCCCAAAGACACCCAGCCTCTGGGAAGCATGTGTGTTCCCCTAAGCACTTGGCACTGCCCAAGCCCTGTTTTGGGGCTGTCTCTACTCACCCAGTGCCCAGAATTGGGGCATCCCAGGGCAGCACTGGGTGACCATCCCTGGGGAGCCCACCACAGCCCCTCGGCTCCTATGACCAACCCTCCCAGCTGTGCCCAGCTTCCACCCACCCAGTCCCCAACTCTGCCCTGGCTTTGACAGGCGCCGGGTTTGCCTGGCCCTGGACCAGGGTGCAGGGTATGGGGTGTGGGGTGCAGGGTGCCTGGTGTGGGGTGCATGGTTTGGGATGTAGGGTGCAAGGTGCAGGGCGTGGATTTGCAGGGTGAGGGGTGTAGATGGTGGGGTGTGGGGTGCGGTGTGTGGATTTGCAGGGTGCAGGGTGTGGATTGTGGGATGCGGGGTGCAGGGTGTGAGGTGTAGGGTGAAGGGTGCAGGGTGCAGCGTGTGGATTGCGGGGTGCAGGGTACATGGCATGCAGTTCACGGTTTGGGATGCAGGGTGCAAGGTGCAGGGTGTGGGTTTGCAAGGTGCAGGGTGTGGGTTTACAGGGTGCAGGGTGTGGGGTGCGAGGGGTAGGGTGCAAGGCACCCAGGGTGCGGGGTTGCGAGGTGCAGGGTGTGCGCTGGGGGTTGCAGGGCGCAGGGTGTGGATTGCGGGGTGCAGGGTGCAGAGTGCGGATTGCAGGGTGTATATATAGGGTGCAGAGTGCAGGGTGCTGATTGCGGGGTGCGCAGGGTGTACATTGCATGGTGCGGGGTGTGGGATGCGGGGTGCAGGGTGTGAGGTGTAGGGTGAAGGGTGCAGGGTGCAGCGTGTGGATTGCGGGGTGCAGGGTACATGGCATGCAGTTCACGGTTTGGGATGCAGGGTGCAAGGTGCAGGGTGTGGGTTTGCAAGGTGCAGGGTGTGGGTTTACAGGGTGCAGGGTGTGGGGTGCGAGGGGTAGGGTGCAAGGCACCCAGGGTGCGGGGTTGCGAGGTGCAGGGTGTGCGCTGGGGGTTGCAGGGCGCAGGGTGTGGATTGCGGGGTGCAGGGTGCAGAGTGCGGATTGCAGGGTGTATATAGAGGGTGCAGAGTGCAGGGTGCTGATTGCGGGG
>NW_009646502.1:520367-522814 GCF_000708025.1 Charadrius vociferus | reverse complement strand
AGGCCGGGCGGCCCTCACCCCTGCCCTTCTCTGCCCCTCTCTGCCCCCAGTACTTCGTCACCAGGAACTACTCTACCCTCATCGCCTTCGCCGTCGGCGGCCAGTTCCAGCCCGGGAATGGGTTCAGCCTGCTGGGGGCCCACACCGACAGCCCCTGCCTCAGGGTAAGGGCGGACAGACGGGTTGTTGGCTTCCCCCGGAGCTGGGGCCTTCCCCAGTGCCTTCCAGTTTCGCTCCACAGGCTGCCGGGAGTCGACCCTGACCCCGCGCCCCGTGCCCCACAGCACCGTTCCTCTGTCCCTACACCTCCCAGAGCACCCCCCATGCTGGCTCCCTGCATTGCTCCACCTGCTATTGTCCCCTCTGTGTCCCCTGTCCCACAAAGCACTGCACAGCACCCTGCGCCGACAGGATCGGCGATGAGACTCCAGGCGTGCTCTGCCCAGTCCCTACCAGTTACCCAGTCCCTGGGGCTTTGCAGTTACACATCTGCTCTCGCCCAGGTGAAGCGGCGCTCAAAGCGGGGGCAGGTAGGCGTCGTGCAAGTCGGTGTGGAGACCTATGGAGGGGGCATCTGGAACACCTGGTTCGACCGTGACCTCACCGTGGCCGGGAGGGTGATCATAAAGGTGAGTGTGAGTTGGGACAGGCACGGCAGGCTAGCTGTGTGCCCCTGGTGCTGCGTCCGTGACTCCCACCCAGAATGGGACCTACTACAGCCCTGCAGGTCTGGCCCCAGCAATCCTCCTTGTGTTTCAGGACCCAGCCACGGGGCGCCTGGAGCAGCGCCTGGTACGTGTGGAGCGGCCCGTCCTCCGCATTCCCCACCTGGCCATTCATCTGCAGCGCAGCATCAATGAGAACTTTGGGCCCAACACCGAGCACCACCTGTAAGGCCTGGCTCAGCCCCGACCCCTGGCCAGCCCTCGGGAGGGCTGGGACCCAGCTGGAGCAGTGCCCAGCCTCAGCTCTCTCCCTCTGGCAGCTGCCTAGCACAGTGGGGAGGTCTGCAATGGCTTTTCTTAGCCCCATAGAGTCCTCCCAGGAGTTGCTTCCAGACTTGGGACTTGGGAAAGGACACTGTGGTGGCCTGAGGTGGCACAACAGATCTGTGCTTCAAATGTGTCCTTGCTCCTTTTGGCATGGCAATTGCTCCCTGGAGGAGCAAGGCAGGCACCCCAGGAAGGGTTGGTTGTGTGTTACCCGAGCAGGAGAGGTGAGCAAAGCTCCGGGAGCCAATGGCACTCTCTCCCCACAGGGTTCCCATTCTGGCCACTGCTGTGCAGGAAGAGCTAGAAAAGGAGGTGCTCATGGACGCCACACCTTGCAATGCTTCGGCCCAGGTGAGCCACGTGCCAAGGACTAGCAGGGGCACTTGCTAGGACCTCACACTTGTCGCCTTTGATTTCCTGTCCTCAGGGACCTGTCAGCAGGTTCCCCTTCCCCTTCTCCCCGTGGACTGCTGGTAACCTTCCACACTGCCCCAGAGCTGTGTGCCCAACACATCTACTCAGCCATCTCTCCATTCCCACCCTGGTCTGTAGCCATTGTGTAGAAAGGGGTGCAGCCCCCGTAAAGCTGTCGGTCTCCCTGGAGATGCAGGGCAGGGAGGGGGGATTGCACAGTGCCCTGCGAATGGCCCTGCCATCCTGTGTGAGGTGAAGGCTTGAACACAGGACGTGTTAGTAGCAGGGAGGGCTGTGCCAACGTGAGTAGGATGTGGGACGGCTCTGCCAGGGGGAGCAGGGAGTTTCCCCTGCCATCCACTGCCTGCCCTGCCCGCAGCTCTTCTTTCTTCCCAGGCAGAACGGCACAGCCCTGTCCTGCTTTCCCTGCTGTGCCCCCAGCTGGGGGTGAAACCGGAGCAGATTGTGGAGCTGGAACTATGCCTGGCGGATACACAGCCAGCGGTGAGTAAGGGCAGGAGCCTCCCTCTGCCTGCACACAGCCTGAGGGCTGGCACTGCACAGGTTTTACCCGGCACGCTTCCGCTGCCTGGGGCGTGCCAGGGCTGGGAGCTGAGCGGAATGAGAAGAGGCAGCTCCTGAGGGGTAGAGATGAGGGGACTGGGATGGGAACCCAGTGGCAGGTACTTTTTGGTGACCCAAAGCCATGGCTCTCTGCCTGCAGACGCTGGGTGGTGCTTTTGATGAGTTCATCTTCTCCCCACGCCTGGACAACCTGCACAGCTGCTACTGTGCCCTGCAGGTGAGTGGGACAGGGAAAGGAGCCTGGGGTCACAGCATGGCCCCTGTAAGCCCCAGCTTGGCCTAGCGGCGCTGTGTTCCTGCGGGATGGGTCTGACTTGTTGGGGGATCTGGAGTTGGACGGGGGCTGCTGTCCCCTTTGCTGGGTGTGTGAGGTTCCCAGCAGCTCCCAGGGGTGACTCTTCCTCTCGCTGGGCAGTGTGTGTGCCTGCAGTTCCCTTCCTTGGTGCTTTGGGCTCT
>NW_009646502.1:517433-520356 GCF_000708025.1 Charadrius vociferus | reverse complement strand
GCTCAGTGCTGAGCTTCCTGGGGGATGGGGTGGTACTCAAGCTGGTGTCCTTTCTCCTCTAACCCTGCAGGCCTTGATTGACTCATGCGCGGCACCCTCCTCCCTCTCCCAGGAGCCCAATGTGCGCCTCATCGCGCTCTATGACAACGAGGAGGTGAGTGAGTGGCACAGCCGTGGGGTGGCTGGCACATGGAGGGGCTCCATGCTCTTGGCTCTCCCCCAACCATACCTAGCAGGAGATAGATGCCAAGCCCCAGTGGGAGAAGGGGGTGTTTTGCTTACCCCCACGCGGAGCATGGCTCAGGCAGGGGGTGGGAAGCACCGGTGTGGCTGGAACTGGCTCTGCTGGCTTTGGGGAGCCCCCTGTCTTTCAGCCAGCCCCTGGAGTGCTGGGGGATCACGCCATGTGGGTCGTGCTGGTGGTGGTCCTTGGCAGGTAGGATCAGAGAGTGCACAAGGCGCGGAGTCCTTGCTGACGGAGCTGGTGCTACGCCGGATCTCGGCATCGCCACAAAACCTGACAGCCTTCGAGGAGGCCGTGGCCAAGTCCTACATGATCAGTGCCGATATGGCCCACGCTGTGCACCCTAACTACGTGTGAGTAGTCTGAGCAGTGCCGCAGGCTGGGGCAGCCTGCCCTGCCGTGGGGGGGGCATGTGTGCCTGTCATTCCCCAGGGAGGACAGACAGGACAGTCTTTTGTTGTGGTGGGGAGGGAGGGCTGTAGCATGAAACTCCTGCTTCTGTTTTGCAGGGACAAGCATGAGGAAAATCATCGTCCGGCCTTCCACAAGGTGAGAGCAGCCCTCTGCTTTGGGCCTGGGACAGGTGCTGTCCATCTGTCCTGCAGCACTGTGAAACACCCAGCTGCTCGCTGGAGCATGGTCCTGGGGTGCAACTCAACAGCACTCAAATGGGAGACGTTTGTCCCGCAGCACGATTTGGCCCTCCCACACATTTGGTGTCCCACACTTGGGACCACAGCCTTGGCCCTGGAGCCCTTCCCTGCTCTGAGCTGGGGCTGTCCCTGTGGCAGGGCTGTCCCCGTCCCCACAGATCATCCAGGGAGGGGAGAATGGACTGGCGGGTTGGGGCGGGACAGTATTGCCTGGGCACGGGCATCTCCAGAGCTACTGACTATCTCTGGTGCCAATCGCGAGCCCACGGTGCTTTCCCTTGTGCAGGGCCCCGTCATCAAAGTGAACAGCAACCAGCGCTACGCCTCCACGGCTGTCACCGAGGCAGTCATCCGGGACATCGCTGCCCGCGTGGGTGTCCCCCTGCAGGTGAGCGGGGCTGGGTGAGCCCTCGGTGAACACTTACCAGCTTGGGCTGCAGCCCTGCTGCTGTGTTTAGGAGGGGGAACGTGTGCCAGATCCCCATCCTTCAGTTACTGTGTCCAACCCCACTGGGGTCTGCACTTTTTGGGGCTCCAGCTCCAGGGCTGCCTCGAGGGAGCAGGCTGGGGACCAGGAGGGGAGCACCTGGCCTGAGCATGTCCCATCTCTGGGGGATTTTCCACTCCGGTTCGGGGACGGTGCTGCTTCCCCGTCCCAGGTTGCCTCCCTTCAGGTCTGGGAGCTCATGGGGCAGCGTGGGGAGCTGCTGAGGCCCTGTCCCCATGCAGGAGTTCATGGTGCGGAATGACACGCCTTGCGGCACCACCATCGGTCCCATCCTGGCCTCCCGCCTGGGTCTGCGCGTGCTGGACATCGGCTGCCCGCAGCTGGCCATGCACTCCATTCGGGAGATGTGCTGCACCTCGGGGGTGCTCCAGAGCATCACCCTCTTCAAGGTGAGCCCCGTGTCCCCTGTCCTGCGCCAAAGCCCCCCTCCCTACTGCTCCACATCCCCATGTTCCCATCCAACCCCTGCCTTGGTGCTGGGCCTGGCCATCCGGCCAGGCTCCCTATCCCTCTGGAGCAGCGCAGGTACCGTCTGCTTCCGGAGGTGCCCCCTCGCATCCCAGCCTTCCCTGGCGACTGCCATCCCCAAATGGTTCCTATGGCAACCGGCGCTAGCCTTGAGTCAGTGATAGGTTACTATGGCGACGCGGTCCTGCTCTCTGCGAGTAGCTGCCTGCCGTGACGCCATGCGCGTAACCCAACAGGGAGCCACTGCCTGCCCCTCCGCTGCCTGTCTCCCTACCCCACGCCATCCTGCCTGGCCCACCCTGACGGTCTGTCTCCTTCCAGGGCTTCTTCGAGCTCCTGCCAGCAGTCAGCAGCAGCCTGGTGGTAGACTGAGCACGGCGGGGAAGGGAGCAGCTGTGGGTTCAGCCCTGGGGCCATTAAAGCATCTCTGTCTCACCAGCGAGTGGTCCATGAGCGCGGCTGGGGGTGTGGGGGGATGGACCTGGGGACTCCCATAGCTCCCACCCATGGTCTCCATCCCCTGGGGCCGGGACCTGCTCACCCGCCCACCGTGGCCCCCTCCCTGTCGTGGGGGTGCTGGGGGTCCCAGATAACAAGCAGAACGTGGCTCTGCCCCTCTTGGGAGAGCTGCGGGAAGGATGTCCCTGTCCCCAGGGGAACAAGGGAAGGGCTGAGCTCGACGCACGTCCTGGCAAGGTCCTGCCAGCCCCAGACCTGCTGCGGGGGCCCTGCCCTCTCCCCTCCTCCCCTTCCCGGGGCGGTGCCGCTCAGTGGGGGTGTGAGGGTGTGGCCCGTCTCTCGCTGCTCATTGGGCTTTTCTCAGGGGCGTGGCCCACGCGGGAGCCAGTGAGGCCGCAGGGCTGGGAAGAGGCAGGCGGTGATTGGCAGAGGTGCTAGCAGCGCGGTGGCACACCCCCGGGGGGGCGTGGCTCGCCTCCAGGGAGGCTGCGATTGGCGCGGCGCTCGGCCGTCTCCCCCCCGGGGCGCGACGTAATTGGCCTCGCTCGATAACAGGGGGGCGTGAGCCCGACGTGGGGGGAAAGAAGCCTG
>NW_009646502.1:509550-516314 GCF_000708025.1 Charadrius vociferus | reverse complement strand
CGGGGGGGATACGGGGCCCGTGGGTGCCCCGGTTACGGGGACCCCCATCCCCACTTGCCCCCTTCCCCCGCGGCGGGCTCGGCGGGCCCCTCCCTCCCCTCCCCCCGGTTGTTTTCTCGTTCCTTCCTCGCCATCCGGGGCTGAGTCATCGCCTGCTGCCGTCTCGCTGCTGACGGTCTTGGACCGAGACGGGGAGGGGGGAGGGGAAGGGGGAAGCCGCCCCCTGCCCAAGTGCTGCCCCCCGAAGGGCGTGGAGAGACGTCCCCATTCCCTCGCTGCATGTGTGCTTTGGGGTCCCCCTCGCAGGGAGAGTGGGTGTCACAGGGTGCAGGGCTGTGTCCCTGCCTCGTAGTGCCACATGTGGGAGGGCAACAGACATGATCTTGCACGTCTCTGCCCCCTCAGCTTTCCCTTCCTGACTGCCAGCACCCCAAAAAGCTCCAGGTCTTCCCCCAGCTCCCCCAGAGCCAGGGCCAGGCTCTGTACACAGCCCCCATCTTGGCTTTGAAGTGGGGGGAAGGCTGGCACCGAGGCCATGCCCTGGGCTACCAGGCTGTTCCCCTCCCCCCCTCCTCCCTTCCCCGCATCGCACCCCCATGGCACTTCCATGGGTGTTCCCAAGCAGCTGTTGATGAACAAACCCCGTTGGAGCCCCCCCTTTGGACGCTGTGCTAACTGGTCTGCCTGTCTGTCTGTCTGTCCCAGGCTGTCTGTTTGACCGGAGGCTGTGCTCCCCCCAGGAGGTGTGCGTGCAGGGTAAGCGGCCAGCGGGGGTGCAGAGATCCCTTCTTCCTTCCCAAGGGGGTGCGGAGGGTGTAGGGTTGCCTTGCAGGGGAACTTGGGGTGCAGTGGAGGGGAGGGGGGCATGGCAGGAGAAAGGTGGGGCTGTGCCCAGAGACCCTCCCCCCAGGGCATCCATCCCTCCAGCCCCGACGTCTCCTCTCTCTTGCAGATGGGCTGTTTGGGCAGTGCCAGGTGGGCTCCGTGCAGGACAGACCCTACTTCCACGTCACCTCTCCTGTGCTCCAGCGCCTGCAGGATGTCTTACGGCATCTCATGGCACAAGGTAAAGGGGGACTGGGGGGAGTGTGTGTCAGGTAGCGTTGCCTAGTGGCACTCAGGCTATCTGCGGTCCTGCTGGCCCTGGGGCCAGCGTGGGCTGAGGAGGGGTCCAGCTGATTCTGGGAGGAGCAGGGCCAAACCCAGGCCATGGGACACAGGGTCAGGACACCAGGGTGGTCTCCCGTGCACTTGCCTCCTGGTCCCCAGGTCTCCTCCATGTCTCACAGCCCCTTCCCATGGCAGGGCTCTCGTGGCAGGACGGTATCACCCAGTATGTGATCTCGCAGGAGATGGAGCGCATCCCCCGCCTCCGCCCGCCGCCCTCGCTGGAGCCGGCAGCTAGGGACAGGTAGGGCAGCACCAGCCACCAACCTGCGAGCAGAGCCTGGCAGGGCAGTGAGGGCTTCACCCCCACCCCCAAAAAAAATTGGGGTTTTGGTGGGGACCTCCCCCCGTACCCAGGTAACTCACCCCAGCGCTCTTTGCCTCCGAGGTTCCTGCCCCTCCGCAGCTCCACCCGGCGAGCCCCGCTCCCCGTGGACCCCAGCCTGCCAGCGGCTCAACATCTGGGGCAGCCCCCGCCGCTGCTGCCCTCCCCCCTGGTGCAGCGGTACCTGGAGCACCTCCTGCTGTCCCCCCCACCCCAGCTTGGCTACGAAGATGCTCTGCTTAACCCCTACTCCTATCACAAGGTAAGCTATGGGGACGAACCCCCTTCTCCTGGGCGGAAAGGTAGGGATGGACAGGGAGCTGTTGCGCTCCCAGTACCTTCCTTCTGCTGGTGCTGGGGTGCCCCAGGTTTGGGGGTACTCTGCCACGGGGTTGCAGGGCCCCCGTGGGGTTTGACCATGGCGGCTCTGTGTTTTGGTTGCAGTTTGGCTACCAGGACAGCGCTCACCAGCTCCCCGGCGGCTCAGCCAGGCAGAGCCCTGAGACCACCTCGCTGCTGGGCCGGGTCCCTGCCCAAGCCCTTTTTGGGGCTGGCCCTGTGTCCTCCTATGGTGGGCAGCCGGGAACGGATGGGGGGCATCTCTTCCAGGACTTGGGGATGCTCTCCCTGCCCAGAGAGAAAGCCGGCCGCCCGGATCCTGCCAGCACCAGGCTCCAGCACAGCTTGCGGCTCCCCAGTGACTACAGGGACATGGAGGAGAGGGAGCAGCCAGTGTCCCTGGCTGCCCAGCTACACTCTGCGCAGACGGGTACCATGTCCTCTAGCCAGGCACCATCCCTCATCCCCACCCTGTCCCCAACAGTCACATTCCTCGTGGCTCAGACTCTCCCTTGTCTTTGGCTTCATGCCTGTGGCCAGTGTATCTCCCCAACCCAGCCTGTCCCAGCTGCCACATCCCTGGCCCGTGGTCCCCGTGGGGATGCAGAGCATCCAACCTGATGCTGCGTCCATCCTCTTGCAGACGCTGCCCTGAAGAGATTGGCTTCCCTCCTGGCTAGCTATGGTGTAGGGCTGCCGGAGCTGAGCCCCCAGCAGCTGAGCAGCCTCTCCACCCTCCTCCAGCTGCTCCAGAGCTCTGGTGAGCGGGGCACAGGGATGGGACTGGCAGCGGGGGGTGCCAGCACGCCCCGTTTCAGAGTAGGGAGTGTTGCCTCTCAGGGCAGGTGCTGCAGGACTTCCATCTCTCTCCTTCCCAGGTGTTGCTGGCCCCGAAGTGCCCACAGCGAAACGGGTGGGTTTGCAGCAGGGTGGTGCTGCAGGAGGTGCCATGCCACAGGTGGGATGTGTGTCTTCGTCAGGGGGGCATCCCCCCGTGAGGGTCTCCTCGGGGGTCCCAGCTCCTCCCTTTCCCTCCCTTCAGGTGACAGAGGGGGACATGCAGCATGGAGAGGAGCCAGTGCCACCTTCCTCCACAGTGCTGCCCCCCAAAATCCCAACCAGCAGCTCTCCAGGGGACTGGCCGAGGGGCAGGGCAGCATCCTCACCACCCCCCCAGGCTGAGCCACAGCAGGGACACGGTGGGGACATGCTCAGCCCTGGGAAGTCTATCGTGGTGGAGAAGAAGAGCTACGTGGAGGCGAAGGATGGTGGGGCGCAGCGGGGCACGCGGCCACCGGACGAGTATGGCTACATCGTCACGGACCAGAAGTGAGAGCTGGGGGTCGGGTGAGGGGGTGTGCATGGGTGGAGGGGCTGTATCACCCCCTCCCTCCCCCCATCCTCTACTGGCTGTCACGGCTCCACACGCGTGGCTGACCCTGTTTAGATCTCTGATGGGGTCGTGTCTCCAGTGGGCTCAGCTCCCCCGTCCCCTCCCCACCCACAGCCCTTCTCCCACCCCAAAGCCATCCTCTTTCAGCCCACGCCAAGGCCAGAACTCGCTGCTGGGATGGGCTCAGCCAAATTTGTGTGCACAACTGCTTCTGTGCAAGGGTAGGGGGGGCGATCAACTCTCCCCCATCACCGCACATCCCCACGCTCTTACCTCCTGCTCACCTCGACCCCCCTGCAGCCAGCACAGCCCTCGCTGCATGCCTGGGACCCCTTGAGCCTGCCTGTCCTCCTTCCCCAGCCATGGGGAGGGTGGGCTCGCCCCTGCTGCCCCTCTCCTGATCCCCACCACCCGCTCCTCACCCCGCTGCTGTCCCCACAGGCCCCTGGGGCTGGCCGCTGGCGTGCGGCTGCTGGAGCTTCTCGCCAAGCACCTCCACCCCTCCACAGCCAGCTTCATCAACATCAGGTGAGGGGAGCGGGGCCGTGGGATGCTGCTGTCACAGCCCCGGCCATGCGGCAGCCACCCTGGGTGGGGGACCGGGAGGGATCGGGCTGTGGTGGGGATGGGGTCTGCACTGCCTGGTCTCACACTGTGTTCCCCTCCCCGGCAGCGTCGTGGGACCCGCACTCACCTTCCGCATCCGGCAGAACCCCCAGAACCTCTCGCTGGCAGATGTGTCCAGCCAGGCTGGTGAGTTGGGCAGGGGTCCCCCTGGTCCTGCTCCTCTCTTCCCCCTGCCAGGTTACGGGGTGCCCGTACAGGGACTGGGAAGGGGGGGACTCCCACCATACACCCCAGTGCCCTTGGCTAAACTGGGAGCTGGTGTGGAGTGGGCAGCTGTTGGGGGTATCCCTTGGCTCTGTCTCTGGGGGGGGGGTCTCTTGGGTGGTGGGGAGCACCCCCCTGACCATCTCCTCTCCATTCACAGAGCAAGTGAAGGCAGAGCTGGAGGCAGAGCTGGGCCTGAAGATCGTGCAAACAGGAGTGGGAGAGGTAGGAGCAAGGTGTGATGGTCCCTCGGGGCTGGGGTGGCCGGGGACAGGGTGGTGGGGGTCCTGCCGCTGGCAATGAGCCGGGGAGCGCGCTGTGCCCCAGCCCTGAGGCATAGGGGTCTTCGTGAGCAAAGCATCCCTGTGGGTCTGTGGGGCAACTGGGAAGCAGAGGGCTCTGGGCGGTGTTCGGGCTGCTGTTTTGGAGACAGACTTGATTTATCTGGGATGGGCTGGAGCAGGACTGCACCCAGCAGCGTGATGCTGCCCGGCTGCCTGTGCTCCCAGAGCACTCGGCTCTTTCCAAAACAAAAGCTCCGCAAGGTTTGAAGGCAGTTTGGGAGGGTCTCCTGGAGGCTTTCCCCCCCTCCATCCAAGATTAGGGGGCTGCAGGCTGTACCCCTCGAGGCTCATCCTCACCCTCACCTCCCTCCAACCTGTGCATGCCACTTTAGCTGTGGCCTGGGCACCTCAGCGCCAGGCTGCGCCTGGGGCACCCCAGAGACCACGGCAAGGCAGGCAAAATGCCATCGTGCCCCCAGAGAATCGCAAAGCAGCTGAAGGCAGGGATGGAGCAGGAGCCATCTGCTCGGAGAGGGGCACCCTCCTCCCCGTGCTTCTCTGGGGACCCCCAGGAACAGTGTCTTGGAGGGGAGCAGGGGCTGGAGATGGGGGAGAGATCCTGGCTCCCGTGTTTGCAGCCAGGGAAGGAGAAGCGGTGCAGCACATCCCTCAGCTCTGTTTCCCACCCTCCTGCCCTGTAGCCATAGCTGTGGGCAGGGAGGAAGGAAGGGGGGACCTTGGAGGAGGAGGACGCCATGAAGAAAGGGGTGGCCTGGCTACAGAGGCAACCTCTCTCCATCAGCAACGTGTGGAGCATCACTATGGCAATGCCTTTTGATGTGACAAGTGACAGGAGCTGGGAGAAATGGCAGAGATGACGGAGCTGGAACTCAGAGGAGGCTGAGGCAGCTTTGCGAGCTCTCTTCTGCACAGGCTTCCCCAGCCCAGACCAGCTTGTACTTTTCCTTCATTCCTCTCCCCAGGCTCTGAACTCAGTGGGACTGGTGCAAGATTTGGGGAAGGAAGGATGTAGAGAGGCAGGGGGAGAGCAGGACGTGGGCAGGCCTTGGGAAGGAGGTCCCTTCTGTCCCCTCAGACCTTCTGGCACCTCCGGGGGCTGCAGAGCTGCTCCTCCTTGGGTCCCTTGGGGAGGTTCCTTGTGGATACCCCTGGCTGGACCCTGGCATCAGTGAGACTGGTCCCCACGTATGGGGCTGGCGAGACTGGGAGGGCAGGCTGCAGTGGGTACTCCCGGGGCGGGGGGCATCCCCAGCTGATGATGGTGATGATGATGTAGGTGACGATGACGCAGTGTTCCCTCGGTAACCTCATCAGGCTCGTGGCCAATGGGAGGCCATGGCAGTGAGGTAATGCTGGTCTCTGGTATCTCATTGGGCACAGGTATTTGGTGGTGCTGCTGCCACAGCATCCCTGTGCTGCCCCAGGACCTGGCTGGTGGTGGGCAGCATCCTGATCACCAGTGGCTCTGGGACAAGGCCCTGGCGGGTCTTGGCCTTGGGGAGGGAGAGTGTCTCATCCAGCAAGGGCTCAGCACCCTCATGTCTCAGCATGGCGCGGATTGGGCTGCCCCCCCCCAGCCACAGGGAAGGAGCCCTGGAGGCACTGCCTGCGAGGTGGCAGGGACTGCTCTGTGTCACAGCTGAGGACAGCAATGGGGAGGACCTGTACCCCGGCCACCGCAGCTGGGAAGTGGCACCAGCCCTCTGGCCACGCTGCCATATCCCCCCCTGTCCTGCCACAGGGGAGACCCAGCCCCATTTGGGGAAGTCCCCTGGGAACAGCAATTGCTGCCCTGGACCCAGTGCTGCAGTGCCCCATCCTTTGCCACTAACCCCTTGGGCTGTATCTGGCCCTTGTTGACCTCCAGCTGGACAGGAGCTCATTGAACCTGGGCTTCAAGGGGCTACTGCCTGCCCTGGAGGGGGGCAGCCTGGGCTGGGGGTGCCCTGGCGAGCAGCCTTGGGTGCTAGGAGCAGGGGAGCAGCAGGTCGCTGCTGCCTGGGCTTGGCCAGGCTCTGCCTCCTCCTGCAGCCCCAGTGACACCAGTGTCAGCAACGCCCCGTGCGATGTGCAGGTGGGTGCACCAAACCTCACCCCAGTGACACCAGCTCTGCCCCAGCTGAGGGTTCTGGGAGAATCAGCGCAGCACTGATTCCCCTTGCTCTGTTTTAGCCTCAACAACCCCAAATGCAGTGCAGAATGGGGTCTCTGCCCCTCCTCCCCCCAGCCCTATGCAGGTGCCCCCCCACTAACCCTTGCTTGGCTTTGCCCCCAGCGAAATGAAGCTGCTGCCTACTCGCGCCCATCCCGCTTCAGGGACGGCTTCCACTCGGTGCTGCTGACCTTCATCGCGCTGGCCTGCGTGGCGGGCATCGCCATCGCACCTGCCGCAGCCTTCCGTCTC
>NW_009646502.1:499949-502624 GCF_000708025.1 Charadrius vociferus | reverse complement strand
CCGGGGCGCTGTCCCGCCAGCACATGGCTGCCAAGTCGCTTTTCGGCCGTGCTGAGGCACCGGCAGCACCAGCGGAGACCTCGCGGGTCAGCAGCGTCTCATCCCAGTTCAGTGACGCCCCGCAGCCCAGCCCCAGCTCCCACAGCAGCACGCCCTCCTGGTGCGAGGAGCCTGTCCAGTCCAACATGGACATCTCCACCGGACACATGATCCTGGTGCCAAGGAGTGGCAGGCTCTCTGCGCCTACCAGGCTGAGCCCAGCATCTGCTCTATTGCCCAGAGCGAAGCCAACCTGAAGAAGAACCGCAACCCCGACTATGTGCCCTGTGAGCATCCCAGCCCCTGGGGCGCGGGGATGCTTCGGGACCAAGGCAGGCTGCGGCGCAGCTTTGCCCCCAGCTTCCCCGGATGCTCACCGTCTCCCCCGGTCTCCGTTTCCCCAGATGACCATGTGCGGATCAAGCTGAAAGCTGAGAGCAACCCGTCCCGCAGTGACTTCATCAACGCCAGTCCGATCGTGAGTGATCACCAGGGGCTCCTGCTCTGGGATGGGCTCAGCCCAGGCGAGGCTCTCGCTTTGAGATGGAGCCGGACCGAGCTCACATCCCTGTGGACTACGGATGTGAGCAATGTGCCTGTCCCATTGCTCAGACATGGTTAAAATCCATGTCCCTCCTGGCTGTGGCACCCAAAGCTCCCTCCCCAGCCCTCCCATCGCCCTTGGAGCATCCCCCTGCTCTTCCCAGTGTCACCGAGCCCTGGCCTGAGACCATGCAGTGTGACACCCCCTTTCCTGCTCCAGATCGAGCACGACCCACGGATGCCAGCGTACATCGCCACGCAGGGGCCACTGTCCCACACCATCGCTGACTTCTGGCAGGTGAGCGTCACCCAGCTGTGCCAGCGCGTTGGCGTCCCTCTGGGTGCTGCTCACCAGATGGGACACAGCGGCTCGGCCACCCTGCTGCCTGGGCTGTCACCCAGCAGTGACACCCACCATGCTTTGCCTGCAGATGGTGTGGGAGCATGGCTGCACCGTCATCGTCATGCTGAGCCCACTGGCCGAGGACAGCGTCAAGCAGTGTGACCGCTACTGGCCGGATGAAGGGTCCTCTCTCTACCACATCTACGAGGCAAGTGTGGCTGGTAGCCCAGGGCAAGGAGCATCCTCCAGTCCTCAGTAACCCGGGGGGTACCTCCTGCCTACCGCCTGCCTCTCTCGGGCAGGTGAACCTGGTGTCAGAGCACATCTGGTGCGAGGATTTCCTGGTGCGAAGCTTCTACCTGAAGAACGTGCAGTCGCAAGAGACCCGCACCCTGACGCAGTTCCACTTCCTCAGCTGGCCGGCCGAGGCCATCCCCGCGGTTCTGGTGCAGCTGCCCTGCTTTGGGGAGGAGGGTTGAGCTGAACGGACATCTGGGACCTGTGGAGAGATATCCCCCAGCCCATTCCCTTCCCCAGCGGTGACATGGTGGCCCTGCGATGGGCAGATGCAGGCAGGAGGAGGCTCGTCTTCCGCAGGTGAGCGCCCACCCAGCGCCGTGCCAGCCCCCGGGGAGCTGACGGTGGCCTCAAGCGCAGGGGACTGACTGATGGGCGCGGACATCGGTGCCGGTGTGATGAGGGTCAGGGCTGTGGCATGGACTGGCCAGGGTGGGAGGTGGGGCTGCCGTGCATGGGGAGGAGCAGAAGAACAAGGCTCTGGCCAGCTTGGGGTGAGGCTGGGCAGAGCTTGGTGGGTAAGAAGCCTCCAGCTGAGGTTGCCAGGGTTCTCCAGCCTTCATGGGGGAGGGTGGGAAGGTGCTCTTCCCAGGAGCTGGGATGGGGGACCGCATTGCCTGGCACCCTCCCCAGCCATGGGGGCAAGAAGAAACCCCGGAGCCAGCCTTGAACAGTGGTGGCCCATTCCTCTCCGTGCCCTACAGCCAGCAGCAGGTCCCCAGCTAGCCTGAGGAGAGGGCTGGCGGGGCCGGGACTGCTCCCAGGAGGTTTGCAGGCAATACCTGCTGGGTTCTGGGGGTCCCTGGGTGGCGGTGGGGTCCTGCCGGGGGGGGGCTGGTCACTGTCCCCAGGCCGTGTGGGGCCAGGGACCCTGCTTAGGCACGTCGCCCTCCTCTCCGTCCCGCTCACGCTCTCTCTGTCTCTCTGTCTGTCTCTGTCTCTCTCTTTCTCTGTCTGTCTTCATTTTTGTGATTTGCAGCTAGTAATCTGGCTCCAGTTGCATAGTCACAATGTGATCGTGGCCGGCCGTGCCTGCTGCATGGAGCATGCCGGGAGCCCCGCTGGCACCTGGCCCCCAGCTTCGCGCCCCGCCGGACCAGAGCTGCTCCCTCGGGGGTCCCGCCGCTGCTCCCCTTCCTAGGCTGGCCACCCGAGCAGCCGGGCTCCTCTCCCAGTCCTCTTCCACCCATGGTCCCTGTCCCATGCCTAGAACCGCTGGGGAGGCAGGAGGAGCCATGCGCCGGACCCCCAGGGCCACGTCGTGGTGTGCTCGCTGTCCCCTCCCACCAGGGGCACCCAGCACAGCCTTGTCCCCAGCATGGCAGGGCACTGACCTGCTCCCTCTGTGTCCTTGCAGGAAGGTGAACAAGTGCTACCGGGGTCGCTCCTGCCCTATTATCGTGCACTGCAGGTACTGATGGGGCTGGAGGGGGTGAGGGGGACAAGCTGGAGG
>NW_009646502.1:496585-497067 GCF_000708025.1 Charadrius vociferus | reverse complement strand
GAGGAGTGGGGAGGGCTTCCTGCTCCCGCCGGCTCAACTCCAGCCCCAGCGCCATGTCGTCGGGGACACCTGCGGGGACATGGGCAGGGGATGGCGGCCACGTCCGCTCTGGCTTCCCAGCGCTGGCACGGGGCCTCAAGTCCTTCCCACTCCACCAATCCTTCACGGCACAGCCCCAAATCAGGGCTGACCAGGGCTCAGCCCAAAACCAAGCCTGGATGCCACACCCCCACCCCAAAGGAGGAGAGGTGTCCCCAAAGGGAAAGGGGTCTGGGAGGTGGCACTGCCAGTCCCCAGCGAGTTCGTTCGCGGTGTCACATCTCACCATCGATGTGGATCGACTTCAGCTCCCCGTCCTCCTCCACTTCCACCCGCTCCCGCCCATTCTCGATAATCCTGCACAGACAGACAGACAGACAGACAGGTGGATGGACTGTCAAGGGCCAGGCAGCTGGAGCATCGCAGTGGCAAGCTGCAGGGTC
>NW_009646502.1:493832-496544 GCF_000708025.1 Charadrius vociferus | reverse complement strand
TGGGGAAGGGGGGTGAAAGGGCGGCGCCGGGGGGGGGGGGGGGGGGCACAAGGAAGGCAGGGGACAGACCCTGAGCAGGGGGAGGCAGTGTCCCGGGACTCCCCCGCTGGGCAGGGGCTGGCAGCGGCTCCTACCTGAGGATCCTGGGAAGGGGGAAAAGAAGTGGCCTCCCCTGTGGTGCCGTGGACCAGGTCCTCGCAGCTCGGAGAAGGGCAGCATCTCATCTGGAAGGTAGGGCCGCCCCCCCGTCAGCATTGCCCCCATGGCTTGGCGAGCCAGGAGCAGGGCACCGCAGTGGGGACCCCCCTGCTGGGGCCAGCCATGCGCTCTGTCCCCGAGTCCAGTGGCTGCCCCGGGGCCAGAGAGGTGCCCAAGAACCAGCCCCCGGCCTCCCTCCCTGCCCTGTACGCACCAAAGAAGTCAGCGAAGGGGTCTCGCCCACCGAAGAACTCCCGGAAGACATCATGAGCGCTGCGGAAGGTGAAGGTGAATTCAGGGGCCCCGGCATCGGCCCTGGAACCCCCCGGTCCTGCAAGAGGGAAGAGGTTCAGAGTGAAGTGGAGCTCTGGGTGGGAACCCCCCAAAGGATGGGGAGGCCTGGGGGGCACAGACCCACACCTGGTCTTCAGAGCTGTATTCAGGGCTGTATTCAGAGCTGCACTAAAGCCCCATGGCCCCTCTCGCCCACTCACCTGCCCCCATGAGTCCATCCTTGCCATAACGGTCATAGACATCGCGTTTCTGCTCTGGAAGGAGAAGAGAGGAGGGCTGCGGGGAAGTTGGCTGCCAGGCATGGGCAGGAGCACCAACGCTTTCCCCCAGCCAAGGGAGGTGCAGAACAGCAGGGAGCAAGAGGAGGGGGGTGCCATGAGCCCCCGCTGCACTGGCACCACTCCCAAACCCAAGTCGGGGCATGGGGCAAGGATGTGCAACCCCATCCTGGAGGCCAGCACGCCAGCATCTCTCCCAAGAGCCATTTTTGGGGGGTGCATGGGGAGGTAACCAAGCCCCACAAGCCTGGCAGTAAAGCTGGAGGGACCCGCTACCTCCTGGGGATGTCCAGGGATGCCACTTGGGTGAGCCCAGCAGCAGGACACCCCAGGGTAAGCAGCCCCAAGGGCTGGGCGGGGGGGGGACACATGCGAGACAGCATCTTGGCCTCTTACTGTCCGACAGCACTTCGTACGCTTCGGCGATCTCCTTGAACCTCTGCTCGGCATACTCCTTGTTGTCTGGGTTTTTATCCGGGTGCCATTTCAGCGCGGCCTTCCTGTACCTGCACAGACAGGCAGCGATGGGCACGCAGCAGCCCCGTGGGCAGCGGGGGCTCCCTGGGCCAGCAACCCTCTTCTGAGCACACACCTCCAACCCTGGGTCAGGGGCACCCCAAGCCCGCTTCACCCAGCGCCCTACAGCCTCAGGCATCAAACGGGAGCTTCCCGGACTGGTTCTGCCTCCCAAGCAAATATTTGCGGCATGACCCCAGCAGTGCAGCCTGGGCTACAGATTGATGCTCACAGGTTTGCTCCAGAGCCTTCCCGGGCTCTGGTGTGGGTGTGCATGGACCAGGGGTCGCTGGGGTACTCCTGGGGTCAGCTGAGCACAAGCAGCCCTTTCCTCCCGCCTGCAGCTAGCTGGGCTTAACCCAGGCTGCCCAGCTTCTCTCACCCACACTTCGGAAGCCCCTCCAGCCGGGACCTTTGTTCCCTGCTTCTGTCCCCCCCAGGAAAGCCACCAGTTCGAACTGTTTCCCCACGGGTGATGCCTCACCGCTTCGAGAGCAGCCAGACCTCGGCAGGGTGGCGGGCGGGAGCTGTGGGAGGCTCTGTCCGCCCCCGGGGCTCCCCCACAGCGCCTGGGGTGCAGCACGGGACCTGCCAACGGGGCCCAAGTCCCTGCCAGGGGGACATGCTGTTTCTCACCCCACGAGCTCCATCCCCTGACCCTGGCGCCAGCAGAGCCCCCCGCACCTCAGCCCTCTGCCATCCCCGCACCCTCCAGAAAGGAGAGGAGATGCCTCCAAAAACCAGTGGGACCCACCTCCCGCCTCCATCCCCAGCCCTGGGGCTGAGAGCGGGGACAAAGGGACCAAACCCCACCAAGAGATGCCTTTGTGCTGCAGCAAAGCCCAGCCCAGCTCTGGCCTCCGCACAAAGGAAACAAAGGCTGGATTGTCACCTCTGGAGCTGGGTTCTGTCCCCACCGGCCCCCCGCAGGGAGCCCCTGCCTCGCTGGCACGGGGCGGGGGGGTTGAGGGGTGGCTCGGGCAGGGGCACACCTGCCATGCACTTACGCCTTCTTGATGTCCTCGGCGGTGGCATTGCGGCTCACCCCCAGCGCTTCGTAGTAGTCCACCATGACGTGCGGCTGTCCAGTGGGGTCACTACAGGGGCGGGGGGGAAAGCAACATCAGGGGGTCCACAGGCACAGCCTGGCAGCGCGGGGTGCGAGAGAGCATGGGTGGCCTGACCTGCCCTCCCCAGGCTCTCTGGCCACCCCACACCACAGATCCCCCCAGAAGAGCGGCTCCCCAGCACCCTGCCTGCACCCCGGCCACCTGCACGCACGCACAGCCCCAGCCGGGGACCCCCTTGCTGCTGTCACACCGCCGACCCACCTGAGTCACCCCAATTTGCTAAGCAAGGGGACGGGCATCCCCGCTGCTGTCCCCTCCGTCTGCCCCACTCCCTGCTCCCCCAGTTACCCCACCTC
>NW_009646502.1:489406-492578 GCF_000708025.1 Charadrius vociferus | reverse complement strand
TCGCCAGCCCTGCGCCCTCCCCAGCCCTGCTCACCCAGGGGGGAGCCGGGAGCAGTGAGCTGCCCCGAGGACCAGGGTGTCCAGGCACCCCCGAGGACCACGGCGCCCGGATAACCGGGGCTCAGGGGACAGCCAGGCACCGGCAGCTTTGATGTGGGCTTCTCCTCGGCGTGGCCACACAGAGGGGCTGCTCTCATCTCTCAGGGTCGTGGGCGGACTCGAGGCCACTCACCTGCACCCATGAACCTGTCCTGGCCGTAGAGATCATACTGGTCCCTCTTGCTGGCTGGGTGGGAGAAGGAAGGAGCCTGGTGTCTCTGCAGGGCCAGAGCATTTGGACACTTCACACCCCCACCACCACCCCTGCACTGCAGCTGGGATATCCTCCTCACCTCCTGTAAATCCCTACTGGCAAACTTTCCCAGTGCCGCGTTTACCCAGCAGGCTGGGGACACCCGGGCGTTGAGACAGGCCACTCCCAGCACTCCTCGGGGACCGGTTTCAAGACAGCCATCCCCATGAAGAGCCGTCCTCAGCAATGGGCGGTGCACCTGGGTGAGCACTGGGATGGGTGAAATGGCATCTCCTGTGCTGAGGAGCATCTCCTCTCCGAGGGATGGGAGACCCGTCCCCTGCTGTCAGACAGCACTTGATGGTTCCCTTGAGCGACTGCTTGGAGCATTCCCTGTTGTTGGGGGTTTTTCCCCCGGATGCCATTGCCCTCCTCACCTACCAGCCCAGGAGAGGGCAGCGGGCTCCCTGGGCTGGCTGCCCCCAGCCAGGTTGCCCTCGCTGGCTGCCAGGGGTTCTGATTTGGCCAATCTGCCCAGCAACGGGTGCAGGGCTGGCTCGGCTCGGGCTGGCATGGGCACTAGATGGAGCCACAGGCTGCCTCACAGGGACCCCATCCTGCTGGCTGGGAAGCTGGGGAGATGTCACCAGGACCTAGCTGTGTCTCAGAACCTTGCTTTCCTTTCCCTGTTTTTTTGCAGCTGATGTGGGGACAAGGAGGCCCCAAAACTGCCAGGTCTCAGCCCTCTCTGTGCCCACCAGACAGAAAGGCTTCCATGATGGTGAAAGGAGAGGAACCCACATGCTGGCCAGGACCTTGGAGCCAGGGGAACATATCGCTGCTGCCTTCATGGCACGTGTGTCCTTCACCCATGAGACCAGGATATGTAGGGAGAAGGATTTACACCTCCCTAATGTCCTTGGGTGAGGCCATGCAGAGTTGGGCAGTAGCCCACAACTGTGTTGGTAGAAGAGAGGATGCTGTGCCAACCACACCTCCTCCCAGAGCTGCCACAATCGCTCCCCTACTCAGATGAGCAAAGCTGGCCACCTCGCAGTGGCTGAAGAGAGGCAACCCATCACTGGCTGGTGCCTCACACAGCGCACACCTTCAGCCACAGGACCCTGCCCTCTTTTCCCTGCCCTTTCCTCCCGGGTCTCCCCAAAGTCCTGACGCACCTACCTGCCAGCCGGCTCACACCAGCTTTGAACCCAGCACAGGCATCTGGAGTGTGTCTCAACAAGACTCTTATTTCTTTACAAATTTTGGGGACTGCTGTGTTGCAACCCTGTTTTTAGCTTTCCAGGGTTGCAAAAATGCTCATGAAATACTCTCGAGGCTTTCTGAGACAAGAGCTTTTGAGTGAGCAAAGCAGGACCCCAAAGGACCAATTTTTTTACTCTGGTTACTCTTAGGAAGCCGACTGAATTGCATCATAAATTCGTGCTATATTATTATGCAAACCACATATTAAGAGAGTTGGTCTT
The DNA here is from genome assembly GCF_000708025.1 of Charadrius vociferus. NCBI lineage: Eukaryota > Metazoa > Chordata > Aves > Charadriiformes > Charadriidae > Charadrius > Charadrius vociferus. Next base: position 490,799 of record NW_009646502.1, on the reverse strand, counting down.
TTTTTCAGTGCTGCGCAACATTTCAACTTTTGATTTCCTCAGGAGAACACAAACCCTTTCACAGCCTCCTCAAAACTGGCAATTACGTACTGCAAAAATGTATTCTTGGCAATTTTTGAGCTGTGGAGTGATGTGCTCAGGGAGTCGTGTGCCCACTGCTCCCCTCATTGCACCCAGCCATCTCCTGTCCCCTTCTCCCTGCTCCCAGAGGGAAGGTCCCCACTCCGGGACAGCCATGTGGAGATGCAGCAGGGAGGGAGCAGGAGCTGGAGCCAGTGGGATGGGGTGGGAAGTGGTTGACAGAGTGAGGCAGGCTCACAGAATCACCGAATGATCAGGGTTGGAAGGGACCTCTGGAGATCATCTAGTCCAACCCCCCCGCCAGAGCAGGGTCACCTACAGCAGGTTGCACAGGACGGCGTCCAGGCGGGTTTTGAATGTCTCCAGTGTGGGAGACTCCACAGCCTCTCTGGGCAGCCTGTTCCAGTGCTCTGCCACCCTCAAAGTAAAGAAGTTCCTCCTCATGTTATGATGGAACTTCCTATGTTTAAGTTTGTGCCTGTTACCTCTTGTTCTATCACTGGGCACCACTGAAATAAGACTGTTCCCATCCCTCCGGCACCCTCCCTTGAAGTATTTATAAGCATTGATAAGATCCCCCCTCAATCTTCTTTTCTCTAGACTAAAAGGACCCAAGTCCCTCAGCCTTTCCTCCTAAGAAAGATGCTCCTGGGTGACATTTCCATGCCACCTTCCTCTGCCTGCCTGCTCCCAGGAGAGACAACAGCAGCAGCCATGTCCATGCTCCCCATCTCTGGGCACGACCACCGGGTCAGTGCAGCCCCCCAAAAAGGGGTCAGCGGGAGCAGTGTGTTTGCTCACCCCTGGAAAGGCTGTGCCGGGGTGGGGACCACCAGTCGCAGAGGGCTGGCGACAGCCGGGGACACCACTTGAAAGGGGCATCCATTCTAAAAATCCACATTCATTCTTTTACCCCCGTTCCTGCTGTCTCATCCGAACAGCCCTGCCCAGCTCCCCTGGCTTCCCTGCACAGCCAACTTCTCCACACCCTCGTGTTTTTGATGCTCCTCATGTTTGTCTCCATGGCCACGCTCTCAGCCACCTGCCCGTCTCTTCCCCCATCCGCTCTCTTCTCATCCCAGCTGGCTTTTCTAGAATTGCACCTTGGAGGAGCTGGGGAGTATCCGGGGAGGCAAAGTCATCCGGCTGCTTTTAGCAGAAGTCGGTGTAGCAGGACAGGGAAGTGAGAAACAGCAAAGTCAGGGTGACTTTTCATTCCAGCAGGGCAACGTCTTCGGGACGGATTTAGCGATGTGACAGACACGGACTGTGCATCCCAGGCACTGCCCCCCCCCCCTCCCCTCCTCCCGGG
>NW_009646502.1:481516-489314 GCF_000708025.1 Charadrius vociferus | reverse complement strand
TGGCGGAGGTGGCAGAAACCCGTGATTAAATAGGTTATCCGTGACGAGCACGCGTCACAGGTCCCGGCAGCAGCTGAGCTTCACGATGGCAAAGGGGCTTCACCCCATCCCTGGCAGGCGGTAGGGAACAGGGTGGGCTGCAGAGCCTGGATAATCCCGTGATGCTTGGGAGCAGGGCACCCGCGGGTGAGGCTGGGGGCTGCATCGAGCTGGATCTGACCCCAAGGGAAGGGAGATCGGAGGCGATGAAAAGACTGATACCACCACCAACCCCCTCCAAACGCTGGGGAGCCCTTCAGCTGTGGAGGGGAGCAGAAGCTGCAGCTGACACAGGGCAGGAAGGGGTTTTATGGCTAAGAAAAATCTCATTTCACTCACGCACGCCAACATGCTCGTGCCCATGCACTCCCAAGCACCAAGATGCTCGCGTCCAGCTGGCTTGGCCAGGATTTTCTGCAGTGCCTGGTAGGACTGGGGTCACCGGCTGCCTGGTCCTCACCATGCCTTCCAGCTACCTGCCCAACCTTGGCCCTCTGCCTTCCAGCTAGGGGTGGCTCACAAGCGAAAAAGGAGCCAAGCAGGGTGGAATATAAAAGGAGATGGAGCGAATGCATTTGCATTAGAAGAAAACAAGAAAAAGCACAAAAGGATGCCGGTTAACAGCATTCTGCTGTTTTCCATAGCCATTGGTGCCTAAATACCAGTAAAAGGGCTGTGGATGCAATGGAGAAGGCTGTAATTTGGATGCCATCTGTAACAAACCAGCACGTAAAGCATCACCTGCTAAAAGTGATGTTTCCGATTCATCAGACGCACATCGGGAGTATTAATGGACCTAACTGAGGGTTTTCTTGAGCTGCTGATGGTAATTTTTAACAGAGCCGGGAAAACTGGGGTAATTCCAGAGGACTGAAGGAGAGAAGTCACTCTAGTCATTAAGAAAATAAACCCGTTGACCCAGAAAACTCTAGATTACTGATAATACCAGGGAAAAAAAAAGGAAAAAAAAAACAGAAAAAACAATTTTGGTTCTGTCAGGTGAAAATTAAAGACTGAAAAATGCCTTTAGTGCTGATTGGCCTTGTCTCAGGGAAGGCAGGTATTGCTACCAAAACTTGTCATCACCTTTCAGCACGATTACATGTCTGGCTGATACAGATCAACACGACTGGCATGACATCCTTACTTGGAAGCTGGCAGGAGATAATGATAACAGCATTCACACAAATAACAATACTGCCTTGAAGAGGGATGGAATAATCTGTTTTCCATGTCCACGGAACAATTAGGCTCATAGCTGCTGCTGAAAGTCTTTCCAGCTTAACTTTTGTGTTGTCCCAGAGTATATATCTCAGGATGCCAAGACAACTTGTTGATATTCCTGCGCTGCTATGGACACACCAGAGGCAGCAATAGTAAAGGTGCACTTGTTAGCCAGGAGCTATACTGCCGAGGACCTTTGTAGCGGGGATCCCCAGGGATGGGTACAAGTCCCACAGTGGTAATAAATGTTTACTAAGAAAAATTTGGGATAACGCTAAGCTTGGTGGGGTAGTAGCTAGTGAAGGGGACAATTAACTATTAGGGATGGTTTAGAACTGCCCGATTAAAAGGCCACGTTGCAGCAGAATTTGCTTTAATGCAGCAAAATTTGCTTTAATACAGTGAAATGCAAAGTAATTCTTTTGGGAATTTGGAGGAAGGGGCAGTCTTGTCACTTGCTACTCTGCACAGCCACTTGCCACCCTCAAACTTTATCGGTGGTAATGTGGGTTTCATTTCAAGATCATTAATTAAAGCGCTGAAGCTGGCGGTGCCTGGCAGGGATGCCCACAGAAGCCCAACAGCCCTTTGCTGATGATTCACCATCGCCAACCAGCACTGGTGTACCCCAGACTGCCTCACTGGGCACCCCACCAGCACTGCTGCTCACTCCCCACCGCACCCTCCCCACTGCAAGCCAGTTACGCTCATCATCGCAAGAATTGAAACCAGGCTTGTTTGGCCAGGTGGGTTTTCCATGGTTAATCGAAGCCTGATGAGGATGCTGAGGGTCCTCCAATACATGCAGGAGCCCATCGTACCCGGCTCTCCCCACCTCTGCCTGGGAGGTGGTGAAGTCCCCCTGGCTGTGTCCGATGCAGGGCTACTAAATGGCAGCGTGAGAGCCACGCCATCCCAGGGAAGGGCACGGTCTGCACAGGGCACCCAGGGATGTCTCATCCTAATGAGAGGAAGACCCCATCAGGCATGATGCCCCGCACGCACTCGCACCGGGCAGCCCAGCCCCGCTTTCACATACCGCGCTCTCTCCGCACACAAACAGCTCTGGCCAGGAGCACCCTGGGAACCATCGCCCGGCTGGCTTATTAAATGCATCTTTTATCTCATTAACCGTTTCCCTCTGACATCCACTCGCACTTGGCCAGCCGCCAGCACCTCCTTTCCACGTTTAACGACTCTACGGCAATCCCGCAATCTCCGGGTTAGTTTCTCCAGGCTCAGCTCTGCTCTCTCATCGTGCCCTACGGCTGGCAAGCCGTTTGCGTGACATACAACCCACTTCCACGTGCCAAAAAAAAAAAAACAAAACACCCTTGCACACATCTGTCCAGCCATCGGAGGCTCAACTGCTCCCCAAAGACCAGGACAAAGAAGAGCTTTTGGCGAGATGCTCCTGCACCAGGAATTGTTTTCTTTTCCCAGGGGACGTCAGACTTGCCCACCTGGCAGCGGTTTATTTATGTTGAAGGAGTGGGTGCATCTGCAGAGCTGCCCAGCATGAATTTGACGTGTCCTCTCTGCTGCCCGGAGACTGGGGGGCTCAGACACGGTCCCGCAGCCCTGGGAGCGGGGGAAGCGATGGCTGCCTCTTGCCCCATCGCTGACAGCTCACACAAGCACAGAGCGGCGTTGCAACAGAGCTGACCACAGCTTTGTTGCAATTCCTGAGAACTTGTAAGACAGGAAGGCCTAAAGGGGCCGGGGATGGAGACTGACTCATCAGCGTGCCTATGGTCCTGCCTGGGGTGTGCAGAGCCCCTCCAGCCTGATGGGGAGACCCGTCCCCCCTCCAGGAGTTCCTACCATCACCCAGCCGTGCAGAATTCATCACGCTTCTGCTTCCAGCTATTCCTACATTGCGTGTGCCACCGCCAGCTCCGAGAGCTGCCAGAGAAGAGAAAAAGCAGCGGCTGACCCCTCCGCACAGCCCACCAGCGCTGCACGCCGGCATCCACTGCGGAGCAGGGGGACCCCTCAGCGGGCTCAGCCCCTTCCATCACCTGCCCGGAGGCAGCTTGGTCACACCAGGCATGCTCAGAGCCCTGACATGAAGTCACCGCAATTAGCCAGCTGCGGTTTTATTTCGCTCCCGTGGGTGTGTAGCTGCCTTTCCCAGGCCGTGAAGAAAGGCGGGTGACACCGGCAGCCGGGGAGGCTGCCTCTGCGCTGGGGAGGCTGCTCACCCCAGGGCTGCTGCGCCTGAGCGAGAGCTGGTCCCAACTCGTCCGCCGGTCCCTTTTAGCCTTGCAGGTTGGGGCTCGGCATGCGTGCCGGGCTGCCTGCGTCCCTGGGAGTGCCTCCCTGCGCTTGCCACTGCCCCAGTGATTCAGGGCTTAGGACTGTAGCGAGATCTGGAATTAGCTTTATTGTTCCTGTAACGCGGCACACGCTCCGGGCAATGCAGCGGGCGTTGCACAATTGACTTCATTTTATCTGAACCAGCAATTACGCTGCTGATGCGTTGCTGATGCTCAGCTCCAGCGGCGAGAACTTCTGTCACATCGCTACTGTGTGCTCTGCATCCCAGCTGTAAACGCCACACTTGGGTTATTAAAGACTTCCACTGAAGAAGATGCCTTGACCCTGAAACAATCCTGCTTCACTACCCTTCCTGCTAACAAGCCTGAAACTCGCATCTTCTTGCCCTGTGCAGAAGACTTAAGCCCCTTTCTATCTGCATCTGCCTTAAATATATTTTAACGCCTTTACTGAGTCTCTGCTTCATCTTCTAGATAGTCCCCATTCTTTCAACCTTTCATTGCAGCTCATGGGGTCTCGCCTTCCAGGCACCCTTGTTTCTCATCTCTGGATCATCTCCATCTACTGCAGATGAAGGATGAGGTGCTCAGAGGACCATTTCTGATGTTAGCAAGGCATGCTGATCTTAAGTCATGGCAAAGGGAGCCTTTCCTGCCCATCTCCATGCCGTGCTAGAACATTTCAGGGTGGCAAAGTATGTCCCAAGTGCTGTCACGCTAGAACTGCAGCAGCAATCGGTCACACGATGATGGGCCCTCACCAGGAGCAAGCTGTGCTTTGGGGACCCTGCACAACGGCGCTCTGGGATACTGCAGGAGCAGTTTGCAACACGGGGGGGCTTGCTCGAACTCACGACAGCTGCAAGATGCAGTCAAGCTCTGTGCTTTCAACAGACTCATTAGTTTCACTAGTCAATGTGTCCACCCTGTGTTAGCACCGAGATGTGTCTGAGAAGGTTGTCATCACAACTCACCTTGCGGCAGAGCGTCGCTGGAGCTCGTGGCTTACCAGCCCAGCAGCTGGGTTTGCTGCCTGAGCCCTTGGCCAAGCAGGAGGCAGTGCTCTGGGAGCCCCAGGAGCTGATGGAGCTCCCTCCTGCCTGGTTGCTCCTGGCCTCAGGGTGCTGCTGTATCATCCAGCGCAGCTACTGCTGGAGAGCACTGGGCACTGACAAGCTGGAAGCATATCCCGGCTCCTCCATCTCCCCACCGAGCCATGCTGCTGAGGGGATTAGGGGCAGAGCAACCATACAAGGATGGAGTGAGGGACAAGCAGGGCAGGCACGGATGCAACTTCTTTGGGAAGCTCCTGGCTGAGGTTTAAAGACACAGACAGGAGTCCTGTTCTTGAAGCACCTCTCATCATCTGGTACTTGCCTTGTGCCCCCCCGCCTCCCCACCCCAAGCTAGGCTTAAAGCGGAGGGAACTGGGCTTCATCCCCAAACTCACAGCACAGCTGTGGTCTCTTCTACCTTCCCAAGACAACTGTGTCCCCAAAGAGCCCAGTGACACTTCTCTGCCTGGAGCAGCTTGGGTGGAGCTGAGCTCTGAAAAGTGGGAACAATAGTTTGGGCTTTCCACGGTGAAGAGAGGGGGGGACCGGGGTGTGGGTGGGATGTACTGAGCTGAACTCTGAATGGGTCATCTCCTCCCCAGTTTCAGCTCTGGTTGCTTTAGGTGTGGCAGACTTTAACACTTCTGGAAGACAGCTATCTCAGAGGCTTTGTTTGGATAACCGCAAGCTCTGCTGACTGTGGTTCCTGTAGCAGTAGCAACACCTCAACTCTGGTGAGAAGTCTATCGGACATTGAAAAAAAAAAAAATCCGCAGACTTTCATAACAACTTGTAATGAAGAGCTTTTTAGTGGAAGTGTCTGCCCGTGATGGAGGCGTTGCACACTGGCAATACGTTGTGCTTCATCCCCCTCCTCACATAAGGGTGACCGAGAGCTGGCTGATCTCCTGGGCTCCACGAGCAATGGCAAGCAGGGGTCTCCCCTGCGGTGTGCAGGGCTCTGCCCCTGGGGTGTCTTCAATCTTTTTTTCCCTATTCTTCCATGAAGGGATGGTTGAATTCTGACTCCCTAGCCTAAAATTTGCATTCTTTGCTTTTTGTATCTCTCTGGGTGCTGGTGCAGGGTCCGACTTTGTTCTGAGCAATGGTGAAAACGTTTCCCGAGCAATTGCTGCAACCCAGTGATTTCTGATGTGGTCTGAAAACATTTGCAGGGTCTTCCTAAACATGTGGGTAACATCTCTGAGAGAGGGGTCGCCTGGGGGCAAATCTTCATCCAGCCGGGGTCGAGCTCCGCCTCCGCCGTGTGCTTCGCAGGCTGCTGCAGGCTGCTCAACATCTGGCAGGCTGCTGAGCAGTTAGGCACTGAGAAGACGCAGCCCATTGGTGCTCCCTGGATTTAGCCAGCTGTTCTTAAGCATTTCCAAAAAAAAAAAAAAAAAAAGCTTAGACATCTGTTCGGGCTTTTCTGATCAGAGGTACACGGAGACGCGTTGCTCCGAATGACTCACAGAGCTCTCTCGTCAGTCACTGCTGCCCTGCTCGTTCAACATAACAGCATCTGATCAGTTACTTTCACTGTCAGCATGCCATTTGCAGCAATGACAAAATCAGGGACGTTTCACCCTCAGCTCTCTACCGGAATGGAATATAAACAGATCCAGGCATCTCTTGGAGAAGTATCACATCGTTTTACACCCTGAGGTGCCACCAGATTGTCATACAAATCTTCCGAAGCTGGGTGAACCACGCAAGCCTTGCACAGCCACCTGAAATGCGGCTCGGTGCCTAGCTCCGATGCTTGTGCTTCCATCCACTTCTGCAAAGCATTCATACTACAAACACCTCAGAATTAATTGGCACTGTGGAAGTAAGGAGGGTGCTAGGAGACACCCAGTCAGAAGTGACACCTTGGCGTCCCGCACGCATTTCAGTGAGCACCTTGGCAAAGATTTTCACTGGGAAAGATGATCCCATCACTCCTTTTCACACCAATTAACTTCTGGGGCTCAAATTTTGATGCCTCAGTGCTACCAATTACTCTCTCACTCTCATGGACTGTCTGCATCAGCATGGTCTGTGTTATCTAGTGATCTCTGAGGTCACTCAAAGGACATTTATACCACAGGGAGGAGTTTAGGCATGTCCAGAGTTATCTAGTCGCCACAGCATCCTGTCCAGGTTCAGCTTTTTTGCATCTCTGTGGAAAAAAACCTTTTACCATGAGCTTGATTAAACCCACCCCGATCATTCGGCTCAGCCATTTCTGCAGGTCTCAAAATGTGTTGCTTAGACACCAGCACAGGCTCCACAGCAGTGCCACTGCTTTCAGTCACTTTACACGTCTTCATCAGCAAAGGTGACACTTTCCAGGTGACTCAGGCACAAAGAAAGGCCATTGTGGGTGGATAATTTAGGTCCAGCTTTCAACTTTCAGAGTGGGCTGAGAGATGACAGCGCCTTTCAGTGAAAACTCATTAAGTCGGAGGGCTCGGGCAGAGGCAGGGCTGGTTCTGTGTGGTGGTGGATGCTGCGAGCTTTTTGGATGGGGGAGGGGGAAGGATGGACACATTGTTCATTGTAGGAAAGCCAGACATCAGTGAAGTCACTACAAAGAGATTCCCTTTGAGGTGCTCCAAGTTCTCCGCATCCCCTCACCGGTCATTTCATAAAGCTTTGTGAAAACAGATCAAAACCACAGAGGTAAAACAGAGCCAGGTTGGAGAAGGAGGAGCCCATCAGCAGGGAGGGCTTTCAGTCACAGCCCCGGAGCGTACCTGTCCTTGAGGGGCTTGCGGCAAAGGGCAATTTTCCTGCTTTTTCCTCTCTGATCTCCAAAGAGGCCGGGAAAGCTTGTGCTCATCTCTGAAGTGTTTTCTCTGCCGGTGTTTTCTCCAGAAATTCTCCAGGGTGTTGCCTGGGGGCCTTGGGTGGCCGGCAGAACCCCAGCTCCGTGCTTGTCCAGGGATCGCATCAGCACCTCCACCCACCAGGAGGGGAGACCTGAGCCGGGTTCTTCTCTGACTTTCCTTCCTCGGCTCCCGAAGTCTGCCCTGGTTGATGCCTGGATGGTGCCTCACATCAGCAGGACACCCAGTAAGAAGGTGCCATCTCTGCCCCTCAGCAGAAGCCCCTCTGCCAAGACCGGCAAGTGTAGCAAGACCAACATTTATGCCCCCCCTGCCCTCCCCTCGGGGAGACCCCCGGCTCTTCCGTGGCTCCTGCGAGGCAGGGAACCGG
>NW_009646502.1:476387-481077 GCF_000708025.1 Charadrius vociferus | reverse complement strand
CCCTGGCACTTAGCAGCCTCCCTCCTTGGAGCACCCCTTTGCACCCGTCTGAGATGACCACCAGCCAAACCCTGCCGTGTGAGGAGACTGGCGTTTGGGGCTGACCCTCTCACCTGTCCTCCCTTTTAGCAGCCACGGTTCCTGCCCATCTCTCGTGATAAACATCTCCGGTTGGGGGGAGTGCGCCCAGTCTGACGGCCCCACGGGCTGCCAGACCCACAGCTGAACCCCGGGACCAAGCTGTGACTTCACCCACTGCCCAGCACCTCAGGTTGGCCGAGGGCCAACCCACGGGTGGGCATCGCTGTGGGTGACCCTCCGGGCTGCCCTGCCGCCATGGTCCTGCTGCGAGCTCCGACTCCTGAGGTCTCCAGCCGCTCCGGAGAGCATCCCAGCCCCAGAATGCCCCGGCACCCTGCCTGCTGCCCCACGGGGCCGTGCTCCCTGCCCTTCCTGAACCAAACCTTGCCATGAAGGAGGCAGAATCTGCTGGCTGGTGACCAGCGCTGCTTCGTCCCTGGTGCTGCTGGGTTCTGCCCAGCCTGCTGCCAGCACTGGGTCCCACAAAGCCAGTCCTGGCTGCTGCACGTTGGCAGGATCAAGTAGGGTGATCAGCATAACCTTCTGCCCCCGCCCCAATTCACAAGGTCCTTGGCCAGGGAGGAGTTCTTTCTCGTCTCTTCTTTCTTGTGGCCATCCAGAGGTGCTTGCAGCTGCATCAGCGTTTCCTGTGCACTTCTGCTGAGGATCCTGGAGCTTCCTCAGGACTTACTGTTGGCTCCTTGTGTTACAAAACCTTTATGGACCTTCTGGGAGGGATAAGGAAGGGTGCCACTTTGCTGCTCCTTGCACCTAAACTTTGGGAAAGGTGGGGAGATGGACTTCTGGCTCTCACCACGGGTATCAAGAGCTTATAATTCCATTATCCCTCACTGTGACTGCTGCCTCTGAAATGCAGCGCTGAAAGCACCCTAGGTGCACAGAACCAGGACCTGCTGCGACCCGTGCAACTTCCCCGGACGGGAATCGCTGCCGTGCTCCTGAACGCAAAATGGCTGGCTCCACCGGCTTCCTGCCAGCTGACTCACAGCGGGGCACCCATGGCTCTGGAAATCCGGTTTGGTTTGGATGCTCCTCTGCCTCGGTTGTGCCTGATGACGCATCCAAGTCCTTGGCAACAGCAGGGCTGAGGCAGTGAATATTTTGGTTCTTGTCGAGAAGGCTGCAGCCTCTGGCATGCCTTACCTGGAGGGAGCGAGGCTGCAGAGCCCACCTCAGCCTCGCGTCCCCTGAGGGACATGAGGCTGCCCTTGAAGCCCTGAGCTAGGGGACCTTCCCGCCTCAGCCCTTCAGTTCCGTTAAGAAGTGCAGCTAACGCTTCCTCCTCCTCCAGAGCTAATTTAGGGAAGCTGAGCCTCGGAGCATGGCAACCGTTCGCTGTTGCAAGTCCCTCCCCTTGACGGGCACCCATCCTCAGTGCCCTCACCTCCTCAGCTCCCAGTGCCTGGGTGATGCTCTGACATCTCAGCCTGCATCCCTGTTGTTGGAATAGCAACGGGGGATGTGGCAGCTGCCGCAGAGCTCCAGCCCTTAAACCAAGTGGGTGTTCAGGCAATGGAGAAGGTGCTCACTGAGTGCTTCCAGGGCTGTGGGTGGGGACAATGCAGGGAATGTGCTGGCCTGGTGTCTCTGGCTCCAGCAGATGGCTCTCCATCTCGCTGGGCCCCTGAGGTGGGCAGTGCAGTGATGGGAGGCAGAGCACTGGATTTGGGAGAGGGCAGCCAGCTGGGATGGACACAAGGCACCCAGACTATAAGGCAGTGTGGATGGACTGCAGAAGCTGACGAGGGCCTGGGGTGTCCTGCCTGGGCTGTGCACCTCACCACCTGCAGTGATTGCATTTGCTGTCCCAGCTGGGATCTAACCCTGCCTCCCCCTCCCCAGCGTGAGTGCATCTCCGTCCATGTCGGCCAAGCCGGCGTCCAGATGGGCAACACCTGCTGGGAGCTGTACTGCCTGGAGCACGGCATCCAGCCCGATGGGCAGATGCCCAGCGACAAAACCATCGGTGGAGGGGACGACTCCTTCACCACCTTCTTCTGCGAGACCGGGGCTGGCAAGCACGTCCCACGGGCCATCTTTGTGGACCTGGAGCCCACAGTGATTGGTGAGTGCACCTTAGTTGTGCTGTGATGGCAGTCTCTGTCTCTGGGAACAACCAACTGCGGGACAGTCCCTAGGGTGGCTCCTGCCACTTTTCCCCATGGCTAGGTAGAAAATCTGTGACATTGTGCTAATATCTCCTAGATGAGGTTCGGGGAGGAGTCTACCGACAGCTCTTCCACCCTGAACAGATGATCACCGGCAAGGAGGATGCTGCCAACAATTATGCCCGTGGACACTACACCATCGGCAAAGAGATCATCGACCAAGTGCTGGACAGGATCCGGAAGCTGGTAAGTGACCACACAGGGGGCACGTGTCCCCCTGTGCTGGGATCCAGCACCCTGATGGGGGTGGGAACATGGGATGAGCCCTGCAGTGCCCTGGGAGGCACCTGTGGCTGCCCAAGCAAAACTCTGAAACTTCCCTCCAGCAAAGTCAGTGCTTGGAGAAATCTCACTTGTTCCTCTCCACAGGCTGACCAGTGCACAGGACTCCAGGGCTTCCTCGTGTTTCACAGCTTTGGAGGAGGAACTGGGTCTGGCTTCACCTCCCTGTTGATGGAACGACTCTCCGTTGACTACGGCAAGAAGTCCAAGCTGGAGTTCTCCATCTACCCCGCGCCACAGGTCTCCACTGCTGTGGTGGAGCCCTACAACTCCATCCTCACCACACACAGCACCTTGGAGCATTCGGACTGTGCTTTTATGGTGGACAATGAGGCCATCTATGACATCTGCCGCAGGAACCTGGATATTGAGCGCCCGACCTACACCAATTTGAACAGACTCATCAGCCAGGTTGTCTCATCCATCACAGCATCATTGAGGTTTGACGGGGCCTTGAACGTCGACCTGACCGAGTTCCAGACCAACCTGGTGCCCTACCCTCGCATCCACTTCCCCCTGGCCACCTACGCTCCTGTGGTTTCGGCTGAGAGAGCTTATCATGAGCAGCTGTCAGTGGCTGAGATCACCAACTCCTGCTTTGAGCCGGCCAACCAGATGGTGAAGTGTGACCCTCGCCATGGCAAGTACATGGCCTGTTGCCTGCTGTACCGCGGGGACGTGGTGCCCAAGGATGTCAACGCCGCCATTGCCACCATCAAGACCAAGCGCAGCATCCAGTTTGTGGACTGGTGCCCCACGGGCTTCAAGGTGGGCATCAACTACCAGCCACCCACGGTGGTGCCGGGGGGAGACCTGGCCAAGGTGCAGCGCGCCGTCTGCATGCTGAGCAACACCACGGCCATCGCCGAGGCCTGGGCTCGCCTGGACCACAAGTTTGACCTGATGTACGCCAAGCGAGCCTTCGTGCACTGGTACGTGGGCGAGGGCATGGAGGAAGGGGAGTTCTCCGAGGCACGGGAAGACATGGCTGCTCTGGAGAAGGATTACGAGGAGGTGGGCCTGGACTCCTACGAGGATGAAGAGGAAGGCGAGGAGTAGAGAAGCCCCTGTCAAAAAAGACCATGCTCCTTCCCCGTGTTACCCGCAGAAACCCTTTGCAATAAACCATTTCAGAGCCTCCGTGTCTCCCACTAACCCCCCCCAGCTGTATTGGTTTCTAGCCAGGTCAGGTGTGTGGTGAGTGCTTCAGCTCTGCTGCTGGTGCTGCTATGCTTCATCCCAGCACATGTGGACATGGGGTCCACCATCTGGGAGCACCTCTGCCCACTCCCTGCATGTCCCTCCTGGTGCTCTGCCATCCCTCTGGGGCACATGGCCCCACACTGCCTGCCCCAGCTCACATTCTCCGTCGGCTGCGTTCTGAGCCCTCTCCCTGCCCTGCTCAGCAGTCAGGAGTCCAAACATCAGCTCTTGGCTCCAGCTGCAAGCGGGAGATTTCTGTTACCCATTATCCAGCACGCCGGGTCCAGAGATTAATTTTCCCTGCTTAACACTAATGCTCCAGCTATATTGACCCACGGGGGCTGTCCTCCCCTGCCCTCCTCCTCCCGGCATGCACCCCTGTCAGCTGGAGGGGAAAGTGTGAGCCAGAACTGGGCTGCACCGATTGCTGGAGCGCGGCCAGGCGCTGGTCCCACTGCGCAGGGCACCTGGCGTGGCTCCCCGTGCCCGTGACCAGAGCCCTGCGCTCAGATTGAGCGGTGCCTGCTGCTACGCCAGGGCAGGAGTCGCTGCCCCTCACGCTGGGCACACTGCTCTGGTCCCGCCGCAGAGATGCTTTCACCCCGTGCCTTTCAGAGAGACCCGACTCTGCTGCCAGAAGCGTGTAGGAGTTGGAACTCCGTGCTGTGCCTTTTTTTCTTAAATATTATAGTGCATCTCTGATCGGGACCCCGCTGCAGAGGCACACAGCAGATTCTCCTGGCGTGATCCTGGGTAACAAAGCCCCTATCCCCATGGGCAGGGACAGCTGTGCAAGCCCATGCCCTGGCGGCAAGGACAGAGCCCTCTCCCTGCTACACGAAGCCTGCAGAGCTGGGGTGCTGGGCTCTGTTTTTCCCTTAGCCAGCAGCCAGGCTGGTGGCCCACGTGTCCGCGGTAGCCGCACCAGCCCTTCA
>NW_009646502.1:475798-476191 GCF_000708025.1 Charadrius vociferus | reverse complement strand
ATACAGCACTGCCTGTCCCCACCGGGAGGGAAGGGCAGCCCTTGGCCAGGGGTTCCCAAAGTGCTGAGGTTTGCAGGTACCCCGGTCTCGAAGGTGTGTTCTGCTCTTGTCCTCTGCCCAGGTGGTCTCAGGGTGGCCCTAGATCCCCGAATGCCTACAGTGTGGGGTAGCTGGTGGTAGAGCAGAGCAGGGTAGGAGCTGCTGTACCTGCTCTGGCCCACCGTCCTGCTGGTTGAGCACCGCCTGTACCCGCTGAGAGCTGCCTGGCGCCCAGACCTCCTGCCCGCAGCCTGGCTGGATGCCTCCCCGCTTCCCTCCCGGCAGAGGGGGGATAGCACCCCCGGCCCCGCCACCTCGGGATCCCCCCCCCGCCGCGAAGGGACGCCAGCAGGG
>NW_009646502.1:470061-474401 GCF_000708025.1 Charadrius vociferus | reverse complement strand
GGGATGCTGGGGATATCAGCGCAGGCCTGCACCTGCAGGATGGGAGCACAGGAGGCACATCTCCAGCTCAAAGCCTTCTCCCTGGCACTTCTGCCCAGCCGGGTTTTGCAGCACGGGGTTGGGACTGCGTAGCTCAGGGGGTCTCTGTGCTGTCTTCTAGACTGCTGGGCTTCACTGCCAGCCATCCCCTGGCTGCCACCTGCTGCCCCTGCATCCCCAAACCCCCTTGACCCTGGAGGCTGAGGGCTTCCCTGGCTCTGGAGCAGCGAGCAGGGGGATGCCCCTGAGCCACCTCATGGGTTAAGTATGTGCCCAGGTGAGCTCAGCACCTTGTCGGGCTGCTGTGGCATGGGGAAGGGGCTGAGGCTGCCGGGGAGCCTGGCAGGGTGGCTGGGGCAGGATCTGCTCCCCGTGCTGCTGGAGGACAGCCCCGGCCAGAGTCCGTGGGGCTGGTGGCCCTCAGCGAAGGCTGGGCAGGAGCGACGTCAGAGCTGGCTCCCAACCCGGCACGGTGCCTGTGCGTGGCCGAGGGCAATGACAGCCGTGTGGGGCCCCTCAGGGGCACGCAGGAGGTCACCCAAAGGAAAAAGTGCTCCCTGGGGCCACTGGCCAGAACAGGTCATGTGCAGGTGGCTGTGTGGCACTGGCACCAGGCAAAGCCCTCCCTGGGGTGGGCAGGACAGAGCTGTGCCAGGATCTAACCCTGCCTCCCCCTCCCCAGCGTGAGTGCATCTCCGTCCATGTCGGCCAAGCCGGCGTCCAGATGGGCAACACCTGCTGGGAGCTGTACTGCTTGGAGCACGGCATCCAGCCCGACGGGCAGATGCCCAGCGACAAAACCATCGGTGGAGGGGACGACTCCTTCACCACCTTCTTCTGTGAGACCGGGGCTGGCAAGCACGTCCCACGGGCCATCTTTGTGGACCTGGAGCCCACCGTGATCGGTGAGTGCTGGAGTTTGCACAGCCTGAGGTGCACCCCTGGGTGCAAGCGGCCAGTGCTCGTGGTCTGCTGGCAGTATCCTGCCGTGGGATCAACCTGAGGGCCCTCCTTTCCCCAGGAGAAGCCACAAACTTGAGCACCAGCTTTTGTCCCTGAAGTGTCCTAGTGCTAGTTTCTGCTCCCACATGTGCACAGAGAGAAACCAGCCCAACCGGCACTGCAGCTCTCGCTGCACCGAGGGGTGGGAGAAGCTGAGCTCCTGCGCGGGGAGGTGGCGGCCACCTCCTCCTGCCAGAGAAACCTGATGCTGGTGGTGGCCCTGCTGACGTGTGGGTCCTTGGCCCTGTCCCCAACAGGCGGAGCTGGCAGGAGGGTGAGGGATGGGTGTTCTCACCCGTTCGGCTGCGTGGTGGCCGGCTAAAACCGACAGCCGTGCAGGGCTCACGTGGATGAGCCAGTGCATGGTCTCAGCCCTCCCCTGCTCTCTCCTAGATGAGGTTCGGGCTGGAATCTACCGACAGCTCTTCCATCCCGAGCAGCTGATCACCGGCAAGGAGGATGCTGCCAACAATTATGCCCGTGGACACTACACCATCGGCAAAGAGATCATCGACCAAGTGCTGGACAGGATCCGGAAGCTGGTAAGTGACCACACAGGGGGGACGTGTCCCCCTGTGCTGGGATCCAGCATCCTGCTGCGAGCCCTGCTGCACTCTGGGAGGGCTCTGCAGCTGCCCTTGGCAGGGACGGGCCAGGTCCTGGAGGACTTCTGAGCAGTCAGATGTTCACAGAGAAGTCCATTTCAGAGCAATCTCGTGCATCTCTCTGCAGGCTGACCAGTGCACAGGACTCCAGGGCTTCCTCGTGTTTCACAGCTTTGGAGGAGGAACTGGGTCTGGCTTCACCTCCCTGTTGATGGAACGACTCTCCGTTGACTACGGCAAGAAGTCCAAGCTGGAGTTCTCCATCTACCCCGCGCCACAGGTCTCCACTGCCGTGGTGGAGCCCTACAACTCCATCCTCACTACACACACCACCCTGGAGCACTCAGACTGCGCCTTTATGGTGGACAATGAGGCCATCTATGACATCTGCCGCAGGAACCTGGATATTGAGCGCCCGACCTACACCAACTTGAACAGACTCATCAGCCAGATAGTCTCATCCATCACAGCATCGTTGCGATTCGATGGGGCCCTGAATGTCGACCTGACCGAATTCCAGACCAACCTGGTGCCCTACCCTCGCATCCACTTCCCCCTGGCCACCTATGCCCCCGTCATCTCCGCAGAGAAGGCCTATCACGAGCAGCTGTCAGTGGCCGAGATCACCAACTCCTGCTTTGAGCCGGCCAACCAGATGGTGAAGTGTGACCCACGCCATGGCAAGTACATGGCCTGTTGCCTGCTGTACCGCGGGGACGTGGTGCCCAAGGATGTCAACGCCGCTATTGCCACCATCAAGACCAAGCGCAGCATCCAGTTTGTGGACTGGTGCCCCACGGGCTTCAAGGTGGGCATCAACTACCAGCCACCCACGGTGGTGCCGGGGGGAGACCTGGCCAAGGTGCAGCGCGCCGTCTGCATGCTGAGCAACACCACGGCCATCGCCGAGGCCTGGGCTCGCCTGGACCACAAGTTTGACCTGATGTACGCCAAGCGAGCCTTCGTGCACTGGTACGTGGGCGAGGGCATGGAGGAAGGGGAGTTCTCGGAGGCACGGGAAGACATGGCTGCTCTGGAGAAGGATTACGAGGAGGTGGGCCTGGACTCCTACGAGGATGAAGAGGAAGGCGAGGAGTAAAGAAGCCCCTGTCAAAAAAGACCATGCTCCTTCCCCGTGTTACCTGCAGAAACCCTTTGCAATAAACCATTTCAGAGCCTCCGTGTCTCCCACTAACCCCCCCCAGCTGTACTGGTTTCTAGCCAGGTCAGGTGTGTGGTGAGTGCTTCAGCTCTGCTGCTGGTGCTGCTATGCTTCATCCCAGCGCTCCGCTCCAGCTCCGGCTTGCTCCCTGCGCAGGTAAGAGCCCCTGGGTCCGCTCCCCGGGGCCGTGGCACACATCCCACCCCGCTCGCTGCTCTAGCCAGGGGTGGGTACCGCTTCCTTGTGTGGTACATGGCCCTGCGGTATATGGCCCTGCGTTGTCTCCTGGAGCCCACGGGAGCTGATTTAGCCCGAGCAGGAAAAAATCCGCAGCTGCTGGGACTTCTCCCCACGTGCAGCCCAGAGAGTAGGTGGGCTCGTCTCTTAAGGAGAGTGGTGATTAAAACACCAAAGCAGCCTGGCACCCCTGTCCCTGTGGCCACGGCGTGGGGACAAGGGGCATGCCCACCTCTGCTGTGCAGCGGGTGCGCCCCGCAAGGGCATCCAGCGCGGCACGAACCCCCGCGGCTGCTTCTCTGCTGTGTTGTGGTGAGAGGATTAAAGGAGGGGAATGCTCCCCGTGAAACCATTTGTCTGCATCTCTTTTTTTAACACCCCACCACCCCCCCATCCCCGGGCAGCCCAACTGCTGCGTGTCCCAGTGAGCCTCCCCAGCCAAGGGTGGTTGTGCTGTCCCCAGGCTCTGTTCGCTCCCACCACAGCAGGGCTGCTGCTCCTGCCTCCCAACCTCTGGTAGCTCCCCAGCCTGAGCATCCACCTCCCTTCTCCTTGGGCAGCCGAGAAGCTCTGCCTGTTCCCCTGCCGCTGCCTGCCTGCCTGTGCTGTGCTGAGTCCCTTCCTGCACTCCCCAACCCTGGAAGCTCCTAACAGCGGCTGCAGAGTTGTGTTAACTCCCATTGGGAGCACGCCGGGGCCAGGGATTAACTTTCCTGGCTTATTGCTTATGCTTTGGCTGTGCTGCCCCGCCGGGGCTGTCCCCCACTGCCGTCCCCTCCGGCAACGCTTGGCTGCTCGACCCAGACAGCATGCCCCCTTCTCCCCGTGCCCCGGTGGGACCCCTTCCCCGCAGACAGGGACGCATCCACACCTCCTCAAGAACATCTTTTACTCCAAACACAAGGCAACATCGGCGCCGAGAGCAGCGGCGGAGAGGGTGCGGGGACCCCCGGCTTTGCTCCAGCACCACACCGGGACCCGGACTGCAGCTCTGCCCCGGGCAGGAGCGACCCTCCTGGGGTACAGAGCCGCGATGCTGTGGCTGCCATCACCCGGAGGGGTGGTCCCCACAGCATCCTCCTCTGCAACCCCCGGGGGAGGCAGCAGCCTCGGAGGGCCCCGTGTTTAGCAGCAGGTCACACGTCCACAGTCCTGGGGCACAGAGCAAGTCCCAGGCAGCAGCACCCAGGGCACAGACCACTCCAAACCCAACACACCTCCGGCACAGAGCAGCAGCTCTCCCCCAAGCACATCAATCTTCTCCACAACAGCTCCACGGGGGGAGCAGGGATGAG
>NW_009646502.1:467586-470010 GCF_000708025.1 Charadrius vociferus | reverse complement strand
GTGGGATGGGCTCAGATCTGCGTAGTGTCCTGGCCCGCCGGTGCTGGCTGCAGCCCCTCCAGCTGGTGGAGGACATCATTTATGCTGGGTCGCTCCTGGGGGTTCAGCGTCATCATGGAGGAGAGCAGGCGCTGCAAGGCAGCTGAGTACCTGGAGGAAAGACAGCGAGGGGAGGGGTGGGTCTGCATGGTCCACAAGGTCCGGGGGGCTGCCTGGGAGCAGGGTCACCCTCCCCAGCCCCTCACCTGGTCGTGGGGGGCACAACGATGGGGTTCTGCACTGCCAGAGCCACGCTGTCGCCCTTCTGGAAGATGGCGTCGTAGGGGCCCTCCCCAAACATCATGCAGTAGAGCACGCAGCCTAAGGACTGGAGCGTGGGGGGGTCAGGGCAGCCCTGTGGTGGTGGGACCAGGGGCCGAGGGGACAGAACCTTACCCAGATATCTGTGTGCTCATCTATGACACACTGGCTGGGCACCGTGAAGAGCTCAGGGGCACGGTAGGAGATGGTGCAGCGCTGGGCAGCCCAGTCCTGCAGAGAGGAGGGTGAGGGTAGGGAAGAAGGGGTCTGGGCAGGGACGGGCTGGTGGGGTGATGTCACAGGGCACCCACCTGCACGGCCATGGCCTTTCGAGAACTGTTGACTTCGATGCGAGCTTGGTTCATGGAGCCCAGGTCCATCAGCACGGGCCGGTCATCCTCATCCAGCAGCACATTGGTGGGCTTGAGGTCCCTGCAGGGATGGACATCACTGAGCACCTACTGGGCCCCCTGCCAACCACCCCCAACTGGGGCTGCCAGCCCCCCACCTGTGCGCGTAGCCTTTGCTGTGGATGGCTTGCAGCCCGCGGCAGATGCCCTGGAGGATGAGGAGGATCCGCTGCTCTGGCATGAAGGTCCCTTTCTCTCTCAGCGCTTCCACCTCTCTCCAGAGGGTCCCCCCCTGGGAAATGCAAGCAGGTGGTCACCGCTACCGCTCTTGGTGGCAAGGGGGTGGGGGCAGCCAGGGGAGCCCCCCTCACCTTCACGTAGGGCAGGAGGAGCCAGGCTTCATGCTTGGTGCCTTTCTCCACCATGCAGTGGGCCACCAGACGCAGGATGTTGGGGTGGTCAAAGAGGCCATGCATCTCCACCTCCAGCAGGGCGGCCTGGCGGTCCTCCTTGTCATGGCACAGGATGCGCTTCAGGGCATAGAAGCGCCCATTGCTGTGGATGGCTTGCAGCCCACGGCAGATGCCCTGGAGGATGAGGAGGATCCGCTGCTCTGGCATGAAGGTCCCTTTCTCTCTCAGCGCTTCCACCTCTCTCCAGAGGGTCCCCCCCTGGGAAATGCAAGCAGGTGGTCACCGCTACCGCTCTTGGTGGCAAGGGGGTGGGGGCAGCCAGGGGAGCCCCCCTCACCTTCACGTAGGGCAGGAGGAGCCAGGCTTCATGCTTGGTGCCTTTCTCCACCATGCAGTGGGCCACCAGACGCAGGATGTTGGGGTGGTCGAAGAGGCCGTGCATCTCCACCTCGTGCAGGGCGGCCTGGCGGTCCTCCTTGTCATGGCACAGGATGCGCTTCAGGGCATAGAAGCGCCCGTCCCGCAGCCCCTCCACCAGGTCCACGTAGCTGAAGCCCCTGCGAGGAGCCGAGCACGGTGTGGGCTGGGTGTCCCAGTGCTGGGGACAGCCCCCCCCGTCAGAGCCTCGTGCCCGGCCTCAACTGTGAGCACCCAGGAGACAGGGGCAGGAGGCAGCAGGTGCCTGCACCCCTCTCCATGGGAACTCCCCAGACATGCACAATCCCCCCAGCTTGGGAGCACCTGCCAGGCACCCAAAGCATCCCCTGCCTCTGCATGAACAACCCCACTGGCCTAAACACTCTCAGACCCATGGGTCCAAGCACCCACTCCTGGGCATGACTGAACCCTGCCACCCAGCATGAGAATCCCCCTCTGTGCACAAGCACATCCTATGCTCGAGCATCTCCCCCATACCCAAACACCGCCTGTGCTCAAGCATCTCCCCACCATGCCCAAATATCCCAAACACACCCAAGCATACCGCCCCATGCCTGAGCATCCCCTACGCCAGAGCATCCCCCCACCGTGCCTGAACATCCCCTATGCCTGAGCATCACCCCCATGCCCCAACATGCCCCCATGCACAAGCACCCACTATGCCCGGGCAGTCCCCATGCCTGAGCATCACCTCCATACCTGAGCATCCCACTATGCACAAGCAGGCCCCTGCCTGAGCATCCCCTCCATGCCTGAGCGTTCCCCCCATGCCCGAGCACCCCCTGCACGCACAAGCACCCCCCATGCCCGAGCATCACCCATGCCCGAGCATCCCCCCCATGCCGGAGTATCCCTCCATGCACAAGCACCCCTCTATACCCCTGATACCCAACCATCCTCCCCATGCCAGAGCATCCCCCCCA
>NW_009646502.1:453752-466697 GCF_000708025.1 Charadrius vociferus | reverse complement strand
TGAGCCGAGCCCCGAGTCCCCGCGGGGCAGGAGACGGAGGTGGCGAGGCCACCCCCCTTTTCCCCCTGCCCTGCGGCACGTCCCCGACACCCCTGTCACCCAACTTTTGTCATCAGGCTTCAGCCCTCGGTCCTGGGACGTTTTCCAGTAGCAGCATCCCCCTCTCTGGAGGTATAACCGGGGTGTCTCATCACCGCCTCTCTGATGAAACAAGTGGGCTGAGTTCCCTCGAAGGCGTTTTGTCTGGTGGTGGCACTTCTATGAGGCTCTGTGTCTGTTCACGTGTGTCACCCACCACCCCGGGGGGGCACCGGGGATGTGCCCACTGGGCTGGAGCTGGCTCGGGCGGTGGTGTGCTGCCCGTCTGCCTGGGCTTTGAGGGGAGTGATGCAGGGCTGGACCACGCGTGGGGGGCCAGAGCCGCACACCCCCTATCCCATGCTTCCCCCCGCAGCTGTGCTGCTGTTCCATCTGCCTGCACTTAGGACCTGGAGGAAGCGCCTGGCACTGGCGGAGAAGGATCATGTGATGGTGGTGTCCACGTCCCCCTTCGTCCCCCATCCCGGGCCTGTCGAGCGTCCAGTGAGGATGGGGCTGCCAGCTCTCGCCCTGCTGCTGGCGGTGGAGCTCCTGCACACTCAGGTCAGCAAGCACGGGTGGAAAGTTTGGGAGAAGCATGTCGTGCTGAGCTGTCAAGGATCCGGTGGGATGGTTCCGGGATCTGCCTTGCTTTCCTTCCGCATGTCCCTGTTTTTCCTGCTATGGCTCCCTTCTCCTGCAGCCCATGTCTCACCCCGATGTCCTGCTTGAGCTCCCAGCTCCCTGCCTGCCCTCCTGGCACTCATCCCCCAAAATGCCATCAGCTCAGCTGCAGGGTGTTTGATTAGCAGTGTGGGGGGGGATCAGGTGATGTAAATGGCTGCCCTGCTTGTCCCTCCCACCCTCCCGGGACAGCGTGATACCTGCTTCCTTCCTGCACTGAGGATGGAGAGGGTCCCCCCAGGAACCAGCCCCCGTCAGTCCCTGTCCCAGGGAGTGTGGGAGGAGGTGGCTGGGCTTGGGGAGGGTCTGTAGCCCCCCAGTGCTGCCTCTCTCCCGCAGGCCTCCCCTCCGGCACGCTCCTTCCAGCTAGATTACGAGGAGGATTGTTTCCGTAAGGATGGTGCCCCTTTCCGCTACATCTCGGGCAGCATCCACTACGCCCGCATCCCGCGCCCCGCCTGGAGGGACCGGCTCCTCAAGATGTACATGAGCGGGCTCAGCGCCGTGCAGGTGTAAGTGTCGGGGACAGCCCTCATGGCACACAGAGCACAGCCACTGCGGCCCCTCGGGATCTCTGAGGTCCCCGGAGTAGGGAGAGAGGCAAGTGTGTTGTCCCATCACAGGGGAGAGGGGACCAGCCCTTGCACTGGGCTGACTGGGACGCACAGGACGCCCCTGCCAGACACAAGCACGAACCTGGGCTAGTCCTAGGCAAACCCCAGTTGCCATCCTCAGCCCAGGCTGGAGACCAGTTCCCAGGAGCAGAGGGACCAGCCTGCAGTGACGGTTCCCACTCGTGCTGGGGTGCCCTTAGCCCCTGCGTGCTGATCTCCCCTCTCACCCCAGTTACATCCCCTGGAACTACCACGAGCCGCTGCCGGGGGTTTATGATTTTGCTGGGGACCGGGATGTGGAAGCCTTCCTGGCCCTGACAGCCGAGCTGGGACTTCTGGTGATCCTGCGGCCGGGACCCTACATCTGTGCAGAGTGGGAGATGGTGAGTCTCAGCCCCACCCCCCCCACCCCCCGCTCAGCATGGAGGGGTGATGAGTGGCCTGGGAAGGGCACAGTGGGGCTGGCGCTTCTGGCTGGCACGCTGACCCTGGTGCCATGCCAGCCCTACCTGGGTTGCTGCCTCACAGGGCACGTGCCACTCTGGCACCGAGCTGGTGCCATTGCGCTGGCCGGATTTCGGCTGTGTGACAGCCCGGGCCGCTGCACGGTTCCTCTGGCTCCCTCTCTGCTGTGCTCGTTTCTCCAGGGTGGGCTGCCCGCCTGGTTGCTGTGGAAACCAGACATCGTTCTGCGCTCCTCCGACCCCGGTGAGCCTCGGCACGGGGCTCTGGCCACCATGTCCTTACAACCTGGTGCCAGCCCCGGCATGCCAGTGTCTTTCCATGCACCTGCCAGCCCCGCTGCGTGGTCTCTCTCATCCTCTTCTCCATCTTTTGGGAGCGCTGTAGTTTGTTCTCCGCCTCTGCTTCCTCATCACACTCGGCATTGCCCCATCTCCTCCATCCTCTTCCTGGCAGGGCTGGCTGTGGGTGGGCTGGGGTGGATGCTGCGGCCAGGCTGAGCTGTCCTCCCTCTCCCCAGCCTACCTGGCAGCTGTGGACTCCTGGCTCCATGTCCTGCTACCCAAGATCAAGCCACGGCTCTACCAGAATGGGGGCAACATTATCAGCGTGCAGGTAGGGTGCTGTGGGACTCAGCTTCCTGCCCTGCTCTGGGTCATCTTTGGACGTGCCCCAAAAAGTCACCTGTACCTGCTACACCGTGCCTTCATCTGGCACAGCTCTTAGATAAATCCCTCATGACCTCTGGACCTGGGTTTAAATCCAAGGGCTGGGACTCTGGGGTACCTGCCACCGCTCTGCTTGTGGTTTGTGGGATGCTGACAGAGCTGGAGGTCATAGCGGGGCTGGAAGGTCAGTCTCGGGACGCACCTGGGGGCTGTCACGATGTCTAATGATGTCGGGAGGGAAGAGGGGAACTGGTGCTCATCCCAGTGTGTGGTGGGACCTGGCTGCAGCCCTGCCATGTGCACGCTGGCTGCCGACCCCTGCCCGGCTCGCAGGTGGAGAACGAATATGGGAGCTACTACGCCTGCGACTATGAGTACCTGCGGCACCTTCTGGGCTCCTTCCGGGCACTGCTGGGGACCGAAGTGCTGCTCTTCACCACTGACGGCACGCGGGCGGAGGAGCTGCGCTGCGGCACGCTGCAGGGGCTCTACGCCACCATCGACTTCGGGCCAGGTACCCCTATGGGGGAGGAGGAGAGGGGATGGAGATCCCAGCTCCATCCTGCTCCAACCTCCCTGCCGCCACCTCTGCAGGCTCCAACGTGACAGAGGCGTTTGGTGCCCAGCGCCGTGTCGAGCCAAAGGGGCCTCTGGTGAGTTTGGCATGGCGGGAGGGGGGAATGACCTGTGATGGCTTTGGGGAGGCAGAGGGGCTGGGGGGTGACAAGGCAAAAAGGGGTGCTGGAGCCAGGCTGCAGGTGAGCAGGGGGGATGTGGCTGACAGAGGAGTGCCAGGAGCTCCATCTCCACCCAGGTGACACTCCGAGTGTCACTTTTTCCCCCAGGTGAACTCTGAGTACTACACGGGCTGGCTGGACTACTGGGGGGAGGCTCACGCCAGCACCAGCTCAACACAGGTGGCCCGGGGGCTGGAGGACATGCTGCAGCTGGGAGCCAGCGTCAACATGCAAGTAGTGAGCTGGAAGGGGGCACAGCCTTTGGAGGGGGCGGGGGGAGCAATGCCCTCCTATCCGCCAGCATTGGAGTGGGCATCACCGCTCCCCTTCGTCCCCCGGGGCTTGGGCAGGGGGAGGCAGGCAGAGCTGGGACTGCGGGGACAGCACCCAGCAAAGCCCCCAGCAGGTTTGTGGGGATGCTGACGGAGCTCTCTGGGGTGTCCCGTAGGTACATGTTCCATGGGGGAACAAACTTCGCCTATTGGAGTGGTGAGTAGGGCCCTGTCCTAGGGAGCGGGGGCACACTGCGGGGCTGGGGGGCTTCCCGTGGCCATCTCTCAGGAGCCTGCTTCAGGCTCCTGTTCTGTCCCATGGGGCAGGCTGACACATACCCAAGAGACCCTGAACCCAAGCTTGACCCTCCCTGGGGACTCCAGGGGTTCCCAGTTCTGGGTCATACCCCCCCATTGCAGCCAGCCTGGGGCTGGGTTCCATGCCCTGGGCTCTGCAAGAGCCCTTTCCTCCAGCTCCCATCATTTCCCCGGCCAGGTGCTGACTTCAAGGACCAGTACAAACCAGTAACCACCAGCTACGACTATGATGCTCCCCTCTCGGAGGCGGGAGACCCCACCGAGAAGCTGTTTGCCATCCGCACCGTCATCAGCAAGGTGCTGAGCCTGGCAGGAGGAGGGGGACAGTACTGGGCACCCCTGCCTGTGCCAGGGAAGAGGGGGGACAGAGGGAGCTGGCAGGGCAGGGGACATCTCCCTGCATGGTCCAGGAGGCAGCTGACAGTTTGCTGTTCAGTTCCAGCCCCTGCCAGTCGGTCCGATGCCACCTGCCACCCCCAAGTACGCCTATGGCTGGGTGGCCCTGCAGAAGGTGAGTGCCTGCCCTGTGGGCTGTGCTGTCCCTGCCTGTCCCTGCCCGGCTGCCCTTGCCACATCCCTTTCTCTTTGCAGTATGCCGACCTCTTGGATGTCTTGGATGTGCTGTGCCCCTCTGGCCCCATCCAGAGCCAGTTTCCCCTCACCTTTGAGGCCATAAAGCAGGTGAGGGGGTGGGTGCAGTGGGGGACGCTGGGGGAGACGCTTGTCTGCCCTGTCCTGGCTTTGGGGTGGAGGAGCAGAGCTCATCTCCAGCCCCGTTTCCTTTTTTGTGCTGCTCTGTTGTGTCCCACAGGCCCATGGCTTTGTGCTGTACCGCACACAGCTGCCCCGGGATGTTCTGGACCCAGCCACACTGGGTGCTCCTCCCCACAGCATCTGTGACCGCGGCTATGTGATGCTGCAGCAGGTGAGGCTGCGGGAGCACATCCATCCCTGGCCCAGAGCTCGGGGAGGGCTGTGGGACCTGCCAGCAGCAGGGCTGTGCCATGCCAGGGTCTCGGGGAGACAGCCGGGGTGCTGAGAGCCACACCAAGCCCTTGTGGCGTAGCCCTCTGGCTGGAATTTGCCCCTTTTGGGGGCAGGGGGCAGCCCTGGGCCAGCTCGGTGTGGGGGTAGGCAGTGGGGTGCTACGCTGGTAGGCTGCCGGCAGCGTTTGGGGCAGTGGGATCCGGGCACAGGGTTGCAGCGCTGACCCTGTGGCTGCAGGAGTACCAGGGGACACTGGAACGGGATGAGCAGACAACGCTGCGTGTGATGGGCAAGGCTGGGGACACTCTGGATGTGCTCCTGGAGAACATGGGCAGGATCAGCTTTGGGGCAAACGTCAGTGACTTCAAGGTGAGGGGAGAGGGCCCTGGTGTTCCCGAGAGGGTGGCCAAACACCCCCTCTCCTGCCACCCATGACAGACCCCAGCCACGGCAGAGCGACCTGGTTAATCTCGCACCATCCCCTGGCAAAGCTGCCAGGACCAGGATCCGGCTGCGAGACCGGCACCCCTCTCTCCCATTTACACTGCCATGGCAGTGCAGTGCCTCAGAGGGGATCCCATCCCACCTTCACTGCTGCCAGGGGGACGTGACCTGGGGAAGCCAAGCATGCTCCTGCCCGTGGCAGACCCTGCTGCCTCATTTTCCCTTCTGCTCCATCTCAGGGCTTGCTCGGGAACCTCTCCTTGGACTCCATCACTCTCAGCAACTGGCTCATCTACCCGCTGGCCATAGATACTGCCATCCAGCAGGGCTGGCCCCACACTGCCCTGCCAAAATCAAGCAGCAGGGGCAGAGCAGGGCCAGCCTTCTACACTGGGACCTTTGAGACCCCTGGCAGCGCCTGGGACACCTTCGTGAAGTTCCCAGGTTGGAGTAAGGTAAGGTAGTGCGTAGCCAGGAGAAGGGGTGAAGGTGGAGAGGGGCAGAGCTTAGTCCCGTCTCCATTTTCCAGGGCCAGCTGTGGATAAATGGCTTCAACCTGGGCCGGTACTGGCCCTGTCGCGGACCCCAGCAGACCCTCTTTGTGCCCGGCTCAGTGCTGCATGTCGGCCGCCCCAACAACATCACAGTGCTGGAGCTGGAGGGTGCACCTCCTGCCCCCTCCCTGCTTTTTCTCGACCAACCCCTTTTCAACAGGACCCTCAGCGGTAGCACTGAGGCCACAGAATAAATGCAGAGCTACTGGGCACCAGCATCACTTCTTGCTGGGAGGTGGTAGGGGGATGGTAAAGCACAGGGGTTGCAGGGCCCCAGGAAAGGAGCCAGGATATCCAGAGCCAGGCAGGGTCTGCGCTAAACAGAAAGAGACTCAGAATTGATCTTGTTTTGCACGTTAATCCCAAATAGTTCCAGTGCTCGTGCTGACATCCCCACATCAGGGCACCTCTTTATTGACAATGCAGACAGAGGAGGTAGTTCCTAACATGATATGGCTGAAACACCAATGGTATCCAGGAGAGGAGAGGGCAAAGCACAGCCCAGAGGATGCCCACAGGCACGGCTGCAGGTGGCTCAGGGCTGCAGGGTCTGGATATGTCAGGATCTGTCCCACCGCCATGGGCAGCAGCCTATGAGGTAGCCATGAGAAAAGGCAGCAGCAAGACACCCCAAGCTACAGCTGAGCCACAGAGCAATCCCAACTCCTCACACTACTATATAGGGACCTCCCAGTTGTAATGGCCTCCAGAGTCACCACACAGAGTGACGTTCTTGCCCTGAGCCTTGCCAGAGTTGCTCCTGAGAATGACATCTCGGTCCCTCCGACCAGCGCTGCTCCACAGGCTCTCCCTTGCTGCAGAGCCAGTCGATCCTTGGACAGGTGGCAGCAATCCCCAGCCTTACGTCTGGCTGGCTCGGGCCCGGTGGTGGGTTTGCAGGCAGGCCGTGGAGCAGAAGGAGAAGTCGAGGTAATGGAAAGGGATCCGGCCCAGCAGGGACTCTCCACAATGCCAGCAGCGGCTGCAGGAAAGAGAAGAGGTAGCCCTGAGCGTAGGAGACACTTGCAAGAGGGTTAGAGGAGCAGAGCGGATTCGTTGCCTGGGCTGTGACATGAGACAGCAGCAGTATGAGGCTCCTGTGGTCCTACAGGGCTCACCCAGCAGCCTGGCCAGGATGTGCTCCCAGGAGCTCCACGGGGTGATGCGCTTCGAGGCAGGCAGAACATGGGGAGTTTGGCCCCACAGGGGGTTAAAAAGCCCCTGCCCACATCAGCACGTGCAGGGCTGGTTGCCCACAAGCCTGTAGGGCTGCATAAAGAAGGGACATGGGATGCAGGGCGAGGGGCACAGGAGTAGCTGGGGGATTGGCTTGCCATAGATCTGGCTCCAAGTGGACCAAGTTGTCCTTTCCGAAGTATTTCAGGGGGGCAGGGGAAGAGAGAGAGAAAGCTTTTAGACAGGCACTGCTGGGAATCGAGTGGACAGGAATAGCTTTAGACTGGAAATGAGAACTGGAGCAAGAAGGGCAGGGAACAGCTGAGCTGACACGGGAGAGCGCTTCTGCGGAGCTGTGCTGCAGGGGCTGTTACCTGATGTTGGTAAGAGTTGTGCCGGTGTCCTGCAGCTGCACAGCCAGCCTCCGCTCGGCAGCCAGGGCCCTCTGGGGAGCAGAGAGACAGCTCAGCCCCCCCCAGCCCCTGGGAGCTGCTGTGCCCAGAGTCCACCGCACTGGCACTGCCCCAGCTAGGCTGGATCCCCTTCCCCATGCACGGCCTCACCTTCTCCCTATCGGACAGGGCTGCGAATCGCTGCTTTTCTCCCTGCTCCTGCTCCCAGCGTTGCTGCTCCTCCCGCTTCGCCTGTTCCCGCTGCTTCCGCTGGGCTTTCTGTGCCCGCTTCTTCTCCAGCTTCTTGGCCTCCATCTCCTGCGTGAGGGGCCCTGGCACCTGGGGGCAGAAGGCAATAAGCATCTCCCACTGAGCCAGGGGCAACAGCATAGACAGGCAAAAGGCACTTTGCTCTTGGGGTCCCCCACCCCCCCAGAAGGTGAGGGCAGAGGGCAGGCACCCACCTTGGCACGGCTGTAGTCATACTTGTCTGGATGGTCCACCATGAACTTGCGGAAGGCGTTACGGGTCAGTTTGTCAGCAGACACACAGTAGGGGGTCCTCTCCTGCCTGTCTCTGTGAGACAAGGAAGACCAGCTCACCCTGCCATCTTACTGCCTGTGTCCCACTGGGCTGTGAGCCCCGTGTCCCCACAGAGATGTGCTACGGGTACTGCAAGCCAGGGTATCGCAGCCAAGGAGGGAAAAGTTGCTTATCCCTACATCAGAATCCCCCAAATCCTCCCTTTGTGCATCTCAAATGCCCTGGCAAAGCGTGGTCTCATCCCTACCCTCTGAACTGCCTACCAATAAACCTGGGAGCACTTTGGGGCAGTGCCCGCCTGCCGCTCTGCCAGACCAGGCAGGCAGAGAGAACAGTGATTCAGCTTTTAGGTCTCCTGTAACAAACCCAGACATCCCAGCTGGTAGAGACCAACCCCGGCTGTCCCAGGACAAGGCTGGCACCAGTCTCCTGTGGCTGAGACAGGAAGGAGTCGCTGGGGTCCCACAGCGGGGTTGCGCTTGTCAATTGCTGGGTGCCCTGTGGCCGTACCTGAGGGCAGGGGCAGCTCCTGCCTCCAGCAGCAGGCACACAGCCTCAGCCTTCCCTGCCCGTGCTGCCACGTGAAGCAGGGTGCAGCCGTGCTCGTCCACAGGCTGGTTGAGCAGGGAGTGGGTCATATCCAGGGGCTGCGTGCCCTCCCCATCCTTGCTGTTCCCCGGCAGGCCTCCGCTCTCTGGCATACCCAGGAGGTGCCGCAGCGTCCCCACATCCCCCGTTTTGCAGGCGGTGAACAGGGCATTGCGGAGCTGGGTCTGCAGGTCTCCTATGAGGGAAGAACAGGAGGGGAGTCTGATGGCTCCCTGGTCTGGTGCTCTGGTCTGACTAGGAAACACATACAGCGCAGTTAAAGCATCGTCCTGGTAGCTGGATTTGGGCACTGCAGGATCTCCAGCACCTTCAGAGTCCATGATAATGTGCCATGGCGTTGCTGGGCACTGTTGGCAGCAGCCAAGCCCTCTCCCGAGATAAGGCCCACTCCAATGCCCCCCAAAACACCTGGCTTAGCCAGTGCTGCCTGCCCCCCGTGTCAGAGCTACCACTCCAAACACACAGCTTGTTCGAAGGCATGTGGCTGCACTACAGCCACCCCACACCCAGCTGCTCTGGGCACATGACTGACAACATGCTCTTCGCCCCACTGCAAAGCCACCAGCAAATGGGGCAGACATCCACCCAGACCAGCTCCTGGCCTCACTTACCTCCATCGTCCCAGGGAAGGGGGTCACCTTCAGCCTCCCCCTCCGTCACCAGCTCCAGGCCAGGCTGCCCATCCTGAGTACGATGGCATCCTGTCTCTTCGGCACAAGGCCCTGCACAGGGAGCACACGGTGAGGAAGAGGGCCAGGGCCAGCCTGCAGCGCAGCCACGGTGGTCCCTTCCCCAGTGCCTTCCTACACTGCTCCAGTCAGTTCTTCCCCCTCACCTTTCTCCACCTTCTTGTCCCTCTTCTTCCTCCTTTTGCGGTTTCGCTTGGGCATCACTTCAAACTCCCGGAGGTCCAAGGTCCCCAGTGTCACTTCCACAGTCTCCAGCTCCCCTGCAGGGCTTTCCTCCTCTTCTTCCTCCTCCTCCTCTGGGACTGAGGGGGGTGATAAAACACGGGCTGAGGCCCCACATACAGCACAAATCACTTGCGGTTCTCAGCCAACCACACCCTGCCCTTCTCCTGCACAGCACGAGGCCACACTCTGCAGAACCCTGCTGTGGTGCCAGGCCCTGTCACAAGGCTGCAAATCTGGTCCCGTGCCCTAATACCAGACCACTCTGCTTGCTCAGAGTCACATCTCCCTCCATGGCTCAACTCACCACTTGCGTCCTCCTGTGGGGGATCCATCTCTGCTTTCTGCTGCCTCTTGTGCCAGGCTTTCTGGGGGGATCCAGTGATGTCCTCCAGTGGTGTGTCCTTCCCTGGGCAGCAAGGGTTCTCCTGTCATTGCCTGGGAACAGGGAGCACCCCATGTCTCCAGGGATTGAGGGTTGGAGAGCTAGCACCTCCACCCCAAAAGGGCAGCACGCCCTAATGCAAAAGGGACCACATCACCCCACCTGCTCTGACCCACAAACACCAGGGCTGGTCTGACCTACCATACACCAGCAGGCTGGCCAGCGTGGTGTGGACTCGCAGCACCTCTCGCAGGGTGGCCCTGCGGGTGCTGAGGGGGATGTGGCAGATGCGAGGGTCACCCCGGCTGAGGGGTGGGTTCCTGCCACCGAAGAGCAGCGCACGGTTATGACGAGGGGCCCGGAGGAAGATGCGTTGAGCTTCATTCAGGTGCTGTGCCCAGGCTGCCAGC
The DNA here is from genome assembly GCF_000708025.1 of Charadrius vociferus. Classification (NCBI taxonomy): domain Eukaryota; kingdom Metazoa; phylum Chordata; class Aves; order Charadriiformes; family Charadriidae; genus Charadrius; species Charadrius vociferus. Next base: position 456,453 of record NW_009646502.1, on the reverse strand, counting down.
AGGTCCTGAATATCCTGGGAAGGAAAGGGAGGCACTATGGGATCCCAAGCACACTGTGTGGGCACAGGTAGCTCTGGAGCAGGGACAAACCCAGGATGGAGCAGCCTCAACTGGGCCCTGACCCCTGCCAGAGCTCACATCCCACCCATGCCCTCCAGCAGCAGTGTGGTACCACCTCATGGAGCCAGCCATGACCATGTCTCCCTGCTGAGAGCCCAGTACTGTGGTGTGTCCTCACCTTGAGCAGCGCGGCCTCATTGTAACGCCGCAAAGAAGCTCCGGCTGACCTGGGTGCCGATCCTGGGGTCTGAGCATCCCGTAGGCCCTGGGATGTGCCCCGCCGGGCTCGCACCGTGTAGCGGTGGAAGGTCTTGTGCTCCTGCACCTGGGGGCTGCAAAGAGGAGCAGGCATGAGCAACAGGGCACCATGTATGGAGACGAGGTGAGCTGATGTTCCTAGGACCCTGGAGGACTTGTGGCTTGCCCCTGGGGCCCGGAAGATTAATAATCCTCTTGCAGCGCAACTGGGCTTAGCCAACTCTCAAAGACTAGGAGCTGTGGGTGCCCAGGGTGTGGTAAGCACTGTGATGGAAGAGTAGGCAGGGGATGGCCATCCAATGCCTAGCCCCATTTGACCATGCCCGGAGGGACAACCCCCAGCTCTGTCCCCCCATACTCACCCCCGGAACACAGCTCCTGCGAAATGCCCGCCGCCCATCATCAGCACAACCCAACACGTGTTCGCATCGAGGCTCTGCAGTGATGCTGTCAGCTCCACTGGCTCCTCGATGCCACCCTGAGACACAGACAACCTTGCTAGCACCCCTGGTGTCACCTTGTAACCTCTTGCTGTCCCCCAGGACAGAGACCAGCCCTCTGCTGGCCCCTGAAGCAGGTTTCTGAGAGCATTCAAGAACTAAAATAACAGGCCACCAGCAAGCCCGGGGCTCTGACCTGGCACTAGAGACAACCCTTCCCATATTGGGACGTGGAGGGACTGTCAGACAGATGTCTACACCCCAGTGCCATCCACTTCCTCTGGGGTCCCTCTCCCGACAAGCTGGGCTGTGACTTGCCTTCCTGGTGCACAGCACGCAGCGGTAGGCAGAGATGAGCTGGCCCTTCGCATTGCGGAGCAGCACCTTGTGGGAGCGGGGGACCGGGGGGGTCGCGGGGCTGTCACTGGCAGGGTGCAGTAACTCCGACTCACTGCTTGTATCAGAGCTCTCCGAATCAGACCCTGAGATGCTGGAAACATCACCTGCAAGAGAAAGAAAATTAAGCAGTGGAGCAGGGCAAAGATTAACCAAAGGCCTCCTCAAAACTTTGCAGGTGACTCCAAGGGCTAGCCCACAACCCCAAAGTGTCCTGTCCAATACCCTACATATCACAAGGGGGCTGGGAAGCTAGAGGTTTGGGGGTCTGGACCCCCAGGTATGCCTAGGCAGGGGCTCAGGTAGCACACCCCTTTCTCTCCGTAACAAGTCAGCAGGGCTCAGGAGTAGTGCTGGATCCCCAGAAGACCCTACAGGGGCAGAATAAAGGGACCCTGAGCTCGCAGAGGTAGCCAGGGGCTTCATCCCTGCACAGAACAGCCCTATCGAGCCACTGAGAGCCTCTGGACTCTGTTGGAGGCAGCCCTGTTCCTCACCTGCACGGGTCTTCTCCTCAAACACTTCTACCGGCAGTGTCCGGCGCCCCAGGAGTCGCTGCTTCAGGTTGAAGCGATGCCAGTCGAGACGGTAGTGCTCAGTCTGTGGAGGAAAGAGGTATGAGCCAGCAAGGTCTTGGTGGCCCAGGGAAACCTCCACCACCAAAGGCCCTGAGGTGACAGACTCCAAGGGCTAAACAGATGCCAGGACCCTGCAGTGATCCTGACGGGAAGATGGGTACATTAAGGAGTTAGCCATGTAACAGTTAACCTGAACAGGAGCAGACCTGTGCTGCAGGTACCATTTACCTCCAGTAAATAACATTTTAAGTGATAATGCGCAGGGTCTGAGTGCCAGATCCCAAAAGGACATGGGCAGTGGAGCTCCAGGAAGCAGCCAGCACCGGGCTGCATCGTGCTGGGGTTAAGCCTCCGCAGCAGGGCTGTGCCAGTTCCACTCACCTGCTCCTCCCGGCTGCCGAACACCTGCCCGCAGGTCGAGCAGCACATCCGCTCCGGCACCTCGGGGACCCCATGGGGCTTCTCCTCACTGCTGGTGGGTGCAGGTTTCTCTGGAAAAAGAAAGAAGGCCTGTGCACAGGCAGCTCCCCAGGCTGCACCGCAAGGAGCAGGGCCTCCTGAGTCTCTTCTCAGCCACCCAAACAGCCCTGTGGCTGTAAGAAGAGCTTCGGGGACCTTGGGGTGACACTGAGAAAAGCCCATTTACCCACCCACCAGGCAACTTCTCCAGCTAACCTCCAGGGCAATCACCCAAGCTGTGTTGGGGACAGAGCTCCTTCTTTGTGGCTTGGGGCTGGGGGACATGAGCTTGGCCAAATAACCCCCCGCAGCCCCCCGTGGAGCCCCACGTACCGTGGCTCACAGGCGCTGGCTCGGTGGCCCACAAATCCGCAGCAACTCCGGTGACGAGGGTCAGCCCGTGCAGGAGGACGGGGTCCTGGGCGGCCTCGAAAACCGACCTGCTCTCCGGGACCGGCATCGCTCCTGCTCCCAGCGGAAGGGACAGCGTCTGAGCGACGAGCCTAGTCC
>NW_009646502.1:442832-453044 GCF_000708025.1 Charadrius vociferus | reverse complement strand
GGGGGGACAGATCCGGGCTGATCCAGGTGGCTGGGGGTGGTGGGAACAGCCAGGGACCGAAGGGAGCCGGGGATGGGGGCTGTGGGAGCAGTTTGGGGCCTCGGGGGGCTCGGGCCCGGCCCCCTTCGAGGCCCCAAACCGGCTCCACAGCAGAGGTGAGGTTGTGCCTGTCGCGACCCCTCACCCTGCTCTTCTTCTTCTTCAGCTCCGTGGCATCACATCGAGAACCTGGACCTCTTCTTCTCTCGCATATCCTTTCGCAGGGTGGGATGCACCCCGCCATCTCCTGGGGTCTCAGTGCTGGTGGGCACACTGGGTTTGGTGTAACTCGGAGCTGCAGCAGCGTCCACCCCTTCCCGTAGGACACAACACGGTTCCAGAGGAGCTGGGGGATGGCAGAACCCCCATGCCTGTGGAGTGCTGTCGCCCAACACCGAGGGGACAGACAGGTTCCTTGAGGGAACCTTGGCAGAGTGATGACAGTACTAAGTTGTAGTTGTAATTAAAGCTTTATTTTCTTAACAGGATTTTATTATTAGCATAGCATTTGTAATCAGAGTAGCACAGGATTTCTGTAAGCAGAATCATGTTGTACAATTTTATAAGTAGCGTAGTACAGAATTTTATAGCACAACTTATTTAGCTTATGTTTTCTAATCCCCTGGATTCTTTGCAGATCGGGTCATATCTTAATACATGGGTTGTTGTATCAGCATAACAATAATAAGCTAGACTCAAAAATTACGTAAAAGAATACAGGTCACTCAATCCTTGGAGGAAGCAGACGATGGTGGGGGCATCACTGGCTACTGGGGTGTCCTGGGTCTCACTGTCCAGCATCAGTTCTGGTCCAGGTTTCCACTGAGGACTTCTAACTCCTTGATTTTGTGGACAGTGCTCTGTGTGCTTTTACACTTCCCTGTTCTGTGACAGGGTCATCACCACCATCAGGTTGGCTGGGTGCCTGGGACCTTCAAGGCTGGCACGGAAGGGAGTGATCAGCCTGGCACTCAGGAATCTTGATGCCGGTAGGGAGGGGAAGAATAAATCTGCTTGGTTTGTCTGCTAGGTTCACAGGACCTTCAGGTCCTGATAATGAACGAAAATGAACTAATAGGTGACCTGCTCAGTCGCAGAGAATGGCTGCTTGCCTTATAAAATGGCATTAGTTATGCTAACCACGTTACCATGGGTCGGGAGCAGGGGGTACCGGTCCCAGGTGCTAGGGGTATTAAATGCATTTTTGCCTGTCTCTGTGTTGTCCTGCACTACGCTTGTGTGGCCTGAGGGCAGGCTGAGTTTCTGCTCTGTACTGGGACAGATTCCCCTCTGGGTGTTGGGGAAAGAAAGGAGCTTGGATGGAGCCAAGTCCTCTTATCCCAGCTGTGTTTTACTTGGGCAGAGTGTGTTTCCCTGCAGTGGAGAACCAGCTTGGTGATGGATAGGGGTGGGAGTGGTTTTCCGTTGGTGATGGAGGGAGACTTGGCTGGGGAGCTGCAGGTGCCAGTGGGACAGAAGCCTCTCCTTCCGTCATCAGAGGGAAGGAGTCTCCAGATTGTTCTCCTTGACTGTAGCTTTCACGTTTATAATCTGCATCAGAAGAATGGCTTCACCTGCATGCTCATTGGAGAGATCTTTGAACTCATGTAAGTGCAGGTTCCCGCTCTGTTGGGGCTGTGACAGCTGCTGGGGAACAGCCACAGGAATTTGCTGAGCTCCTGCAGCTGGATGGGTGGGAGGGCTCCCTTTATAGTTGTCCTGTCTCCCCTTCGTTAGGGTTTTCCGTGCCCCAAACCTGCATTCCACTTTGAGGAACGGGTGCCCATGAGGTTTCTTGCTGCCATGGCTGTGGGATTGTATCTCCGTGACACTTGACACTGTCTGCTTCACGTTTTGCAGAGCAGAAGGATGATTCCCTCACGCCTGCTTGTTTTTTTTTTCACAGGCAGTTCATCTTTGTGGTGGCATTTACCACCTTTCTTATCAGCTGCGTTGATTACGACATCCTCTTTGCCAACAAAGCAGTAAATCACAGCCAGCATCCCAGTGAGCCCATTAAAGTGACTCTGCCAGATGCCTTCCTGCCTCCAAATGTCTGCAGTGCAAGGTAGGAGTAGCGGAGGGCATGTTAGCCACCACTCTTAATTTCTCAGGTACTCAGGGCACCTGCCCGGGCCTGTCTCCCACTACTTGCCTCTTCTTGCTTGCAGAATCCAGGCAAACAGCTTCCTCATCTGCATCTTGGTGATAGCTGGGGTTTTCTGGATCCACCGACTCGTCAAATTTATCTACAACATTTGCTGCTACTGGGAGATTCACTCTTTCTACATCAATGCCCTCAAAATCCCCATGGTAAGTAGCTGGGCCAAGGGCTGCTTGCAGGGCTGCTAAGGGACGCAGAAGGCATTTACTGGGTGGTGAGAAACACCTTCACTCCTCTCTGGAGAACAGCTTCTCTGAGAGACTTGTACCAGAGGGCTCTTCCCTCTGCTCCATAACCGAACAGGTCTCCTTTCAGCCTCTTCTCCAGCAGCCAACTTATTCTATGTTAACCCCTCTCTGCCCAGCCTGCCTCTCTGCCTGCTGGCACGTGCCTCTGCCATCTGCCACCCAATATGTTTATTCTTCGGCGATGGCCTTTTCTGTGATGCCCTTCAACAGAGAAGGCATAAGTGAGGATATTCTCATACCTCCCTGGGTTATGGGCAACGTCATCTTCCTTGTTTACTAGGGGGGAGAAACTGAGGCATGGAGCTGCCTAGTTGGTGAAGACCACACTGGAGATCGGTGTGTCAAAGATGGGGTTTGAGGCTTGCACGTATATCCTAGTCCAGAGTCCTTGCTCTGATGCACAGCATCAAAAGGTATGCGTGCATCCTCTGAGGAGAGACCGTGTCTTGAGAAAGGTGGGGTGAGCCAAGAGGCTTGGTTTGTCCCCAGCTATTCCACAGGCTCCCTCTGTGACACTGCTTAAGTCCCTTCCACTGTTTGTGTCTCCCTGCTGAGTCCAAATGGCAGCTCTGGGAGGACCCATGGGAGCCTGGAGCTGTGTTCATTCCTCCAAGGCAGCTGGTGTGTGAGCGGCTGGGAAACAGTCATCGGCACTAATCTCGGGGTAAAGGGCACTGGGACGAGGTATGGGGTTTGTTTGCTGCAGGCTGAAGTGGTGCAGGAAGGTGCCTTGTGTCCTGGTGCTGCGTGTACTTCGTCCCTGGACACATCCTGTCCCTAACCTTGCTGCTTGCCCCCTTCCAGTCCACCCTGCCGTACTACACCTGGCAGGAGGTGCAGGCCCGCATCGTGCAGATCCAGAAAGAGCACCAGATCTGCATCCACAAGAAGGAGCTGACAGAGCTGGACATCTACCACCGCATCCTCCGCTTCAAGAACTACATGGTGGCCATGGTGAATAAGTCACTGCTGCCCATCCGCTTCCGCCTGCCCCTGTTGGGAGACACTGTATTCTACACGCGGGGGCTCAAGTACAACTTCGAGCTCATCTTCTTCTGGGGGCCCGGCTCCCTCTTTGAGAATGAGTGGAGTCTGAAGGCCGAGTACAAGCGGGCTGGGAACCGCCTGGAGCTGGCTGAGAAGCTCAGCACTCGCATCCTCTTGATTGGCATTGCCAACTTCCTCCTCTGCCCCCTCATCCTCATCTGGCAGATCCTTTACGCCTTCTTCAGCTACACAGAGATTCTGAAGCGGGAGCCGGGCAGCCTGGGTGCCCGCTGCTGGTCTCTCTACGGCCGCTGTTACCTCCGTCACTTCAACGAGCTGGACCACGAACTGCACTCACGCCTCAGCAAGGGGTACAAGCCAGCTTCCAAGTACATGAACTGCTTTATCTCCCCGCTCCTCACCATCGTGGCCAAGAATGTGGCCTTCTTTGCTGGCTCCATCCTGGCTGTGCTCATCGCTCTCACCATCTATGATGAGGACGTGCTGGCGGTCGAGCACGTCCTGACCACAGTCACCCTGCTTGGGGTGGGCATCACAGTGTGCAGGTGAGCTTGGTCTGTGCTGCCCACGTACCCCTGGAAGGATTGTGGGGAGCCCTGGGGCTGACAACCATCCGTGCAGATATGCTCTTTGGTTGCAAGTGGACGTGAATCTGCCCTTCAAAGGGCATGGCTGGGGAGAGTCAGGGGCAGGCAGGAGAAAAGGGGGGTGGTGATCATCTCGGGTGCCATGGTTGTATGATATGAGGGGTGTTACTGGAGCTATACAGCAACACCCCAGGGCTGGGCTGGCAGGAAGGTTTGGGTTGGGCATGAAGGCTACAGGTGGAGCTGTGATACGGGCTGGTCACCCTGCCTTCCCAGAGTGAGATCTCCCAGGAACTGCGGTGTGATGTTGTGATGTTTCTCTGTCCTGTTCTACAGGTCTTTCATCCCTGACCAGCACCTGGTGTTTTGCCCAGAACAGCTGCTGCGAGTCATCCTGGCGCACATCCACTACATGCCTGACCACTGGCAGGGCAATGCCCACCGCTACGAGACCAGGGACGAGTTTGCCCAGCTCTTCCAGTACAAAGCGGTGAGCTTGTCTTGCAAGGGGTTGGGATGGACGCTCACCCCCATCCCTGCAGGTGGAAGAAGCTGCCGCAGAGCTGAGCAGCTCCTGGGCTGGCAGAGGAACAAGGCAGCTTTCTCAGAGTCACCCTGCCCCAGAAGATGGGCCGGAGCAGGGGGCTGGTTTCGGGATTGCGGGTTTTTTTTGACATCCTCAAGCTTGCGCTGAGCCCATCATCTCTGTGTTCAGGTCTTCATCCTGGAGGAGCTCCTGAGTCCCATCATTACCCCTCTGATCCTCATCATCTGCCTGCGTCCCAAGTCCTTGGACATCGTTGACTTCTTCCGCAACTTCACCGTGGAGGTGGTGGGCGTGGGTGACACCTGCTCCTTTGCCCAGATGGACGTGCGCCAGCATGGCCACCCGGCGGTAGGTCCCGTGGGTGGCGGGAGAGCAGCCTGGGCTCCCCACCAGCGCGTCTGGTCCTTTAGACACAGGAGAGGCTGTAACTTGCTGCTCATGGCAGCCCACAGCCCAGCCACCTACCTCTCCCTCTGTGATGGCTATCTGCGGTTGCCAACACAGGCCATCAGCCCCAGAAGGCTCTTGAGGCCCAGCTGTGATTATTAACCTCATCTTTTGTGAACCAGGCTTTGTCGTTCCTTTATTTGATGTCCTCGCCTGCCTTCACAACCAAGAGTCCTGTGTCCTCAGGAGAGAGGAATCGGGATATTTGAACATTTAGAAAGCGTAACCACTGAGAACCGACTTCAAGAAGCTGGGCTGCTTCTGCCCAGGAGAGAGGCTGCCTCAGGGAGATGGGAAGCATTTTCCATTATGTAGAATCTAGTGTGGAGGGAAAGGAGATCCATCTATTTCCTGTGCCGGGGAATTTAGGTTACTTGACAGGAAAGACTCCCTAGTGACAGAGCCATGAACTAGGGCAGGGGTGGACTCACTGCGGCAGGAAACTTTTAAGGACAGCCATTTGTTGGCTGTAGTCGCTCCTGCTACAAGCTGGAGAGTGCAAGACGAGGCTTTCAGCTCTGTATTTTGGGACTAGTCCCCGTCTCTCCGGTTCCCTTGCAGCCATGCATGTTGTAGGGTGGAGGTGGAACGTGCTGTACTTGCTGCTTCTTCCCCAGGCTGTGAGGGCTGAACTAGTGTGGGGCTTTTGGTGTAGCGCCTGCTACACGTGGAGCTGTGGCCCAGCTTGTGCTGGGTGTTGCGTGCTTTGCCCTGCCTGCAGGATTCCCAAGCCTCGCACGGGTGTAAAGCAGATCCTGTCCCTCATTACCTGTCTGTGCTCTGCAGTGGATGTCTGCAGGAAAGTTTCCATTTACCAGCAGGCCGAAGATGGCAAGACGGAGCTCTCCCTCATGCACTTTGCCATCACCAACCCCAAGTGGCAGCCACCCCGCGAGAGCACGGCCTTCATCCGCTTCCTGAAGGAGCGGGTGCACCGAGACAGCAGCGTGGCGCTGGCTCAACAGGCTGTGCTCCCCGAAAACGCCCTCTTCAGCTCCATCCAGTCCCTCCAGTCGGAGTCAGAGGTGCCCAGGCTCGGGGGGGATGTGAGGTGTTCTTGGGGTGTTTGCTGGGTGCTGGCAAACTGATAATCTGGGCAATTTTGCCCTTGCCTCGGCTGTATTTGGGGATGCAAATGTGATATATCAGCACTATTTGGGACTGCTGCTGGGTTTCTAGAGAAGGCAGCAGGCTGTCCTGGGGCCCTGTGAGGTGGGAGAGGGGCTGAGAGAGCTGGGGTGCCACAATTCTATGTCACTGGTGGGGATCAGCCCTCCAGGTCTGCACAGGACAGTAATTCTCTCCCTTTCAACTCTGCAGCCTCACAGCCTGATTGCCAACGTCATAGCGGGTTCATCGGCACTGGGCTTCCACATGGGCCGGGATGGACAGGGCTCCCGCCATCTCTCCGAAGTGGCCTCGGCCCTACGTTCCTTCTCACCGCTCCAGTCTGCCCAGCAGCCTCCCAGCAGCTTCCAAACGGCTGGAAGGGATGGAGAGGGAGCCCAGCCTCGGGGCGCCAGTGCCATGACGGCCTCTGGGTAAGCTGCAGGCTGGAGAGGGGCAGCCGGACACCTTGCCAATTCCTTAAACTCTTTTCTGATTGCCATCCTGTTGTCCTGGGTGCACAGTGGCATTTGTCTCTGCAGCCTGGGAGAGCAAGGGACACATTCATCAGCAGTTAGGCCCAGGTGTTTAGGCTGGCCCCAAATGACAGTGTTGGGGTTCTGGTGTTCTCCTGTGGGTACCACAGTGGTGAGAAGCCCCTGGTAGGGAAGAGGCAGTGCCATCACAGGGCTGGTCACCTTGTGCACCTGGGGAGATGCTACAGAGGGCCTGTTTCTGCCCAGCCCAGGAGTGGATCTCTGCAAGCCTGACATTAGAGCGGAGAGGGGCTGGGTGGTGCGTGGGGCACCTGGGCAGCAAACGCCACTTGTGTGTCCCATGGCAGTGCCGATGCGAGGACCGTGAGCTCGGGGAGCAGCGCCTGGGAGGGTCAGCTACAGAGCATGATCCTGTCGGAGTACGCCTCCACCGAGATGAGTCTCCACGCACTCTACATGCATGAGGTGAGCAGCCTGGAGCTGAGCCAGCCAGAGCAGCGTGGGGCCACGGCAAACAGGACTGGGGTGCCCTGTCTGGAGTGACTGGGATACCAGTGTGAGTGAGAGCTGAGACCAGTGTGTGTACAGTGCTGGGGAGAGGGTGTGTTCAGGCGTCTGGGCTCTCCCACGCAGCTGACTCACTCGTGTTTTGGCCTGCAGTTGCACAAGCAGCACGCCCAGCTGGAGCCCGAGCGGCACACTTGGCACCGGCGAGAGAGTGACGAGAGCGGGGAGAGCGCCCACGAGGAGCTGGATGCTCAGCGGGGTGCCCCCGTCCCCATCCCTCGCTCTGCCAGCTACCCTTTTGCCTCGCCGCGGCAGCCTGCCGAGGAGACGGCCACGCTGCAGACCGGCTTCCAGCGGCGATACGGTGGTATCACAGGTACGGGAGCCTGGGAAGAGGTCAAAGCCCCGTAACCGATGCCCTGTATGGATTGGCACAAGCAGTCTGCCTGTCCCTGGAGACTGACAGTCCCCCAGGAAACTAATCTTCCTCCTTGCCTCTCCTGCAGACCCGGGCACAGTACACAGAGCCCCATCACACTTCTCCCGCCTCCCTCTGGGAGGCTGGGCTGAGGACGGGCAGTCAGCGAGACACCCAGAGCCCGTGCCAGAGGAGAGCTCAGAGGATGAGCTTCCACCGCAGATCCACAAGGTAGGGGTGAAGGCTGTGGCTGCAAGGAGAAACATGTACATAGGATGGTCCTGATAGGTGCTACATCCCCTCTCTGTCTTACAGGTATAACCTTGTAGACTGGGGATCTCGTGGGGGTTGCAGACTGGGAGCCGCCTGGGCAGTAGGATGTGGCGTCAGCCTGATTATTCTCCCGTCCTGAGTGGACAGGATAGTCCTGGGCTCCATTTTGTTGCCATCAATTGCCGAAGAGACAAAACTGCCAGGCCGGCGGCATTGTGGTGGCACCTTGTGTCCAGCCATGTGTCAAGTCAACGCCACTCTGACTCTTGTGGGGTGAATGCGTGTGTGAGTACATACATGTGTCTGTGTTCACATCTGTGTCGTCCGTGTCGGAGGATCGCTGCAGAGCCTGCGAAAGCTGACGTGACCGGACTAGCGGTGGGGAACTGTGAACTGGCTTGGAGGTGGCAGCAACAGCTGCTGTTCAGAGGGATGTGAGATGGCACCAGCTCCAGATGTCCACCCGGAGCTGGGACCTGCCTCCAAAATGAAGGCAGGAGCTGTTGAGGGGGCTCTAGCTCAGCCAGTAGCACCACACCTGCCCTGCCTGCAGCCCTGGGGAGGTGCCCAGGACCACGTTCGCTCTCCCAGAGAGGACCAGTGCTGTCCCCCTCAGCCCGGAGCTGGTCAGCAGTGGGGCAGTCACCCACCCCTCTGCCCCAGCACCCTGCAGAGGGACGGGCCCCGGCTGCTGCTGGTGTGGGTAGGGGTAGGGGTGGGATCTAGAGCTGGTGGGAACAACTCCGACTGGGATCTGGGGATGCTGCAGCTCTTCCCCGACTCTCACAACAGCTGGCCTGTCCCCTGCACAGAAGGAAGGGTACAGGTCCCTGATGTCCCTCCCAGCTGACAGCCTCTGTGCCGTACCTCTGGGCTAGGGCAGCAGCATCCTCTCCTGTGCACAGCGCTCACGGGATGCGGGCTGCTAGCAGGCCCTCCTGCAGTGCCAAAGGGACCCCGAGGTGGGGCAGCTCGGCGTCTCCCGGGAGTGTTCGCAGCCCCCTTGGAGCCCACCCTGAAGGTCTTGTGCTCTGTGTATTGGTTCCCTTCCCCCAGGCATGATAAAGGTCTTCTCCCCATGCCCAGGCTGTGCTGCATCAGGTCTGTCTTTCTGATGTTGCCGTTTCTGTGGTACGGGGCCCTTCCTCTTCCCCAAGCAAAGGCTTCAGTGCGTCTCACATCTCAACTGGGGACTCCCAGCTCCTCCTTCCCTCCTAAAACCATCCTTTTGCTTGCAACATGGCTTTGGCTGCTGTGGAGACCCTATACCGAGCAGATGGCTTGTGCCTGGGGGGGGCCAAGGAGGGGTGTCCTGAACCCAGAAGGGAGAGGCAAACCCCAGCCTGGCCATGGGGTGGTGGTGGTGGTGGTGGAGATCAGGATGCCGGCTGTGCAGCGTGGCCTCAGACGAGACCTTCCCACCGTCGTTCTGGTTTCCCTCTCTTCTCTTCCAGTGGCCGCTTGTGAGGATCTGCATCCCGGCTAACCCCTGACAGGCTTTGCTTTCCTGCTCCCTCCCCTTGCTTGCTTTTGCCATGCCCTCCACGAGCACCGCAGGCTCTCCTCTGCCATTCCGGGAGTCCATGGCCGCCTCTCCTCCCCTTCCAGGGATATCGCCCTCTGCCCTTTGAGCCTGGGCCGGCTGCACGCTGCTGAGCCGCCTGCTCCTGGCGGTACCTGCACCCGGGTAGCCAGGGCATGAGCAGGTCTGGGGTGCTCACGGAGGGGCAGGGTCTTTGTGGGATGGTGGGTTCTCTGCTACGATGAGGAGGGACAAGACCAGTGCTGCGACTGCTCTGGGGTCTGTAGGAGACCAAAGGGAGTGTGCTAAAGCAGAGCTCGGGAATGAGGATCAGCTCGTTGCTGCTGGGGTCAGGAGTGAGAGGGGAGGGGTGTCCACGGACCTGGGTGCTACTGGGGTCCTTCCACGGAGGAGCAGCTCCAACGACCCCACAGCAGCTCCGCCTTTAGGCTGCTTCGGTGAAGGGAAACTGAAAGCAAATTTCCCAGGAACCCAAGCTTTCCCGTGGCTTCCTCTGCAGGGAGGTGAGTCTCCCCGGGAGCTGCTGGACGCTGGGGTTGCTTCCCGGCGGAGCTGCCGAAGGCTGGCAGTGCTCTGGGGCAGGGAGGGGGGGCCTTTCCCTGGGCTGGCAGGAGGGATAGGCCGGGCGGGAGCTGGCAGGAGTCCTTGCCGCATGTTGTGCTTGTGTCGTTGGTGTCCCATGTGCATGGCGAGCCACTCGTCCTCATCTCCTCCCGGGGAGTGTGGGCACGGGGGGGTGGGGGTGGGTGTCCCCGGGAAGCGCGGTGTCGCGCTCCCCCGTGCCCTCGCTGTACAGCTGTATAGCCGTCTAATAAAGACGGGCTGCA
>NW_009646502.1:436747-440878 GCF_000708025.1 Charadrius vociferus | reverse complement strand
AACCAGAGGGTGGGCTGGGGATGCTGTGGGCAGGGAAGGGGGACAGGGCCCTTTGCTGGGGGTGGCGGGGGCTGCAGCATCGTGATTCTGGGGTGGCGTGTGCATGCCGTGCCCTGCCATGCCCGGGGTGTGCGTGCTCCCGGGTTGCACCCACGCATCTGCCGCGTGTCTCAGCCCCGAGCCCAGCTATCGCACATCTCTCCATGCCCCCATCCAGCTCAGCTTCCGCTTCTACCTGGCTCAGCCTCAGGTGCAGAGGCGTGGGGTGTCTGCCTGCTCCCCACAGCTCTTTACCCCCCCTGGTCCCCCCAGGGTAGGGGCACCCCAAGCTGGAGGGCACAGACCCAGACATGGCAGGGAGGAAGGAAAGGGTCTGGGTGCTGCCTGAGGTGCTGTGCGCATCCAGGGGATCCTGCTGAGCTCCGTGGGGTGTCCCCCTCTCCCCTGGCTGCACTGCACCCCATCCCCCTGCCCCGCTCCTTGCCTCTTTCAGCTCATGTCCATCTCGTGCCCGGCACCGACTGTGGCGCTGACCCCCTGCTCTCCGTCCAGGTGCAGTTTGGCTTCTGGCTGCTGCGTTACATCTGCACATTCATGCTCTTCATCCTGGGCATGAAGGCCCCGGGGCTGCCCCGCAAGCCCTACATGCTGCTGGTCAACGAGGAGGAGCGGGACGTGGAGAACAGCCAGGTGAGTCCCAGGGCTGGAGCAGTTTGGGGGGGACGTGGCTGGGGAGGAGCTGGGGACAAAATGGAAATACAGCTGCCCTGGGATCGGCATCTTCAGGAAAGCAGGGAGGAGCGAGGTTTGGGGCTGCTGAAGCTCCCTGTGTGCTGTCAGCAGGATGCGGCCCCGCTGGGAGGATGGAGCGGGGACCCTGGGAGGACGGGGCTGGTTTTCTTGATGGAATGTTCTCCGGGGCTGTTGCCAGCTGGGCTGGAGTGCCGGGACAGTGACTCCTCGCTCTGCTCTCCTCCAGCCGCTCTTGCCCGACACCGGCAGGACCACTTCTACCTGGAAGGATTTCCGGAGGAAGCTGCGGCTGCTGGTGCCATACATGTGGCCAAAGGGGAACCACCTGCTGCAGGGGCTGGTGCTGTTCTGCATGGCGCTCATGGGGCTGGAGAGGGCCATCAACGTCTTCGTCCCCATCTACTACAAGAACATTGGTGAGGTTCCTGGAGCTCGGCGGGTGAGGCTGCCCATGGCTTCACCAAGTGCTGGGGGGTGTCATGAGTGACCTAGGGGGCTGCAGGGATCTGGCAGGAGGAGGGTCCAGGAGGTCAGGGACCAGCGCTGGGTGCTGGGGCTGGTTCCTGTGGGGCACCTGGTGATGCTCCCTGTCCCTCTGCCTTGACCTGTGCCACCCTCTTCCCAGTGAACGAGCTGACGGTGGGTGCTCCTTGGCACACCCTGGCCTGGACTGTCTGCATCTACGTGGGGCTGAAGTTCCTGCAGGGTGGAGGTGCTGGTAAGGACTATCGGGAAAGATGGAGCGCTGGGGAGAGACAGTGTGGGCCACATCGTGCTGGGGTGGCCAGAGATGCCCTTATGCCCCCATCACTGCTGCTCTCTCTCAGCAGCATCAAGCAGCGTTGGGTCCCGGGTTGGGGACAGCGGGAGGACCCCATCCCAATCCCTCTTGCCTGGCTGGGCTTTCTGAGCTGGCCGTGTGCTCCGGTGGCACCAGTCCCCGCTGACCATCCTGTGGTGCCCCGCAGGCTCCACCGGCTTCGTGAGCAACCTGCGCACCTTCCTGTGGGTGTGGGTGCAGCAGTTCACCAACCGGCAGGTGCAGGTGCAGCTCTTCGCCCACCTGCACGGGCTGTCCCTGCGCTGGCACCTGGGGCGTCGCACCGGCGAGGTCCTGCGCAGCGTTGACCGGGGCACCAGCAGCATCAACAGCCTGCTCAGGTCAGAGCGTGCCCGCGGCGGGTGGTGGGTAGCCAGGCAGCCCCACCGGGCCGGGCTGATGCGCCATCCCCTTTCCCACCCCCCAGTTACATCGTCTTCAGCATCGTCCCCACCATCGCGGACATCGTCATCGGCATCGTTTACTTCACCTCGGTCTTCAGCGCCTGGTTTGGCCTCATCATCTTCGTGTGCATGAGCCTCTACCTGAGTGAGTGGGGGGGTCGGCGGGGGTGCCGTGCTGGGCTGTGGGGCAGTGGGCACTTGCTGACACAGCCCCCTCCCGCCCACAGCTCTCACCATCTTCATCACTGAGTGGAGGACCAAGTACCGGCGGGACATGAACACGCGGGACAACGAGGCCAAGTCCCGGGCCGTAGACTCGCTCCTCAACTTCGAGACGGTACCGTAGGCGGTGGGGGGAGCTGAACACTGGGTGGCGCTGGGCCGGGGGGGGAGCTGATCAGGGCGCTGACCCCGGCTTTTCATCCTGCAGGTGAAGTACTACAACGCAGAGAGCTACGAGGTGAACCGCTTTAACGATGCCATCGTGAAGTACCAGGTACAGGGTGCTCAGCGCCAGCAAGGGGTCAGGGCGGGGGGAAGGAACTAAGCCTCATGGGCACCTACGGGGAGCATGGAGCTCACCGTGCATCTGGTTGGGAGGTGGCAGCGTCTCAGAGGACCTTGCTTCTTCCAGGTCTCGGAGTGGAAGGTGAGCGCCTCGCTGGGTCTCCTCAACCAGACCCAGAACCTGGTTATCGGCCTGGGGCTGCTGGCAGGGTCCCTGCTCTGTGCCTACTTTGTCACTGAAAACAAGCTGCAGGTAAGGCTGGTGCCAGCCTGGGCAGCCCCTGCCTGAGGTGGGCACTTGGGGCTGGCAGTGATGGGCACATCTCCCCTGTCCCTTCCAGGTGGGGGACTTTGTCCTCTTTGGCACCTACATCATCCAGCTCTACACGCCGCTCAACTGGTTTGGGACTTACTACAGGTAACACTGGGAGCTGTGGGGGTGCCTGGGTACCCCCTCTCCATAGGCACCTGGGTTGGGATGTGCCCCTCCGAAACCTTCCCTCTGGTCTTTGCCCCCTTCCAGGATGATCCAGAACTCTTTCATAGACATGGAGAACATGTTCGAGCTCTTCCATGAGGAGCAGGAGGTGGGTGCCACCTTCCCAGACCCCGTTCTTTGGCACGGCCCCGTGGTCCTGCCCTGGGGACGGGCTGGCTCTGAGGCTGCAATCTCACCATACGGCAGGTGAAGGATGCAGTGAACGCTGGTGATCTGCGCTTGGAGGCTGGCCGGATCGAGTTTGAGAACGTGCACTTCAGCTACATGGATGGGTATGGGATGGCGGGCACAGGGTGGTGGGATGAGATGAGTCCAGCTACGGGGCCTGGCATGGGGACGTGGGGCAGCGGAAGTGGCCCTGAGCCCCTCTCCATCTCCCTCTCCCAGGAAGGAAATCTTGCAGGACATCTCCTTCTCTGTGATGCCCGGGCAGACCCTGGCCCTGGTGAGAGCGGGACCTCGGGTTTGGGTTCACTGCTGGAGGGTGGGATGGAGGAAGAGGGGCTGGGAAGTATGGGGGTGGGAAGGACAGACCCCCAGAGGGGCTGGCCCTTCCCTACCCAGCCCCTGGCCTCCAGCAGCCAGGGGGCCTCTGGTGTCTCCAAATCCCTTCACCTTCACGTGCAGGTGGGACCTTCAGGCTCGGGGAAGAGCACTGTCATCCGCCTGCTCTTCCGCTTCTACGATGTGCGGGGCGGCTGTATCCGCATCGACGGGCAGGACATCTCCCAGGTGAGGGCAGGAGGCCTCCAGAGACCCGGGGCGGGGGGTGGACTTCGGCTCCTCTGTGCCTTGCAGCATCACTCGCTGCGGGCACTGGCATCTCCCCGGGGTGGGGGTGAGCATGCAGCCCCTGAGGCCCCTTTGATGGCTGACGTCTGCGTTGGGAGTGGGGTGAGTGGGGCGACTGATGGACCCCTGGGCTGAAATGCTGGAGACTGGGCAGGTCTCCCCGAGAAGAGCTGGGGCACTGGCAAGGTCCCCCAATGGCAGGGTGGAGATGCAGCTGAGCCTGTGGTCCAGGTGGGACCCTGGAGCAGACACCCTAAGGATGAGCGGTGTGTTGGGCTGACAGCTGCAGGGTAGGATTGGGTTCTGGGGGGTGTGTGTACTATTTTGGGGGGAAGGTCTGGCTGAGCCCTCCCCCC
>NW_009646502.1:434221-436735 GCF_000708025.1 Charadrius vociferus | reverse complement strand
CATCGCTGCGTTCTCACATCGGGGTGGTGCCCCAGGACACAGTGCTCTTCAACGACACCATCGCCAACAACATCCACTACGGACGCATCCTGGCCACTGACGAGGAGGTGCAGGATGCAGCCCGGGCTGCTGACATCCACGACCGCATCCTTTCCTTCCCCGATGGTGAGACCCCTGCGGTCCCTTCCTTGCCCTCCCCTGCCACCCCGGGGTCCCCCATGATCTTGTAGCTGCCCTCACGGGTGTCCTTGAGTAACATCCCCCGCAGGGACACCTGCACAACCCTGGTGCCTTGTTTTGCCTCTCCCTGCCATCCTTCCAGGGCTCAATCAGGCCCTGGGCAACGATGGGTTGAGGCTGTGCCAGGCAGCCATGTGGTCCTGGCAGGACTCCCCCCCCCGCCATGCAGCAGAACCCCCTGGTCCCCATCCCAATCTCTTAGGGCACCAGCGCAGCACGTTCCTGCCCTTGTGCCTGCAGGATACAACACCCAGGTGGGAGAGCGAGGGCTGAAGCTGAGCGGGGGGGAGAAGCAGCGCGTCGCCATCGCACGCACCATCCTGAAGGGTCCCCGCATCATCCTGCTGGATGAGGTAACGGCAGCGGCCCCGAACCCAGCCTTGCCCTGCTCTGCTCCCGCAGCAGCTGCCTGTGCTGCCCACGTCCCTTCCCTCCCTCCTCCCTCTCCCACAGGCCACGTCCGCACTTGACACGGAGACCGAGAGGAACATCCAGGCCTCCCTGACCAAGGTCTGCGCCCACCGTACCACCATCGTTGTTGCACATAGGTAGGGATGGAGGGGGAAAAGTGCTGAGCTCTCTGAGCTGGCCGAGCCCCCGCAGAGGGACCCGCAGACCTGTCCTCCTGCCCAGGAGGTGACAGCCTCTGCAACTGCAGCTCCTTCAACTGTGCAAACACCCCCCTCCCACCCTGAGCCCTCTCCCCTCCGAGCTGGGATAACACCCTGCTGTTCCCTGCAGGCTTTCCACCGTGGTGGGCGCAGACCAGATCCTGGTGCTTAAGGATGGGCGCATCGCGGAGCGAGGGAGGTGAGCACAGGGGGAGGGCTTGGTGCGCTCTGCCTGCTGGGGACCCCCGTCCCTGGCTCTGGGGCCAGCGCGGGACCCTGAACCCCTCTGCTCTCCCCGCAGGCACGAGGAGCTGCTGCAGAAGGGCGGCGTGTACGCCGGCATGTGGCTGCAGCAGCAGGCTGGGGACGAGGGCGAGAGCAAGGAGCGCCGCACTGAGAAGCCCCCAGGCAGCAAGAAGGGTCCGTGAGCACGGCTGGGAGCTCTGCTGTGACGCTAACTCGGGGCCCAGGCCCCCACGCTGCCAGGGACCCCTTTGCCAGCCAGGGCCACGCGTGCCCCAGGAGCTGCAGGGGCTGGGTTGGACACTCCACTATGTTTGTACCCGTTTGTTTTGCTGTTGTGTAGTTTCTTAAACCAGGTCCTTCCCAGCTCTGCGCCTGTGTGCTCTGGGCAGGGTACGTGCCTACAGGAGCCCTCTGTCTGGGGTGGGGGTGGCTGTGCTGCAGGCAGGGGCAGGCAGGGTTGCTGCCTGTGCCTGTGGTTTGACCAGCAGCTCTACCATGGGGTTGAGCTCCTTGGGCTTGGGCGGGCAAAGGGCCAAGCAGGTTGCCCCATTCCTGCAGAAAGGGCTGAGCATCCCAGGGGGCAGGAAGAAGGGGTGCAGCTGGTGCCCACTTCATCCCCATGTGTCGTCCCCCCTCCTTCCATCTCCTTGTGCCACCATCCGCAGAAGGTGACCTGCTCTGGGCTGGACACCAAACTCCCCCAAAGCGCCTTTGCACCTTGTGCTATGCTTTTATTTTCTCCCAAGCAGCACTTTGACAAGTCTCAGCGTTCCCTCAACCCAGCCTGAACCCACCTCCCGTGCCAGGGAGGCACTGCCAGCAGATAACCCCCCCCCCCAGCTGTACGCTGCTCCGAGCGGGACAGCTCAGCCCTGTGCAGAACCAAGCACAGCCCCACAGGCAGGGAAGCTCGAGAGAGGGTGGGAAAGCACCGCTCTGCACGGCTGCAGACCCCCTCGCAAGAGGCCAGCAGGATAGGTATCCCCCTGGTCCCCCCAAGGGGTCAGCTCCTGCCGCCACACACCAGCAAGAAAGGCTTGGCTCCAGGCTCAGGGCTTTGTTTGCAAGAAGGGGTTCTGTGCTGCTGCTACCCAGGAGGGAATGCCCCGCAGCATGGCTGGGAGAGGTGTGTTCCTGCCCCAGCAGTATTAAAACGGGGCCCTGGGGTAGTTTATGGCAGCAGAAAGTCAACTGCAGTCCTCCCGCGCGAGCGATGCTGGCCCATTCAAGTCACTGCTGAAGTTACTTTTCAGTTAATGGCCCTTCTTAAATTAAACCAGAAAGGAAACACAGCTCCATTCAGTCCCAGAGAGGTCCTGGGCGCCAGCCGAGTTGGGTAAAGCCCAACGTGCTCTTGTGCATGCAAACAGCAGGGGAGGCACCGAGGGCACGTGGAGCAGGGAAAGCGCTGCCTTCA
>NW_009646502.1:428813-433620 GCF_000708025.1 Charadrius vociferus | reverse complement strand
GGAGGCCACATATATTCGGCTGTGCCATGCCCAAGTGAGACACCATCCCAGCCACAGTTGCTCTTTGCCCGAGGGGCTGGCATGTCCCTCCCTGCAGTGTGAAATCCAGTCTCCCCCAGCTACTGTGGCAGGCAGCCGTGTCCCAGCTGTATGTCCGAGCATGCAGAGATGTCACCACATGGCACTTCCCCTCCAGGGCAGCTCTGCCCTCACCCCACAGTCCCAGCAGCGCTGGGACACGGCGGCAGCAGCTGTGGCTAAGTGCACGCCATGGGGCTCCTGTTTGCTTTGGTCAGTGTGTGCTCAGCCTCGTCCCACACCATCTTCACCTCTCCAGGAGCATCAGCAATTTGCTGCAGCGATTTTATACGGGTACTAGGGCTGAGGTGTCGGTGTGTGTTTGGTGACTCACTTACAGCCCCCAGGGAGATGAGTTGTCCCTGGCGAGGGGCTCTTGTTGTCAGTGTCCAGGCCAGAACCCCACGGGCATCCATGTGGGAAGCCAGAGCTGCTCCTCAGGTCACAAGCGGGATCCCGTGTCCACTGGCACAGCCTGCCTCGCCTGCCTACGACATGCTGCAGTTTGATGGCTTTGAACCGTGCGCCTGAAACGGGAAGAAGCCCAGAGTGAGCAAGTGAAGACAGGCTTCTCCCTCTGTCCTACAAGGGGGCACATCCAGTGCTCGAGTCCCCAGGGCTGTGTGCTCAGCAGTGACACTACCACTGCCCCAGGCTGGACTGCCCTCTCCTGGTGAGAAAAGTGACCCTAGGGCAGAGCCCAGAGGAAGCAGAACCCAGGAAAGACTTCACTGTGACACAGCCAGGCTGGGACCAACCCCACCACGGCGCCGAGCCTACAGCCAGCCTCACTCACCTGCCGCTGCGACTGCTGGTATTCGGCTTCGCTCGCTGACAGTGCCTGGGCCAGTGCCAGATCCTCCTCCTCCTGCGTGCTGCTGGGGACAGCGGTGCATTGTGTGCCTCAGCCTCCCCCCAGGCTCACTGGCCCATCAGCGCTCGGAGCCCTTCGGGGTAGCAGGATCACTGCAACCCTCCAGGACAGCTAAGGAAGGGCAGGGAGCAACCGAGGATCACCCTGAACAAGCCAGGGGCTGGGTAGGGACCCGAGCATCCAGCTGGGGCTGGCAGCCAGCACCCTGGGCCAAGGAGAACCACGTTAACTCCAGTCTGTAAGATGGTGCTTGGAGCTGCACCGGGTAATGTGTGTGAGGATGTGTGCTCCCGGGTGTCCTCTGGGAACACCCCTACTTCACCTCTGTCACACTCTAGCCACGCTCATTAGCTGACAAGTGGTCAGAAAACGGTTTGCACTACTCTTTGCTGTCAGTCACTGTCCCCTCCCAGCACCCCGGATGCCTTGCTCACTGAATAGAGCTCTGAGATGGCTCTGGACTCTTCCTTTCCCCCCACCCCCCCTCCCCAACCCCCCAGCCACACGGAGGCATCATCTGGAGCCACGTGCTGAGAGGAACGTCATCCCAGAGCCACATGATGCTGCCCCAGGCACCTCTCACATGCAGGCTTGGGGCATGACACCACGTGTCCCCGGGCTGTACCTGGGTGGCTGCGCAGAGCTGCGTGCTGACTCTGCCAGGGACATCTCCAGAGCTCGCTGCAGTGCCTCTTCCTCACTCTGAAACAAAACGTCTCATCACCAGCTTGGTCAGGGTTGGCAGGAGGCAGCCCTGATGGCCACATGGCAGGCACAACCTTGCCTGGCCAAGGGGTGGGTGCATCTCCCCTCTCCGAAGCCAGACACAGCCAAGGTGAAGGCCCTGGGCTAAGGACAGACTTGCAGCTCTCTTTCCCCGCCCAAGGGAACACAGCCCTGCCTGCCAGTGCAAAGAGCACGCTAAGAATACCAGTGGGAAGCAGCTTGCAGCCTCCTCCTCTGCCCTTGGCTTGCAGAAGAGAAAGACAACACCCAGGCAAAACTGCCAGCGCACTTTGTCCCTCTGGGGAAAGCTGAGCACCAAGCACAGCCGAGAGCTGCCATTCACAGGCACCAGAGCAAACTCTGATACCCCACTGAGTGTCTGGGATTTCCATTTGCCAGGGAAGGCCCAGCTGGGGAGCACCGTGGTCACCTACAGAGTGTGGGTTACAAAGCAGGTGCTGCAGTATCTCCCCAGGGCACAGAAACCACCCAAACCCACCCAAAATGCCCAGGTCATGCCACTCACCAGCCCGTTCTGCAGCATGACAGCCGGAGGGGAGGTGCTGCGAGTCTGCGATGCAGCCGCTCTGCCTCCTCTGTGAACAGGAGAGCAGCAGGGTTATTGTCAAGGCAGGGAGCCCTGGTTGGTATGTAGCCTTGCCCATGCACAGGTAGCGGCGGAGCTGTCGTTCCTGTGTCCCACGGGGAGCCAAGCTGAGCCTGGTCATGCCCACCTCAGAATTACGAGTTGGGCCGTGACCATACCTGGCAGGGGCTGGAGAAGAGGGGCTGTCTGCTGGCCGGGCGGCTCCACTGCTTGATGCGGTGACTGTTTTGGAAGAGGATGCCTGGGCTCTCACAACTGCAGCATGCCTAGGACAGAGAGGACGCCTGTGAGCAACTGTTTTACCATCACGAGCCATCCCTGGGCACGGAATACCCAGGGACATGAAGCTGGATAAGCAAGATGCCTCCCTGGCTCCCCGCTCCTCTTCCTCCCAAGAGTACCCATACTGCAGCTTAGCTATGCCCAAGGGTTCCAAGTGCTGTTGCTCTCCTTGAAGCACTGCCAGGACAGGCAGAACACATCAGCTACAGAATAAGGAGCTGGGCAGAGAAGCAATAGCAAAACAGCCACCAGGCAATACCAGTGGCTTTTGCTGCAGGAGGGAGAGTGTGTACGCAGCTCTGCTGACTCTACAAACCTTAACGCTGCTGGAGGATACCCCAAGCGCACAGAGCAGGGAGTGCAAGAACGCAGCAGTCCCAGAGGAGGGGCCAGGAGAAGCTGGGCTTCTTCCCTGTCACCCATCTGGTAAGCACAGTGCCGTCTCTGCCAGCCCGTCTGTCCCCAGGCCCTCACCCTGCTTTGGAGAGGGGACGTCCTGTCCCGCTGCAGTCATGGTCCAGGGGGTGCCGGTGCTTGAGGCAGTAGTTCTTGTGGCACTGGTCGCAGATCACCTTCATCATCTCCTTCTGCTTGCAGCCAGGCTTCAAACACTTGTTGGTGAAGATCTGAAGGATGATGTGGAAGTGGTGGAAAGGAACATGCCCTGCAGGGTGGGAGCTGTCCCTTCCCTCCACGCCAGGCCCTAAGCACTGACCAGCTTTCTCTCCCAGTGCCACTTCTGTGGTGCTCTAGAGCTTGTCTCCAAATACTAGTTTTCTGTAGATAGTTTACTAGTAATTCACTAGTGCTTCAGTCTCCACGGTCCCAGAATGCACAGCAGGAGAAAGACTGTGTCACCCAGGAACTCCTGCCTGCCCTGCTGGGGCAGCGGAGACAGCCCAGAGCCCTCCAGCTGCTGCTGGGCTGGATTCCTACAGGGCCAGCTCCCTGCAGCAATCTCCTCTCCTCCTGGGGCAGCTAATTGCTGATTGCATTTTCCTAATGGCAGCATGCAATTTCCCATCCTCACGTCCCAGGTGGCTGCCCAGCACCACTCCATTTCTACTTCGGCCCCGGACTCGCGCCAACAAGCCCTGCAGATGCACACACCTCCAGCTCACCCAACCCTTCCTGCTCTGGGCCTGGGCAAACAGGGACAGCACCAGGCAGGGATGAATCCTGTGTTGTTTTCACCCCACCCTGAGGCTTCAGCTGGGACCCAGCGGAACTCAGCAGCGAGGTGGAGAATGCTGGGTTCCTACCTTGCGCTTGCGCTGTGCGGGGTCGGACTTGCAGTCACGGTCAATGTGCTCACCCACCACGACATCAGGCATCTCCCCCCGCCTCACGGGGACTGGGGTGTTGCAGAGGGGACACACAGGGACCTGCACATCCTGTAGGGACAGGAAAAGGAGGTTGGGAGCATGTAGCTGGGTCGCCTCGAGTGCTGCGTGGCCACTTCTCTCCCTTTCAGGATCTGCATGCTGCGGCTTCCACAGCATCACCTGCAGTTTGAGATCCTGCTTAGCACCCTCCAAAGAGGCTGTTTGTGACCCATCAGCTGTGACAGCCATGGACACACACTCTGGGAAGGGAAGACAGCAGGGCTGGGAGATGCCCAAACCGTTTCACCCAGTGGCAGAGGGTGGGCTGGAAGTTTGCAGCACGGAGATACAGATCCTGGCTTTCAGGGATACCCCCACACTCGTCGCACATCCCAAGGGGGACCACCCAAGCGACCAAAGAAGTCACAAACTATTCGGAACGCTCAGCAGCACTGCACGCGAGGCTGGATTAGACCTCCTCTCCACACTTACCTTCTTGTAGGCAGAGGTGCAATCGTGCTGGGCGTAAGCGATGTGGTCGGTGCAGAAGATCTGCTCGCAGGCGTCACACTTCAGGGGGAGGAAGTCTGGGAGCGGGGAAGATGTGGCGGGCAGAGAGTGTTGAGAGGTCGGAGCTGCCCGCCTGAAGCCCGGGGCGGGGGTGTGTGTGCCTCCCTGATGCCCCGAAGGTCACAGCCCTGACCCCTCCGTGCAGCCAGGGCCGCTCCTCTCCTCCCCCAGCTCCCCCCACGGAAACAAAAAAGGGCGCCATGTCCGTAGCTACGTCTTCAGAGATGCCCGGGGCTCCTCCCCAGGTATAGGAGCAACATCCCGACATCGTACCAAGTTCCCCGGGGGCTACCGGCTGCAAGCCAGAGGCGAGCGATGTTGTCACGGCGTTCACCCACCCGGGAT
>NW_009646502.1:414130-428268 GCF_000708025.1 Charadrius vociferus | reverse complement strand
GGCGGGTTTCCCGCCATCCTCCCTCCCTCCCACCTCCTCCTCCCCGTCCTCAAAAGACACACACAACACGGCTCCTCTGCTGTGTATCAGAGCTCCCGGCTCTCTTCAAAGTCTTCAGGTGCCATGCTACGATGCCCGGCCGAGCAAGGGGTGCGGAGGGAAGGGGTGCGAGCAGGGGCGGTGGTGCGGGGCGGCCAGCGGTGCCCGGGAGGGGCCACGGCAGGAAGAAACTGGAGTACTGAATAGGGAGGTGTTGGCTGACACCCCTGTTCCAGCAGTGAGGGTTCGCAGGAGTCTCTTTGCTGCACGGCATCCGTCTGCTTTTGTCCCCGTACTGCCGCCCTCCCCTCCAAAGACCCCCCCCTTCCCCTCCCCTAGCCCCTGAGCGCCACATTTGACTGTGCACCCCATCCCCCCTTACCCCCTAAAACGAAACCAATGAAAGTTAAAATTATTTACACTTTTAGCCATTTAAAAACCCAATAAAATAAGATTGCATATGTCCTACTGGGGATGTGGGTATTAGCAGCAGCTACAGCTAGCTCGGTACTCTGCGTGCAAAACGAAAGACAAACAGAAGACAGACCAAAATACTGCACCATTACTAGGAAGCGTTTGCTGGGGTTGGTGTTTCGATTGTGGCGTAAGGCTTCTAGGAGCCGGCTCCTCCCCAGCTGCAGGGCAGGGGCGTCTCCCGCTCAGCCAGCGAAGGCCGGGCTCTAGAAGGATGGAAAGGATTCGTTATTCCAGACACAGCACATTAACACTGACGCGTTTCCATCCCAGGCAACACAAACATCTAAAAACCCACTGCACGTTCACCGTGTGAGTTCTTCCTTCTTTCCAGTGACGATGGAGGAAAAGGGGGTGCACGAAGAAGACCTAAGACATAGATGCTGCTGTCATCACTGCCTCCTCTTCATCTCCCTGCTTTGGCAGCTCAGCAAGTGTGGGAGAGGGGGGAGCCGGAGCGGCAGGAGACTCTTGTGCCTCCTGCTCCTCTCCGAGCCCCAGCTCTACATCCATTTGCTCCAGCTCCCCCTGATCCAGTAGCTCAAAGTCATCTGCTTCCTCCTCATCCTCCGGTGAAGCTGCTCTCTCCGTCTCCACCACTTCGGTCTCTGACAACTGTGCTTGGAAGCTTAGTTTCTCTTCGGGCTCGGTGGGGAGGAACTCGGAGAGGGAGGGCCCCTCGCTGGCCTCCGAGGATCGCAGCAGGGCAGAGAGGGTGTTCTGCACTGCCGTGGTAATGGCAGTGGTGACGATCTCCTCGCTCAGGGTGTCGATGCAGATGCCCAGGCCCGGGGCAGGGACAGTCTTTGGCTCTGCGTTGCCTCCTGCCGCTTGCCCGCTCCCATTGAAATGCGTATTTACAAAATGGAGAGGAGACGCTAGGCGAAGGATGGAGAGATCAGAGTCCGCGGCCTCCTTCTCTGCTGAGTCCAGCTCACGGGCAGCGTGGGCAAGCTCAGGACCCAGAGGAACACCAAAGGCGTCTTCATCGCTCTGTGGTCCCAGGTCTCTGGAATGATATTCTTCCACGGAGGGAAACTCTGCCAGGTCCTTGGAAAATGACTCCTCTGGCTCGCTGTGCAGGCTCTGCTGATCCAGGTCTGAAAGGCATCAGCATTAAGGCACAGGTCCCCTCACTTTAAACCAGGGCACTGACACCTCCCACCCATATCCCCACCCCCCAGCTGACACACCAGGGCTACTTTTGGGCATCCTCTCAGCTCTGGGAGCACAGCAGGAAGGGCTCTGCAGTTATTCCCTTCTCCTTAGTGGCATGACTCATGTGGAGTGTCCCTTTCCACATCCTGTTCTACGTGCTCAGAGGACTTCCTTCTCCAGCTCACGCTCTCTGCATCTAGAGCCCTCCGCTAAAACCCACAGGGTCAGGGAAATTGTCCTCACAGCACGTCACCTGCCTGTTCCTCCCCAGACACTCAGGTGACCCCATCTGAGTGATTACCTTCACATTCCTCACCACTGACAAGTCTTTCTCTGAGCTTCTAAGTCTGACAGAGTGGGGTGTCCGACCCTCACAGCATCATATATGGGTGCGTGAACTATACCACGCAATTATTTCTGCGGGACTTAGTGGATGGCCTTGCTCCCTTGCTGGAGTGACAAAAGAACATTGTCTTGTGGGGCAGTAATCAGAGGCAGATGTCCACTCTGGACCAGCTCATGATCAGCCATGAAGCCAGGGCATGCTACCCTGCTATTACTCCTTGTAGTGCTCTTCCGCCTGCGAATAGCTAGCTCCTCTCCCTGTATTTGGAGGGACAGTATTTCTGGGACAAAACACTCAGGGTGAGGAAGGCAGCAAAGCATCCCATCACGTACCTTCAGAAACGTCTGTCAGCTGTGGGGTGGTAGCCCTTGAGACAGAAAAGCCTCCGCTCTCCAGGATGGAAGCCTCCTCATCAGAAAGCTCAGAATCTGTGATTGACAGCGCCAGGGCAGTCTTCTTCACATCCACCTGCATGGGATGAAGGCAGAGGGACAAATTCCCGGGTGTCTGACTACCAGTGCTGCCTACGGGCACCTCTGCACAAACCAGAGCTCCCAGGCAGAAGTCCTTTGCTGGAGAGATTCTGCACAGGGACAGCATGAAAGCAGGAGGGGGCTGGGCAAAGTGCTTATTGCACTGCCAGGGAAGGACAGTCTCAGCTCACACTGGCTTTCCTGCAATAATTCACTGCCTGCAGCTTTGCCTGCCCTCAGTAAAGAACCTGCCAGCATAAGATGGGATCAGGGCTTTGATCCTTCTTCCTCTCCTGGGATCACCAAGGGGTAAAACACCCTTCCCTTTTGCATTCACACTGGGCCCAATGAAGCCTTCTACAATCAGCAGCGGCTCAAGTATCTGTATTCCTTTAGAAGCTGAAGCTTCCCATCTGAGAGACCAGCTACATGCCCAGAGCTCTTGTAAAGGAAGACACTTGGTCTGTTTCTGTGGTGCACATGTAGAAAGGTCACACTCAGTTTGACTGAGAGCAGGGAACTGTGTAAGAGTTCCTCATCTCCCCTTTCCAGTGGTGAGGAGACCCTGCACATTACACCAGGATAGTTTTTTTTCTTTAGGAGACGCTCACAATCTCCGAGCATGAAGCGTAACCATCAAAGCAATTCCACAGGTCAGCAGGAGGCTGGAGCATGGCTCACCCTGTCCTGCTCCTGCATCCCCAGCCCTGTGGTGCTGAATTCTCAATATGCAGATTGGAGACAATGTCCTTCATCAAACTAATACCCTTCTGCCCTTGGGATTCTGCAAAGAAGTGACTTGCTCTACTGTTCATTATCAATGCAGCTGTACTCAGACCAACCCCTTGGCTCTCAAGCTGCTACAGACCAGACAGGAGGGACTGGTTCCTGTACAGCTCTTTTTGCTCTTACCACTGGGGAGAAGCCCGACAGCTCTGCCTCACTCTCACTCTCCGTCTCTGCTGTTGGCTCATCACCTGCTGCAGGCTCACTCTTCCCTTGTCGCTCTATAAGAAGGAGAAGAAAGGTTTTACATGAGACTGAAGGAATTTTACGCATTTATACATCACTTTCCCACTACTTCTACTATCCTGTGAAACTGCGCAGGTTTCCTGGAAGCCCAAGGTTCCCAGAAACAATTGTAACCTGTTGCTCTCCTTTGCTATTCCCAGGATTACCTGTCCAGTTGCTCTCCCCATAGCCCTCAAGCTTCAGTCTGTTTTCCCCTGCTTCCCTGCAGCCTTTCACCACACACTGTTGGCAGACCTGCTCTCCAATTGTCCCTTTGCTAGAGCTCCACGCTGGGACTACGGCGCCAGAAAAAGTCAGAGCAAAGGTGGGTCCTTACTCTTCTTCTCATGCTTGTGGTGCAGCGTCTCTGCCTTCATACTGTAGTCCAGTTTCATCAGGACAGGCTCCAAACGCGTGTACATCCTCTGGATCAGCTCGTGGTAGACCACCAGAGGCCAGAGCAGAATGCTGAGCACTGCGGCAATAGGATGCGGGGAGTGTGAGAGACAGACCAAGTGCAACCCAGCCCTTTATGGGGTGCCAGCAAGAAACTGTATCAAGGGAAGCGCAGTTGAATGGCATTTGCTTTCCCACCTGATTCTGCCTAAAATCCTCATCCATGGGTATTCTTAACTCATGCCAAAGCTGCTCGATTAACCAGGTTTTCCTAACAGACCTCTGTTAGGATATGGATTTATGTTAAGATGAAGCATAAGCCCTCCTCTTCAGCCACTGCATCCCAGCCCCAACATGCAACAGAGGCCCCAAAATGAGGTTATTAAAACTAAAAATCACCAAAACGTTCGTAAGGGAAGCAGCATACAGCTCATATGTGAGATGCGCTAGCAGCAGACCACCCAAACAGTCTTCAGGGTTAGCAGGGACTCACGATGCAGTGAAAAAGGTCTTATTTGCTGAACATGCAGCTTCTTTAACAAGTCTCTCGCTATGGATTTGCCCAGTCTAGGAACTGAGAGACTGCAGGTTTCTGCTGCTCTGGGACCTCACCAGCACATCCCCAGCCGTGGGTAGGAGAGGAAAGCAATGCTTTAGCGACGGCTCCCTCTCCCGACTTTGTAGTTGTATTGCATGCACACACTTAAAGCAAGAGACTTCCCGGAGCACATTGCCTGTATTGATTAATCATCGAGCACAGATCCCCTCAAGAGAACCACAAATACGCTTCTACCAGCGTATTCTACCAGCACAGTTAGGTCACATTTCAGCGTAAGTCAGACGAGAGAGCTGCTTATACTCACAAATGATGTAGGAGATCATTATGCCTGGAACATAGTGTCCAACTACAGCCAGAATCAGGCAGCCTGAACAGACACTCATGCAGAACTGAAGGAAGAGAGAGGACAAACAGAAGTGACAAGAGGCAGAGATACATCTATGCAACCAGTGCAGGAAACCCAGTTAGAGCAAAATGAGGGATGCTCCTAACACAGTCAGCACACCAGCTTTGCACCGAGTACATTCAGATGCTGACAATCACAACTCAGACAGCCTGGTCGGGTTAAGCTGTAAGCATTAGAGGTTCAAGCGCAGGAAGACCAAGGTAACCCCAAACCCCAATAAAATGAATAAAAACTTTATTAGACAATTCTTTGTGAAGTAAATCCTGTTCCCTGAGGCTAGGATGGGATATTGCAAACTGCCATTTTAGAGTAAGTCTCCCCTGCAGAGCTCAGCATTTTAGGAGAAGCCCGTACTGTCCCGACAGAGACACCAGACATTGTCCCACTGCTATGCCATAAACCAGCTGGCAGAAGCATTAGCAGAACCCACGCTCCCACCAGACCAGGACCTTCCTCCTCTGGAAAAAGTGGAAGTATAGTGGTGCAGCCCTGAGGGCTTGTCCTGCATTCCCCTGGGGAGGGGGAAGAAGTGAGGACAGACACCTTACAAGCCAGGGCATGGGTTCAAATATCAACTAAATCCAGCAATGAAGCGTTTCATTCATAATGGAAAGGGTCTACAAAATCTAGGGCCCTCTAAGGGCCCCAATGAATTCATGCTTTATGGACATCTTGGTCCTGGAGTCCTACTCCAGGGGAGTAGTTGGGACAGTGCTTTAACAGAAGAGGAGTAATCAGCAGTGATAGAAACCCAGTCCTTTCGGGACACTGGACACCAGCAAGCCTGATACAATCCCAGTGGTTGGTCTGTCCCATTTTTTGTGATGCTAAGGCAACTCCTGTTTACAAACCCTTTTCAAACAACACACATCACAGCTATCAGAACATGGTTTACGACAAGTTTCCATGCACTCAGAAGCACCGCTGCATTTGGACTTGGTTAGCCACATCTTGGCTAGCAAAACAGGTCGGATCAGCTTAAAGCGTTGAATGGAGCCTGTCAAAGGGACAGAGGCTGTAGGCTCCCGTTTTTCTCCCTGCTCCCAATGTAAGAGCTTCCTTTGCATGCTAGCCATTCACAGAACGGGTTAAGTTCAGCTCCAGCTTACAAATACTGGAAGCAAATTACTCATTATTTAAGCTTCCCATAGCACAAAATATGAAAGGAATGAACAGCAAATGTTAAACAGGGATAGGAAATGTAAAAATATTGGTATGACATTCTTCCATCTCCTAGGCCGCTAGTAATGGAAAGAAAAGCCCCTGCACAGAAGAGTAGGTATCTCCAGCTTACCTTGGCAGGATTTTGCCTCTTGTACTGTAGCAGTTCCTGCAGGTACAGCCTGAAGGTGACCCAGCTCTCTGCCAGACAGTGGCACAGCTCAGGGACACTGAGCAGGTGAGGTTGTGCCCCCGAAGTGACCCCCTCACTAGAGACAGACAAGAGCAAGAAGACAATCTTTGAACACCGTCTGTTTTGTTGAGGGAGAACAGCTACACTGGGAAGCAGAGATCCTTAGCAAAGGCTGGACAATACTGACTGCATCTTCAACTGAACTATGGAAGACACTTGATTTGGAGGTGGTTTTTGCTTTTTATCAGGAAAAGAGCCAAGCGACACGTGAGCCAAGCAGCAGCAGTACACATCATGCCACAGCATCCCTGTGCCACAGGCCCAAGATGCAAAGCAGTTTACTCAAAGCCACGAAGACAGAAGCACTGGAGGTGGAACTAGTTATGTGGCCTTCTCTGGGACCAAGTCTGAGGTACCCAGAGTGTGCTGCTCAGATCTATAACCATGCCTAAGCACGGGATGCAAGCTATGCCACCAGAGACAGCACATATGGCCTGCAAAAGTCAGTCTTGGGGATTTCCTTCTCTCTGGAGGATTCTTAAAATAGTTCAGGAGAGATCCAGGGAAGAAACCTGAGAGTTTCTAACATCAGAAGCACTTGAGCTTTATTGCTACTGAAAGAACACTAGCTTTCCCCAGAGTCTCAAAGTGTGGCTCCGGAGCTCATAAGCAGCTCCAAGTGCAGGAGAAACTGCTACCAATCTTTCACAGCAGGAGACGTGCAGTCTATCAACAACAGCAAAAAGGGCAGGTGAGATCACCACACTAAATTAAGGCTTCCCCACTCTCCCCTCTCACCAAGGAACATATCAGTGAGCTTACCTCTCCCCTCCCGGCTCCTCCGATGGCTGTGCTGTAGAGAGAGCACAGGAGATTAGTCAGCCAAGCGAAAAATACAACCCGACATTTTTACCACTTGAACAGAGCAGAGCTGGATCATCCTTAGCTAGGGATGCACCCTGGGGACCTTCTTCGTGCTCTCAGGCAAGCAGGCTTGGAGTTTGAGCTGCACAGGCTTCGGTGAAGCATGCCTGGAGACTCGGAGCTGCCAAAGCACTGGTCTCAGGGTGCCCCAGCACACCTTGCAATCTCTGTTGACAAACACGTGGCATGACACTTGTATCCGAGGTGCACCCTGCCGCTAGCATGTGGGCTCTCCACTGCAGGGATTGTACAGCTTGCCCTGGTGTCCCAACGCGTCTGGGCAGTGCCATCCCCAGCGCAGCTGCCTAGCCCCCGTCATTCACAGAGGGCTGCCAGCACGGTCCCTGGGCTGGGCAAAGCTTCAGCTCCCACCTCAGAGCTCAACACGGCACCAGCAGGTCTGAGCTGCATTTCTCACCGATCAGCCCGGACCACAGTCCCTGGCAGGATGCTGTGTACAAATGCCAGAGATCTCCCCGACGTCTCTATCCTTTCCCACAGAATTAAGTAACAAATAGCAGTCTTGTGTATAATTATCTAATTTTAGGGCTGTCACGTCCCGTGACAGCTCTTTGTGCCAGGCACAGATATAACTACAATCCTAAGGTCTGGCAGTCTGTATAGGACCAAGGGAAAGCTTCTCCCATTCCTCTCTGCACCCAACCCAGTGATAATCAAACAGGGACTTACTCCATGCAGTACCAAAGAGAGGAGCAGTGTTTTAATGGCAAAGGTCACATATGATTATGCTCTGCCTTCAGATACATAGAGGAAAAAAAAACCCAAATATTTCTATGACAGCTGGAACTCATAAGCCTGGCTGCCCAAGGATTTGGGTGTCCTGGCTAGCTGACTAGGGTCTGGAGATGTACAGGGCTCAACCAAAGTCCTTCCAGCAACCCAGTCTTTATAAGTCTGCTGTGTTTACCAAGGCCCCGATCACGCTGTGAAGGCCCCTTGAGGTCTACCCTCCTGAGTTGGTTTTGGCTGGGATAGAGTTAATTTTTTTCTCATAGTAGCTTGTATGGGGCTATGTTTTGGATTTGTGCTGAAAACTGTGTTAATACAGGGATGTTTTCATTATTGCTGAGCAGTGCTTAGGCAGAGTCAAGGTGTTTTCTGCTTCTCACAACCACCCCACCACTGAGCAGGGTGGAGATGCATTACAAGCTGGGAGGGGACACAGCCAGGACAGCTGACCCCAAATGACTAAAGGGATATTCCGTATGACATCATGGTCAGCGTATAAAGCTGGGGGAAGAAGAAGGAGGGGGGGGATGTTCAGACTGATGGTGTTAGTCTTCCAAAGTAACCGTTACACATGATGAAGCCCTGCCTTCCTGGGGATGGCTGAACAGCTGCCTGCCAATTGAAGTAGTAATGAATCCTTGTTTTGCGTTGCTTGCATGTGCAGCTTTTGCTTTACTTATTAAACTGTCTTTACCTCAACCCACGACTTTTCTCACTTTTACCCTTCTGGTTGTCTCCTCCATCCCACCAGGGGGGAGTGAGCAAGCGGCTGTGTGGTGCTTAGTTGTTTGCTGGGGTTAAACCATGACACTTCCTCTACCAGTCAGCCAACTGTCCTAAAGATGGTAGAGACACATGCATCTTAGACACTGTCTGGCCAACAGCAAACCTAGTCCAAGAGGTTCTAAAAATCAGTGGGACCCTATCCCCCACACTGCATGTCACCATGTAAACAGGACTAAAATAAAGTAAGAGAGTTTATGTTCAAAGTCCAGGCTAACTGTTAGAAACCAGCTGAAAAGTGCAACATGAGCAAAATGGGGTTTGAATCCTCCCTGGAGTCATCAGCCAGATGCAAAGCCCAAGAGCAGCAGCGATTCCCCCAGGGAAACGCAAAGAAGAAGTGAACATCCATCACTGCCAGCACCCAGTGAGACTTCAGACTCCAGTTCAAGCCGCAGAAGAGAGCAACTGCTTGTAGCAGCCTTGCCACTGTTCTCCCAAGACACAGGACGCTGGGCCAAGTATGTCAGACTCCTCCTACCGCTGCAGGCACTGCACCAGCCAGCTCGCACAGTGCAGTGGAGCGGGAGGCCATCAGCCCAGGGGAGGAGGCGATTCTTTGAGAGCGTGACCCAGATTTCCAGTAATCGGGCCTGACAAGAGGAGTCAACTGCTCTCAGACTGGGCTGCCCATCCGCTCCTCTGTCCACGACTGTCAGGTACGGCTGCTGAGGCAGCCAGCAAGCACTGCTCACAAAGGGAGCCTGGGGCGAGAAAGGAATATTATGGACGCAGCTCCACCCCTACGAGGTGGTTGCCTCTCTCGCACGACCGCTGTTGCCATATTTTGTTATTGTGCTCAGGAATCTAAAGCTGCTTAATCGCAGCATGCAGAAATCCAGCTCTATCTCAAAGCCTCATCTACTACCTGCACTAAATCACCAAATAAATTACATTTGGCACTGGCTGGTCTGTGACGGCTGGCTATACTGGTTGTACCAGCTACCAAACGAGGTGATGGGATGCCTGCTGTACTCTGCTGGACAGAAGTGCCAGCAACCCAGCAAGCGGGATGTCACAGGAGCCCCACTCTTCTCTGACTGACTGCAGTAATCCCAGCCATCCAAAATATGCCAGCAGAGGGAGCGAAACAATTCTCCTCAGCTGCTTCTGAAGGTTTCAGAGGCACTTTGGGGAGCTGCAGAACATTTCAGCAGGCTGCAGTGTTCACGTGATTTCAACTATCTGGCAAAACACAAGCTGTCTTTAAAATCAACAGTATCTTGCTTCCTGTAGTAGAGTAGTCTGCCTGCTGGCCATATCAAAGCACTGGAGTCTTACATCAGTTGGAGAAACAGCCCAATCACAAAAAACCTAGAGCATTTCTGACAGGACACATTCACTTCGGTAAGGTTTAACTCCAACCTGTGCTGCAATACTGTCTAGCAACGGTACAACTAAGCCAGCGAGCAGGGCACTCACAGCTGGCCTCAGATCATCAATAACCAGCTGAAATCTTGCTGTCGGCATTTCACACCGGATTGTGGGCTAATACAAACCACTTGACATACACCAGACTCTTCTGGGAGACCAGTCAGCCGCACAAGAGTTTAGGTTACATGTTGGTACTGACAAATTATCGCTGATGGATTCCTTGGCTCTTATAGGTTTTCAACGCTTCCTCAAGAGGCATTCTTCATCTGTGTGTAAACTTCAGCTAGAAAGCAGGGGCCCTTTTTAAGGAGTATCAGCATTCAATCACAATGCAGGCTTTGCTAAAGCTCTTCCACACTATACTCTCCTACGGTGACCAAAATAAGATGCCAAATGACAGTACAGAAAACATCCCTACTTGATACCCATTTCAAAAGAAAGTGGAGATGCTTCCTAAGTTCTTAAACAATATTTAAGTAAAACCCCATGTAGAGTTGGTTACATATGGAGAAAATACCCTGCGTGGCAGCTGAAAATATGTAGGAGCTAAAAAGGTTGTGCATCTCACTGCTGTTAGTGCGTCCCCAATCACACCATGTGAGGAACTGCAAAACACACGCTGAGGTTTTAGCATTCCTTCAGAAGTGATGTTATAAGCAGTCACCCGAGACATACAGAACGGCCACAAGCTGAGGTTTGTGTATATACGTGCTGACTCTTGAAGGTGTGGTACTGACCTACTTCCAAAAGCTCCTGGAAAGACTTACAGGAAGCACTGAGGAGGAAAGCCACAAAGCTACAGCTCTGCTTCAGCGGGAAGTAAGAGCCACACAAGAACCCCTAAGTATTCAGCAGTGCCAATTCAACAGGAGGCCCCTCAGGAACGCAGAGCACCGCTCCTTCCTTGCAGAGGCTGAGGAAACACGGTTCAGTGGACCATGGTGAAATAAGGGCTGTGACCTAACGACGGCACACCAGAAAGGTGTCCCTGTTCTTTGCCGTTAGCAGCAGAAAAGCAGCCAGGAGTGAAATACAGGGAAGAACACCACTGAGGAGTGGCTTTGTAGGACGTGCACTGACTTCTTGCAGAGCTGATGACACAGGATGAGCCTAACCCCTGGTGTGTTGGTTTGTTTGTTTTTCTTTTTTTTATTCCTCACTGTTCTGCATCATATAAATTGATTTCAGTACAAATTTCCTATTTCTTCTGTGGTAACACAACTTTTATAGGCCTTGTACTTGCTGGAGCAACTCTACCCCCACCTGCCTCAATGACAGCATTCTGTATCGGACACCGGGCTTTTGCATTTCTGGACATGTTTCAAGTGAGATGTTTTGGGTTGGCTTTAAATTATTCCCTTAAAAATCCAATGTGAATTAGCAGGAAATTAAATTGGCCAGTCCAGTTTGGCTGCCTAGTTACCTGAACCACACAAAGCAAACAGTTTCGAGACTACAGCTGAAACATATCTAATCTTATCAGGACTTCTGTGAAAGCACCCTTTAAGTCAGTACCCTTTTAGGTCAAATAAAGGGCACCTTACAAACACACATATAGAGGTGCTTTCATTCAGAAACCCTCCCTAGAGTAGGGGGGCAGGGATGGAGGGCCCCAAGCTGCCTTTGAACAGCAGCAGGAGATGCAGTAAGCATGGTCTGAGACTAGTCGTTTAATAAATTTCAATGAAGGAGGCACTCAAAGCAGACAGCAGCCAATCCACCCCTATCATCGTTGTGAGACTATTCCTCTTGTTACTTTTGTGTCTAATGTTGGCAAAGACCCTTCAATAACTGGGAAAGATAAGCCAAGTGATCAGACTCCCTGATTAGCTGGAGACCAGATGCTGTTCAGTACAGGTACAATACACTAACTGTCCCTGCTGTCAGACCTCATCATCCACTCTGCTACCTGCCGCAAGGAGAAGTGGCTCTCATCTACTCTGCCTCTTTCAGGGCATAAGTCCACGCTGCACTTAACTAAAACTGATACACTTCAGCCTCACCGTTTCCTTGCCCCAGCTCAGCTGGTCATACAGGCTCAGACCTGGAGTGATCTTCTCGCCACAACATTTGCAGGAGAGAAAGGACGTAGCAGAAACACTGCATCATCCCTGTCACCAGCTTCCCTGACAAGCTAGCTGGGCCCCCTTAGTCACTCCCAAAATGAGCTCCTCTCAGAACTTCTCAGCACTGGGAGCAACTCTTCTCATGCCCAGAGTATGAGTATACATCCTAATACTCTGACACAAATAGGCAAGAGGCAGCACCAGTACCAAAGCTTGCAGTTCCAGTGGGAACTGGGCCTACACAACCTATGAGAAAGCCACGAAAGGACCGGCTGGGGCCATAGCCCAGCAGCTGGTAACACTAGAACTGTGTCACTAGCTACAGTGCTATTCATCACATACCTGAGAAATCAAACAGGAACCTGGGCTTCCACCTCTCCAGCAAGAGGATGCCAAGAAGGGACATGCTGAGGAGAAAGAGGGGTCTGAGGGAGGTGGAGGAAAACAACCTAGAAATCAAACGAGAAATTGTTAGGCAGGAAAAAGGCAGCAAGTTACTGCTCTTGATGAGCAAACAGATTCAGCTCAGTGTACGGCAGAGCAGAAACATCCAACTGCTACCAGACACTGCAGCAAGCATTGTACTCCACAGACACCCACCCCCGCCACAGCACATTCTCAAATGGTGCCTTTGCCCACCACCAGACAGCTGACTATCTGCCATCTCCCAGCGCTCTCCTACCCTGCTCCTGAGCTCCTCCTTCGGTTGTAAAACAAGGCTTATGCTCCCTTATACAAGCACAAGTCCCTCCAAATCCCCAAGGTGGAGCCTCTAGTTAACATAAATACAGATTACTGTAGCAGAAGACTGGTTGAGAATCAGCCTGTTTGCTGAAAACTTATATCCATTTTTGTCATCACAAGGTCCAGCATTACCCACAAGTAACATCAAAACACATCCTGCACCTGCTTCTAGGTGCCCATTCTTTTATTACAAACCTCTCCTCGTTTAATCAGAGCCTAGCACTTAAATGGTTTAGTTGCTCACTTGACTCTATCGTAAAACCTTTCATGTCCCTCATCAACACACTGGCTTGAGCCAAATGCCAGCTCACACAATACTACTCACGCATAGTCGCGCTATCCCACCATCAAAGACTTTATCTCCCCACTCCATATAGATTGAACAGCAAAAGGTGGCGCTTGTGCCAGCAGTGGCTGTCTGCACTCCTCCTCTCCTCCAAACAAGAGCATCAGCACTTCCCTCCAGCTCAGAGGAGCTCTTTTTAAGCCTATCCAGAAACGACTGCTGATAAAATGCATTCACCCCCTCTCCTTTAATGACAACTGCTTTCCAGAAAGGAAGAGCCACCCCGCTGTTTTACCTTGCTCCTCTTCTGCAAGTATTTGCCAATAACTAATCTCCAATGCACCAAACTGCTCAGAGTTGGAGAGCATCTTGCTGTGCAGTGCAGGGAAGAGCTGTGCTCCCCATCAAGCCATAGTGAGGGGCAGAGGACTTGGATGACCGAGTTCTGTCTCACTGGACAGAACAGGACCAAAGCCACACGCTTTCTAAGGGCTTACAGGACCCGTAATGACCTAAACAACAACATTTTTATCTGTTCTCATGGGACAACAGTTCTGTAGCTTAACACGTCAGCTCTGGAAGAATTTCCTCCTCTTCCACCTCATTTATGGATTGCAGTTGAAGGATACATGCTGAATCCTCCATGGGACCGTAAATAATTCCTCCCCCTCCGTGATATTTAAATCTCTCTTTGCCGTCCCATATTCTGGGCACTCTTTGTTCCTCTCGACCTTTTTACACACAGTCCCTTAGCCATCATTGTCTACCACCCCTGCCATCTCATGGCACGCCTCTCCCCCTCCCACTAACTTCAAAGCTCTGCATTCAGACCTCTCCAGCTGGTAGAGAAGCCCAAAACAATTTAAGTAGCTGGCTACCATGTATGCCTCTGATAATCATATGGATGAGGGAGCAGAAGTTAAGCAGCCTCCTCGGAGTGACTTCAAAGCCTGTTTCAGGTCACATACTTTCTCCTTCTCTGACTTCAGTCTGTC
>NW_009646502.1:413265-414111 GCF_000708025.1 Charadrius vociferus | reverse complement strand
GGTCTGTTTTGAGCTTTTCTCCCGGGAAAGCTGCTGGCTGAGAGTGTTTTCGCCAGTAAAACTGACTCACTGTTTATACAAACAAACAGGATGTTTTTCATTCCCATCCACAGCTGGGCTCTGCCACTCACACTCCCAGCTCCTCATGCTGCTGCCTTGCCAGAGAGGCAGAGAAGGGAAGGCAAGGCATGGGGAACACGCTTACCCCCAAACTGAGTGGTCTTGGCCTTCACACGAAAAATCAGCACCCTCCAGAGAAAGATTAACGAGCAGAAGTGCTTAAATAAAACGCCACACGACAGCCTGCCGCTGCAGGAGGCCATGGGGCTTACTGACCGATGAAGCGAACCGATAAAGCACGGATGCAAAAATTAACCAGAAGCGTGCCTGGGCGAGCCTCCAGTTGCGCCCAGCTGCATTTTATTATCGCAGGGCAAATCCTGCCCAAGCTCTTGGCGCTTTCTCCCCTCAGGGAGGGGCCTGTTTATGCTCGTCGGAGGAAAACAGCACGCTTACTCCTGGCTGAGCACATCCCACGGCGTTACGGGGTGCAGCTGCCCTCAGCTTGGATGCATCGATGCAAACGCCTGGGCGAGCCTCCAGTTGCGCCCAGCTGCATTTTATTATCGCAGGGCAAATCCTGCCCAAGCTCTTGGCGCTTTCTCCCCTCAGGGAGGGGCCTGTTTATGCTCGTCGGAGGAAAACAGCACGCTTACTCCTGGCTGAGCACATCCCACGGCGTTACGGGGTGCAGCTGCCCTCAGCTTGGATGCATCGATGCAAACACCCCGGAGGGCATCGCCGTCCACCCCGAAGGCTCACAAGAGGCCACACACCGCTGTCACC
>NW_009646502.1:399143-412529 GCF_000708025.1 Charadrius vociferus | reverse complement strand
CAGCCCCTGCCCCGGGGGCGGGGGGGATGGAGCTGGCTGGGCTGCTGCTGGACGAGGAGGGCACATTCTCCCTCAGCGGGTTCCAGGAGTTCACGGTGAGTGCCCTCGCGGTCCCCGGCGTGGTGCCCGGTGTCCCCGGCCCAACCTGTTTCTAGCCAAGCGCCTCGGCAAGCTTCTGGGGCACTTCCTCCTTACACCCTGGCCCCGAAGAGCCTTGTGTGACCGCAGACCCCGGCCCCTGGGATGAGCTCTTGGGGGTCCTGCTGGGCCTGTCATAAATTGGATTGAGGTGGAGAGCTCAGTATGGGGAGCGCTCAGGGCTTTTCTCACATTCCCCCCGTCTGCCCTGCAGTTCCTGCCCAGACACCAGCAGCTGAGCGAGAGGGTGCGGAAGCGGCTCTATTATGGCTGGGACAAAGACTGCAGCCTGGATAATCTCTCCAGCCCTGTGGCAGGGGGGTTACTGGGGGTCCCCAGATGGGAATGCTGAGTCAAGGGGATTGGAAGTAGCCCAGGGGCTGAGACCAACAAGTCACCCGTTCCCTCCCCAGTGCCAAATCCCACCCCTGCCCAGCCTTCTTTGCTGTGTGCAGCACAGTGGGCAGGGTGCCAGAGCCTCATGGTTCCTGCTGTCTGTTTTATTTCCCTGTCTGGCATACTGCTGCATTTTTGGCACCTTGCTAGTGTGTAGAGGCCTTTAGGTTGCTTGCAAATTCCTTGGCAGCGAGGTCTGTGTTCCTGACGAGAGGTGTCTTGCACAACTTCTTGTGCTCTGCAAGGTGCTGGGGAGTTTGTTTAACTTGTAGTTGTGAGCTCCAAGGGGGCAAGTTCCTGCTGTGTGTTTGTCCCTTTTTTTTTTCCTCTTGAATCAGCAGTGTTTTTGGGGAGCAGAAGGAGCAGCTGGGTTGAGGTTGAGGTACAAGTGACAGTGGAGAGGAGCGGTCAAGGGCAAGCAGTGGTTTGCTGGAGGGCCTTCTCAGTGGGGTTGCATTAGTTGTTCCATTAGCTGTGTGCTGACACAGCTTGTAGGGGGGATTGAGTGGGTGGGGAAGCGTGCTTGCATTCAGAACTCTTGTCATATATTTGGGGAAATGGTCTGAAGTTGCCAAGAGGCTCCACGTGACTTATCTCAGTGAGGAGGGGGATGCTGGGCTTGTGTTGATGGAGCAGGGCCAGTCTGGGCAGCTGGCCGTGTGGGCACTGCTGGGAGTCACAAGTTCTGACATGGGCAGTGCAAGGGAAGCGCGTGGCTCCTCGCTGGGGCTGGTGCCACACCTGGGTGCAAGATGGGACTGTTCCACAGGACGCTACCAGAGTTGAAAGTTCAAAGGGCACATTCATGAAAGAAGACTCGGTTGAGGACTATTAACTGTAAAGACTGCCTCACACCCAGGAAATGCCTCGGCTTCAGCAGCTGGGGGCAGAAGAAACGTGCAGAGAATATTGCTGTGAGCTTATCTGCTCTTACAGCCTTCCTTCACCAGCTGCTATCAGCCGCTGTCAAAAAACGGCACCTAAGGGCTGTGACATCTGTCTTGGTACAGCTGTGCCGTTGCCACATGGCGAGTTTATGGCACTGCTCTTCAAATGAGATAAAGGCAATTGTAGTGTGAGTCCAGGGTAGCAGGAGGAGCTGGAAAAGGTCTTTGGCTTGGGGGGCAGTCGCAGGAGGCAGTGTGAGACTGGCTGAGGAGAGAGGTTGAAAAGTTTATTCCTTCTGGAAAGGAAGAACCATAACCACACTCAGCATGCCACACCTGTGAGATGGTGACAGTGATCAAGCTGTTCTCCCTGACCTCTAGAGCAGGGTACACTGTCATGGGTTGGATTTGTGGGCTGAAGAATTAGGTTTCATGTTGGAACAGAGCCTTGAGGGCCTGCTATACTTTCCATCCCTCAGGGCATCGCTGCTGCCCCTGTGGTGGCTGGTGTGGTGGCACAAGGGGGGCAGAGCAGGGCAGAGAGAGAGCAGCAGCAGCAGCAGTACAAGAGGCTGGGAGCTGCCAGTGGGTGGCTGGAGCTCTGTCTGCGTGGCTGTGGATCCCAGCAGTGGTGTGGCTTGAATGACCTGGGGAGGTCCTGTAGAGCAGTGTGTTTCTGAGCTTGGTGTCTGCTGTTAGGCAAATAACTTCTGTGGGACTGCAGCTGTTCACTT
Organism: Charadrius vociferus; assembly: GCF_000708025.1. NCBI lineage: Eukaryota > Metazoa > Chordata > Aves > Charadriiformes > Charadriidae > Charadrius > Charadrius vociferus. The sequence continues at coordinate 410,374 of NW_009646502.1, read as the reverse complement.
AGTTGCTGAAGAGACGTGGAAAGGAGGGATGTGGAGAGAAGAGGTTGTATGGTGATGCTTCTCCTCTGGGAGCTGCAAATGGGAGGCTGCTGGGATGAGCTCTACTTTCGACTCTGTCAGCCAAGGGCTCAGCAGCAAAATGGAGCTGGAGCTGCCTATCAGACACCTCTTGCCAAGCACCAGACTGTAGTGCTGTTTGGGATGCTCCCAGCTGGTCCTATCGCATTGAGAAGTGAGACGGGAGCTGCTGAAGCCATCTGTCAGCATCCATCAGTGTCTGGCCTTTCAGTTCTTGAATGCTGAGGCACATCCGAAGGTGGAGGGTAAACGGGCTGAGATGGGGAGCTGCAGTTATTGCTGCTTCTGTGCCTTGTTAGTGCCTTTGGGCTCCTGCGCACATGAATACATTATCAATCATCATTTTGGGGGCACTGGGGCTGAGGTGGGGGAAGAAGCTGGTCAGTGCTGACCAGCTCTGGAGGAGGAGGATGCTGGCTGGAGGGGAGAAAAGGACTGGGAAGATCTGGTGTTGACATCAGGTCCTAGAAAGCACCTGAAAGGGCTGCTCGTGGTGTAAGGGTAGGGTGTTAGCTTCTTTGTGCAGCTGACTGCTGGTAACTCCCCATGACGCAGACATGCTAATCTGGATCTGGCACTGCCGCTGGGCCTTGGACACTCACATCCTCTTCCTGCTTTGGTCTGGTTCTCCTGCCTATTTGTTTGTTACTCCCTCATCCCTGACTTCTGATAAGGCCTGTCCTACATTCATAATTTACATTAAACTTGAGAGGCTGAGCAAACATCAAGACTTAATGGGCTTGTGGGGGGAAAGGGAAGGGTGAGGGTTTACTGTGCCATACAGGGCTATAAGCCCTTTTGCTGCTTTTCTGTCCTAGATATTGCTGTGGAGTTGCTGCAGAAAGTGGCTCCCAGCCCTATCCGCAGACTCCAGAAGAAATACGTGTCTCATGTATCTCGGTAAGAAGCAAAATCTGTCCCTTCATGTCCTATGTCAGTACTGGGAGCTGTGGCCTCACCCATTACTCACTGCTGTCCCCTGGGCCAGCGCTGCCTTTGTGCTTAGGCCTGATTAGTGTCAAAGAGGAGCTGGGGGCAGGTGGCAAGGCCAGCAGGCACAGTGGCTTGCTCACACAGCCAGGCCTGCTTGAGGTTGGTCCTGATTTCTGGGGTGCAGGGGTGCTCTTGTTACCGTGAGTCTGTACTGGGTGGATCTGCAGCTCGCTGGGCAGCCAGGTCTGAACCCTGGCTCTGCTCTCAGCAGCCAAACCCTTGCTGCCCAAGTACCTGGCCGCAGGCAGGGCTGCTTAGTTCGGAGCTGGCTGTGCTCGGGAACAGGAGCCAGGGCTTTCTGTTCTCCATCCTGCATCCCCTGTGCTTTCTCTTGCTGCATGTCAGGACAGCTGGCGAGGCTGGGATGTATCTAGCTGTCTGTTTACTGAACCTCCCCACTACCTATGTGGGGAGAGAGCAGCCAAGTTGTGCCGTGGTGACTGGCATGTTTGTAGCATGCAAATAACCTTCAGGTTGCCTCTTGCTTTGTCCCATAGGGAAGCTTGCATCTCGCCCTGCTCCATGATGCTGGCACTGGTTTACATTGAGAGACTCCGGCACCGGAACCCTGAATACCTTCAGCAGATCTCATCTTCAGACCTCTTCCTGATCTCCATGGTGAGTGGTGTGGGCTGGGGGGTCACTGGGTTGATGGGAGGCCTGGAGGAGTGCAGGAGGGACTGAGATCCTTTCCTTTTTACTGCTTTTAGATGGTTGCTAGTAAGTACCTGTATGATGAGGGTGAGGAGGAGGAGGTGTTCAACGATGAGTGGGGAGCAGCAGGGAAGGTGGATGTCCAGACCATGAACACACTGGAGATGAACTTCCTGAGCGCCATTGTAAGTAGGGTGGTCACCGCGGCCAACTGTTTCACAGAGCAGGGGAAAGGAGGTGTTAAGAGGAGTCTGGATTTCTGCTTTTCCCTAACGTGAAGGAATGGAGGAGGAGGGGTCGGGGTGCTGGGTGGCCTGCCCTGACTGTGCTGACCTTTCACTGCTGTCCCCACAGGACTGGAGTCTCTACACAGACCCCCGGGAGCTGTTTGAAGTGCTGAGCTGGCTGGAAGGACGGTACGTGTGTGGGGTGGGGACAAGCTTTTCATCCACCCTGCAGCCCTGGCTCTACCCCTGCTAAGAGCTAGCCCTGCTACAGTGAAATAAGAGGTTGGGGTACCTGTGAGCCTTCGCTAGGCTCTGCAGCTACCTTCCATAGACCTTGGTCTTCTCCAAGCCTGCCTGGGCTGAAGTTTCTTTGATGGAGAAGGTCCATGCCACATCCACCATTCCCTTTTTTTCCTGCAGTGTGGCGGAAAAGCAGGGCATGTGGCGTGGCTGGTTCACCTACACAGATCTCTGTGTCCTCATGGAACAGTCCATGTGGCAGCATGTGCTGGGCCAGTTCTACCAGCAAGTGGTGAAGGTAAGGGCACGGGGCAGCAGCTACTTGCAAGAACGTGGGGCCCAGCAGGCCATCGGTTTAGAGCAGGACCCTCTTTTCCACTGGGAGTAGGAGCTTGGTTTATTCCCTGTTGAAAAGGGAACTAGTCTGAAGCAACTGGGTGCTGGCTGGGGATTTAAACAGGAACTGTAAGGTTTTAGCTGGGGCATTTTGGTTTGTGGTATTTAGGCTCTGCTTTGAACAGGCTATGTGCCCCCTGCTGTTAGCAGCGTGGCTGCCTGTGCTGGTGGTGCTGTTTGCCATTGCGGTTGCTGGGTTGATGCGTGGCCGTGCTGGATCACGGCTGGCTGGGTTTGGGAGAAGCTGCTGGAGGGTCTGGGCTAACCATCAGCTTCTCTGCAGCTGGCCTGCCTCCTGGGCGTGGTGTACCTGACTGGCTTTGCTGCTGTCTTTGCCTCTGTCACCGTGGTCCACCGGTCTGTGTGCATGAGGAGCATCAGTCCTGCAGCTCCCCGGCCTACGCTGTTCCCTGAGGAGGGCAGTTGCCAGCTGGAGGCCCAGCCAGCCCCTGACCAGCCCCAGCCCGAGCTGCCCGATGTCTCCCCAGCCAGCAGCACCCGTTGCGTGGGGGAGAACAAGACAACTGAGGAGCTGTGTCGTGGGGGTGTTACGGCGACTGCACTCTACCTGTGGGGCAGCGTCATGACGGCTCTGTCCTACCCAAAGGCGCCTGATCTAGCCCAGCACAGCAGCCCCCGGCAAGGCCCTTTCCGGAGAGTACCCACTGCCTGTGAGAGATCTAACCGTACCGCCCCTGCTGCAGCCCCTGGCCAGCCTGGCCCCTTCGGACTTGCCACGCTCCCGTCTCCTCCGCCGCTCCACTGCCATGCCTGCTCAGCCGGTGCAGGTCCCACATGGGATGGAGCACCCAACCGCAAGGACTGGCTGGACCCCCTGGGGCTGAGGCAGTGCTCCTTGCACACTGCCATGGATCTCAGTAGAATCAAGAGCTTCATTTTTCCCAGCTAGGAGCACGGGGCAGCAGCCCCTTTCCCCTTCCCTCCTAGTGTGGCACAACTCACTTCCTTGCACTTCTGGGACACCTGATCCCTGGGGCTGCATGGGGCTGGAGACCCCTGTGTTACTTCCAAAGCAGCATTTGTGTCTCCCCACCCAGGGCGGGGGTGTCCTTCACTTTGGGGGCTTCTGGGACAGGTTGGGGCAGAGTTGGTTTGCTGTTGGGGTGCTGGGGTGGGAACATACTAGCTGGAGGGTAGAAATAGGATGCCCTTGGGCTGGGGTGATAGGGCAAGGGGGGGTGTTGTACCTCTTCCTACAGTGAGTGGGTGGCCCTTGGTGGTGCTAGGCAGAGATGGTGTGTGGGATGTAGGACACTGGGGCAGTGACCCCAGTGAGTAGGCAGGGTACTCCAGGAGGAGGTGGTGTGTCTGGGTGAGGGGAGAGGAGATCGAAGGAGGGGGGAGTGAGCAGCCTGAGCTGGCTGACCGTAGCAGTAATGCCCCTTGGGGGCTGCCAGGCTACTTCTTGGGAGGCGCAAGGGTCACACCAAGAGGGCACCCTGTTGTGGTTGTGCTCCAGGGAAAGGTTGTGCCCCGCTGGGCTTGGAGGTGGTAAGGTGTGGTTAAGGCTGAGCTTCCTTATCCTGCTTGTGTTGGGTGCTTTGAAACTGGGGTGCTCTGTGACACCATTCCAAACCCCAGCTGCCTGTGGCTGCGAGGAAACGGTGCCTGACTGCTCCTCGGGGCGGGGAGATGGCACTTTGTCTTGCTCACCAGCCCAGCTCATTGTGCCCCTTCTTTTTACTGTGGATTTTACACCTGTTTTTCACTCTTTTGTAGATACAAATCTCTTCCAATAAACGTAGTTCTTGCTGTGTACCTGCCTTGTCCTGCTGAGCTGCTCAGTGCTGGCAGCACAAGTACCCCACTGTGGGGCCGAATCGATGGAGCTCTGCAGTGCTTCTTCTCTGAGCCGGTGTGCAAGGCAGATCCTAGAGCTAGCAAGTGAGCCCAGCAGCTGTGAGACCTGTCCTGCAGGGCTCAAGGGACCAGGCTATCTGGTGACAGAAGGGACATCGGGTCTGATGCCTGAGGAAGGCGGGTGTAGGGGTAGAGGATGTTCCCCATCCTTGGGAATGTGGGGAATGCATGGTCTCCACCGCTCTTTGCTCTACAAAATCTGTCCAGTTAATGAGTGAGCCCTCAGTGGCAAGGGCTTGGCAGGGTCACCGTTGTGGTTGCTGGCACAGCCACCTCTGCCCTGTGACAAAAACATGAGCATCCCCACCTTGCCAGCCAAGTGGGCAGCTTTTGTCCCTGGCATCTTTGTCCAGCAGCAGGATTTGGTGCGCTCCTCCTAGGATCATGGGGAATGTGGTTAGATCCCCATCAAAGACCCCCCTGGTGTAGGCACAGTGCTCACAGAGGGGAATGGCAGGACTTGAGGGGGGGCTGTGCAGCTTTTATTGGGGTCTGATGGTGAGGAAGGGCTGGACCAGGAGGGCAGGGGGGATGCTGTGCTGGGGAGGAACAAGCATGGACAGAGCACGCTGGAGCTGGAGGATGCTCTTGGTGGGGATGCTCCAAGCACATGAAGAAAGAGGTGTCTGTGCTGTGGCCCACTCAGTCCGTGCCCCATAAGGCAGGGATGGGACCTGGACTGTAGCGCGGAAACAGTGTCCAGTGCCCTGGCCATGGGTGGCTGTCACCTGGCCCTTGTGGTGACAACCCAGGGTGACACTTGAATTCCTGGCCACAAGGGCAGGTTACTCACCAACTCAAGTTAATGGCTAACCCTGGGGCAGCTCCTGCAGAAGGTGGAAGTTCAGCTGTGTGTGGGCTGTGAGGAGCCCTTTGGGGGAGTGGGAGCCTGCCCATCCCCTCCGCACCGTAAACCAGGAGCGGTGTGGGGAGACAGCAGCATGAATGGAGGCCACTGCAGAGCGCCTGGTGCCAGGAGCCCCATTCTCCCATCCTGCTCTCCGCAGAAGATGTGCTCCTGGATGCTGAGCTGTTGCTTAGCCCTTCAGGTAAGGGGTGGGGGGAAACACAGTGAGCAGTCAGATAGGGTGATGGGGAGAGGTTTGGGATCCTCACATGTGGCAGGGCAGGGGCTGCGTCCTGCCAGGCAAAGGGTGCTTGGGGCTCCAGGGTGTGCTGGGAGGGGAGCGGGCAGCTATGGGCACTACCTGGGAGGTGGGCATGTTTCCACCCAGAGGTGCTGGGCACAGGGGGCTGCAGCTCTGGGGGCTGCAGGGAGTCGTGACCACCCCGTTTCTTCCCCGCACAGCATCTGGCCGTGCAGGCCTCCTTGCTCTGCATCTTCCACCTCCTACTGCTGCCCACCCTGCCTGAGGAGCCACCCCAGGCCACCAGCGAGCTGCTGGCACGCAGCCTCTTTGCCTGTGGCATCTCCACGGTGCTGCAGACCACCCTGGGGAGCCGGTGAGCAAGGGGGATGAAGGGGATGCAGCCATCGCCAGAAGGAGGGTGACACTACAGGAGGGCATGTCTCTGCCCCCTCCAAGGCTGGGGCAGGACAGCCTTTGCTGGAGGTGGGAAGGGCATGAGGACCGGGTTTTCTATTGCCTGGTATACAGCCATACCCTCTCCACCATCACTGCATCCTCCTCTCTCACACGTCCCTCAAGCAAAACTGCTGTCCCCTAGCCCCTCGCTGCCTTGCTCCAGCATCACACACAGCTCCTCTGGGCCACCCGGTGCCTGGGCCACCCACATTCCACGTCGGGGCTGGCTGTGTGCTTTGGCAAAGCCCCTGACCTCTGCACGCATCTCATGTGCTGACACCTGGGATGTGCTAGGGCACATTTGGGATATGGGGTGCCTTCCTGCTGCTTCGGGGTTCCCACCTCCTCTATCTGGTATCCAGCCATCCCCTCCCCACCATCACTGCATCCTCCTCTCTCACACGTCCCTCAAGCAAAACTGCTGTCCCCTAGCCCCTCGCTGCCTTGCTCCAGCATCACACACAGCTCCTCTGGGCCACCCGGTGCCTGGGCCACCCACATTCCACGTCGGGGCTGGCTGTGTGCTTTGGCAAAGCCCCTGACCTCTGCACGCATCTCATGTGCTGACACCTGGGATGTGCTAGGGCACATTTGGGATATGGGGTGCCTTCCTGCTGCTTCGGGGTTCCCACCTCCTCTATATCTCACTCCTCCAGCAGCCAGAGCTTTGGGAGCCACCCTGTCCCCTCTTTCCTCCCTAATGTGGCCTTGCTGTCCCCTTCCCCAGGCTGCCGTTGGTTCAAATCCCATCCTTCGAGTACCTGGTCCCTGCCATGGTGCTGAGCTCCCACCTGTCCCTCAGCGCCAGCATGGACAGGAACGGTGAGCACAGCCCTGGAGCCTGCACCCCACGGGGCCTGGGTCGTGTCGGTGCCAGGGGAACGGCAATGATGAGGTGCGCGGGGTAGGGATGAAGGGTAGCAAGGGGTCCTGCCTGCTGGCCCCTCTGGTGATGGTGCACAGCACCCTACTCACCCCTGAGCACACCTGCAATGTGTCTGGGGCCACACCACAAGATTTGTGGCTTGTAATATGCCTGGGGCTGCATCCCTGGGGCATGATGGGGATGGGGATGCTGGCACACTCCAGCCAGCAGCCCCCGCGCTGCATATTCTTGGACCCAGCTCCAGGACACCCACATCCACGTGTATCAAATCCCTCCAAAATTCCCTTCCAGATACAACCGTGGCCAGCGCATGCCCTGCACCGCACTGTGCTGTCGCAGGGAGCCGGGCTGTCTCACTGCGAGAGGTGGGTGCTCCTGCACTGGGCTGGGGTCCCCGTCCTTCTGCTCCACAAGCAGCCCACTTGTCCCCTGCATCCCTGTGCCCCCAGTCTGTTTCCCAGCCCTCCTGGGGATTGCCACAAACGGGGCAGACCTAAAGGGATGTGTAAAGGCAATGGGGATCGTGGTGCATGTGGGTGCATAGGTTCTCCTGGGACTGGGGTGAGCGAAGCACGGGGAACAAGTGATGCTTCTGAGGCGGTGGGAGTGTGGCCATGGGGGATCGTTGGGCTGCTTGCTCTCTGTGTGACCTGCCCCATGGGGCCCATCCTTTCCTCCCACAGGTCTCTGGAGCCGTGCTGGTCTCTGGGCTGGTTCAGCTGGTGCTGGGAGTGTCTGGCACGTGTGGGTGGGCAGCCCAGCGCTGCGGGCCCATGGTCCTGGCCCCCAGCCTCTCCATCATCGGGCTGTCTGCATACAAGGAGGCCGCTTTCTTCTGCTCGACTAACTGGGGGGTAGCGCTGCTGTACGTGAGCCTGGGGCCGTGCTGGTGTGCAGCTCACACAGCTTCCCTTTGCCGTGGGGACAGGAACGGGGCATCCCCATGGTACATGGCACATGTTTGGGGCCCTGACGCTGCGTGGTGACCTGTGCTCTCTCTCCTAGGCTCATGTTCCTCACTGTCACCTTCTCCCAGCACTTGGGATCCTGTCGCCTGCCCTTCCATGGCTGGCCCCAGGCTCGGGGGGGCTTCACGGAGCCATCTGTCCCCCGCTGCGCACGTTCTGGGTACTGTGGCTTGTCTGCCCCTGCTCCCTCCGCTCAGCCCAAGCTTCTCTCCGAGCCTGGCTCCTTGGTGCGGGGTTAGGTGGGACCTGGTGGGCCTGGAGCAGAGCTGGGAGCAGAGGCAGGGGTGAGAAGTTCGGGTGAAGCTGGTGGAGCGCAGGGGACTTGTGCTCGAGGGTGTTGGAGCAGCAGAGCCTGGGATGCTTCTGCAGCTGTAAGAGCAGATGTGGCGTGGCTCCTTGGGAGAGGTGACAGGAGAAGGACCTGCTGTCTGGGGCACAGCAGATGGGGTGCTGGCCGCAACAGGCAGAGGAGGAGGGTCCCCTGACAAGGTCCCCCTTGCTGCCTTGCAGGTACTGCTTCCATTTGCTGGTGTCTGCATCATCTGTGCCATCCTCAGCCACCTCCACATCCCTTGGGAATCGCTGGACCTGGCCATGGCACAGCTGTCCTGGGCCAACAGTACCTTCCATGCCCCTTGGCTCCGTATTCCCTACGCAGGTGGGGGGTGGCAGGGCTGCGTGCAGCCATCTGCCTTCAGCTGGGGCCCCTGTCACCCATCCCCTCTCCCTCTGCTGCAGGTGACTGGGGCTGGCCACTGCTCACCCCCCGGGCGCTGACAGTGGGCATTGCCATGGCCATCGGTTGCAGTATGAACTCGGTGGGCTGCTACGTGCTGTGCGGGAGGCTGCTGCGAGCCCCCCGGCTACCCCCCCACGCCTGCAACCGGGGGCTCTGCGCGGAAGGGCTGGGTAGCCTCCTGGCAGGGCTACTGGGCACCCTGGGGGGCACTGCCGCCAGCATCGCCAATGCCTGCGCCATCGGCCTCACGCAGGTACGCCCGTGGAGGGGGGAGGAAGGCCGGCAAGGGATGGGGAGGCAATGGAGCAGGAGGTGTGGGGGACCAGTAGCACTTAGGCTGTCACTGAGCCAGCGCTGGGGAAGGCAAGTCTTTATGGCACTGTGGGAGAGACAGAGCGAGGGGTGATGTTCCCCATCTTCCTTTCTGCCAGACTGGTTCTCGCTTCTCGGTGCAAATAAGCGCGCTGGCATGTGTGGTGCTGGGCATGTCCCCGAGGCTGGCAGGGCTCCTCACCCGCATCCCGCTGGCAGTTCATGGTAGGTACCCTGCCCTTGCCCTGCACTGCGCTGCCCTCAGCCTGCCTGGCGCTGCCTGACTCCTGTCCCTCGCAGGGGGGGTGCTCTGCGTCACCTACGCCGTGGCCGTGGGCACGGGGATCTCCTACTTCCAGTACGCTGACATCGACTCGGGGAGGAACATCTTCATTGTCGGCTTTGCCATGTTCATGGCGCTGCTGGTGCCACGGTGGCTCGGCACGGCTCCGGCTCACCTGGCCACAGGTAGTGGGGACATTCCCTAGACAAGGCAAAGCCTGGGGCCCTGTGGCACGGTGACCACACACGTCTGAAGTCCTGGGAGGCTGGAGCAGCTCAGGGCAGCAGGCAGCTCCCTCTCCAACCCCTGGACCTGCTGCAGAATCTCCTGCCCCTTTTCCACTGCTGGGCTGGGATGTCCTGGGTGACTCTGGCACTGTCCCTGCAGGCTGGGTACCCCTGGACCTCATCTTCCTCTCCCTGCTCATGGTGCCTGTCTTCTTAACTGGCTTCTTGTCGTTTTTTCTGGAGAACACAGTCTCAGGTGAGGAGATGCAACGGCACGTCTGCCTGAGCCTGTGCTCTGAGAGCTGGATCTGGCCATGGGACCATCCCCAAACCACTCGCTCTGCCTCCAGGCAGCCCTGCTGGGGGTCCCAGCACTGGTGAGGGCAAGGATGGTGGAGCCGGAGAAAGGGGCTCCCATCTCACTGTCCACCACCCTGGTTCCAGGAACCCGGGAGGAGCGAGGGCTGCTCTCCGAGCTGGCACTGTGGAAAGATGGGACAGGCGATTGCCACCCCCATGGAGAGAGGGGCGAAGCCAGCCAGGTGTATGGGCTCCCTGCCAGGCTGAGGAACCTGCTGCCATCCACCTGCAAAACCTTCCCCTGCTGTTTCCTCTGCCCGGGCAGCGAGGAGGAGGAGAAAGAAGAGGAGGAGGGCAGCCGTGTTCCTGAGGAGGGGACTGCTGCCCCAGGGGAAGCGACACACCTGCTCCCCAAACCCGGCACGGCGGAGCTGCAGCTGGCCAGGAGGCCGAGCGAGATGGAGATGTCCGCATGACCCATGTTGGTCTGACCCCACGGCGTAGGGGCACCTCATGGGGGACCAGGGCTGTGCCCCCAAGGCAGCTTGCAAATCACTTTGCTCCTTGTTTCTGAATCCCACATGGACTGGAGGGACCTGCACTTCTACACTCCCGGCACCAACCTCATTTCCCTGCTTGGGAGCGAGCTATAAAAACCTTCAACCACCTTTGCCTTTTCCAGGTGTTCCTTTCCAGACAGGATTTGCTTGGGAGATGCCAGACACCCTTCCATGGTGCCTTGAGGACTGTGACCATGGAGGGTATGGCTACCTGGTGCCACTGCAGCTTTAGGTGCCCCTAAAGCCCACCAGCACCCTGTGGCTGTGGCTGGGGAAGGGCTCAGTGCCTTGGCCAGCCCCGAAGGGCTGTTGCCCCGGTATTTTCTCACCTGCTGGCACTGTGCTGGGGAACAGCTGGCTCTCCTACTGTCCCAGCTGTGCCCATGGCACTGGGTGTATACTAATGCACACCAGGATGCCCCAGGCTCGTGGTGCAGCTCAGCTCAGTTCACCAAATCAGTGACCCCTCTTTCACCTGCACCTCACCGCCTAACTGCCCCTCAAGTATTGCTCTTGCTGCTCAACCAGCCAGCAGCGCTTCTCTGGGCAGGAAAACATCGCCTTTGACCCCCCCATGATTAAGCTCAGTGCCTGGGTTGGTTTCCCGCTGCTGGCCGGTTACGCTGACTCCAGCGGAGTCTGCACTAGCCCTGCTGGCTGCTTCTCTGTTTAGAGCAGATCAGAGTCCGCGAGCAGAGCCCTGCGCTCCCCGTGCTGCCTCCACCAGTCTGAACCGGCCTGTGAAAGCCCAGCAGTGGGGTAGGAAGGGCTGGGGCTTTGCAGCCCTTGGGTGACGCAGCTGGTCCTGGGTGCAAGCTTGAAGGAAGGATGGACTTGGGTTGGGAGGACGATGGAGCCAGTCCATGGGAGCGATGTGCTTGGGCTGGATCACAGCTCCAGCTTGTGGCTGCCCCCTCTACCTGGTCCTGAGGAGTCCCCC
>NW_009646502.1:398571-398972 GCF_000708025.1 Charadrius vociferus | reverse complement strand
CAATGCACATCCGGGTCCTGCACCCCAAACCCCCCTGCACCCTAATCCTGGCCATGCGACCCAACCTGTCCCTGCACCCCAAAGCCCCTGCCTGCTCCCACCTCCACTGGCACCCCCTCGGGATGCGGACCCCCTGGGATGACCGCCATCCCCCGGCCCTGCCCCGAGGGCAGCTGCAGCCTGCATGGTAGGGAGTGGGGTGGTGGGCGTTTGTAAGTAGGGTGCAAATGGGGGTGCTTAGGGGCAACGTATGGATACGAGGGGAGGGCAGCTTGTGGGTGCGGGATGGATGGCCTCAATGCATGGGGTGCAGGTGGGGGGTCAGTGCCTGGGGGGAGGATGGGGCTGTGCTCAGTGTGTAGGAGGCTGGAGGGCCGGGGGGGGTGCAGTGTCCTTGGCCC
>NW_009646502.1:395630-398477 GCF_000708025.1 Charadrius vociferus | reverse complement strand
CCCTGTGTGGGCCCCCCGTGGCTGCTGGGGCTGAGGAATAAACTCGGGGCCAAGGGACAGCGGCTCCTGGCTGCTGCTGCCTCAACGTGCTGTTCCATGCCCGCAGCCTGAGGGCCGTCCCCAGCTGGGCACTGGTACCAGGACATTTCATACCAGGACCAAGCACAAAACAAAGCGTTAAAGCATTTCAGTCCACATCGCTTCGCACGGTGTCTTGGATGTGGCACCTCCTGTGATGACTGGGGAGGCTTGAGAGGGACACACCGATGTGGGTCCCCATCCTCGTCAGCAGGCGAGGGAGCGGGACCAGTCACTCCCAGCGCCCTGAGGAAGCGACGGCCATGACCGTTTCCCCGTGCCGGTGACCCATGGCGCTGTGTGGTGCTACACATCCCGGCGTGCCCCGGCACCTCGCTCGCCGCGGAAGAGAGCAGCATGCTGGGAGCCGTAGTCTGGCCCTCGCCTCCGGCCTGGCATCGCTCGCCTCTGCACAGCCCTTCGCCCCAACAGCCTTTGGCCCACCGGCTCCTTTTGCCCTCGGGTAACTCCGTGGCTCCCCGGAGCCCCGGTCCTGCAGGGACGCTGGGTCCCCCAGTGTCTTGGCAGGCAGGGAGGAGCGGGGATGCGGCAGCGCTCATGGCTGCTGCCGGTGCTCTGCCGGCGTCTGCGCAGGCAGGGGACGGCGTGTGGCTCGCGTGGAGCACAGGGACGGGATCTCCGAGCAGGAGGGCTGCGGTATCCTGCTGCCCGTCCTGGTGCAAACTGGGTGGCTTAAACATTAATTTGCACGTAGGGATCCCGCCTTATTAATGGCAGCAAGCACCGGATAACGCCGGGGAGGCAGCGGTTACGTTGCCGTGTGTCTGCTGGTGCGTTTGGGGTGCTTATTGTGAGCTGGGGTAGGAACTGCCCTGTGCAGAGCTCCCCAAAATGCCCGCCCCCAGCAGGGCTGCATGCATGTGTGGGGGTGTGTGTGTCACCGCAGCTGGCTGATCATCCCCACCTCTGGGCTGCGAGGTGAGGCTGGCAGCATGGAGGGGCCAGCAGGGACCGAGGGTCCCTGTGAGGCCACCCTGGGGACCGGGGTCTTCCTGGGCCGGGAGTGAGGCAGAGACCTGATTGCTGTCTTGCAGATGGAGGGCTCCGAGGAGCTGGAGAGCAGCCTCCTGACACAGCCCTGGGCTTCTGTTTGCTTTGGCGAGTCCACTTTTGTTGCCAAAGCGTGCTTCAGGGATACTGGCTACATCCTGCTGATCTCTGACCTCAGCAGTGTCTGGTATGAGAGTGCAGACGTCGAGGTCGTGGGACAAAGGTCCAAGGTGAGTGTCTGGAAAGTCCAGGGATCTCCTTTTCTCTTCGCGGCAGCTGACGTCCCAGCATATACTGCTTGGTGACACAATGGCTGCTGGATCTGACAGGGCTCGGGTGCAAATGCATAGCCTGGGAAGTCGGCTCTGCGCAAGCGCTGTCACCCCAGTTGGCCGAGCACCCTCCTCCTGGGAGAGCGGGCCAGACTATTTAGGGTGCCCAGGGCAACCAGGTGTTCACTGGGCCTTGCATGCTGAGGCCAGCACGCTCATTTCACTTGTGGGCTGGATGGGCAGCTGGTTTCCCCAGGACCAGTATACTTGAAAGAAGGCTGCCTTCCCACCAGTGACGGAGAGACTCCTGTTCACATTCATAGCCAGGCACAGGCTCCCGCGGGGTGTCCTGTAAGCACAGCCTCCAAAACACATGGGGCCGTGCCTCATCCCCTCACCCTAGCCCATGTGCCCAGGCTCCAACGTGCCACCCATCTGCCATGTCCCTCTGTCACAGAGTGGCTGTGCTGAGCAGCTGTTGGCAGGAGGGGTGGGCATGTGGTGGTGGCCATCCCCCAGCTCTGGCTGAGCTGTGACAGCTTTCGGCCGGCCTGTGACGCCTGTGGTGGCATGCGGAGCAGATGCACTGGGGGAGACCATTGCACCTTGCCTGCCACCCGGACCCTCCTGGCCTGGCGGAGCAGAGGAGCCTTCCCAGTTTGGCTGGCCTGGGAGAACTGGTGGGGAATGTCCTGTCATAGGGCTGGAAGCTGAGGCCCAAGGATGGCTTTTTGCAGTACTGGGACACTCAGAAGTAGTTTGGCTCCTTCTGTGCTGGAGTTCCTGCTGCTTTTTTCCCAGTGCTGAGCTCCCTGGGTGTTGCTGGATCCCTAACTTTGCCTTTCCCCAGGAGCTGAACAAGCGTCTGACGGTCCACGTGTTCTCCTTCCTGCACCGCTTGCGCAACCTGATGTGTCCCTTGCTGGCAGGGCAGCCGGACACTGCCACCTCTTTCTCTTGCCACCACGCTGCTGATGGCCTCAGCCTTCATGTGAAGAGTGAGCTCTCAGGACTGCCCTTCTACTGGGACTTCCACTGCTGCCCCGCTCCCGTGGAGATGGTGAGCAAAGCTGTCCAGAGTTTGGGGAGGGGGACAGCCAAAATTGAGGATTGTCTCCTAGTGCTTGGAGGCTTTATGGGTGGTCTCAGACGGTGCTGATGGCTCTGCCTGCTGCTCCTCCCGAGGTTCACTGTCCCCATTTCTTCCCATCGAGGCTTTGGCACCTTGGTTGATGCCATGCAGCGAGGCAGGGACAGCCCAGCACACGCTGCTAGCAGAGCAGCAGGGAGATGTCCAGTTTGGGATGATGCCCTGCCAGCTCCCTGGAACAGCAGAGCGATGCTGTCCCCCTTTGGTGCACGCCATGAAGCGGGGCACAGAGCAGCACATACCCCCAGCCGGATCCTCTGTCGCGACAGAGGGAATTAAAGCGGGGGGCTCCCCGGCTTTTAAGGAGTTGCTCTTACCACCGGGCTGCCTAACATT
>NW_009646502.1:388635-395481 GCF_000708025.1 Charadrius vociferus | reverse complement strand
GGGACCGGCCCTGCGGCTCCGCTGCCGGCGGGCGGCCGCGGGAAGCATCGCCCTAAAATCCCCGACATCCCCCTCCCGTTGGGTTCTCCCGGGCCCTGCTGCGGGGCACGTCGCTTCTCCCCCCACCCCCGAATAGCTGTGCTTGGGCATGACAGGGAGGAGAGCTGGGACCCCCAGTCGGTGTGGGGGTGTCTGTCCTCGGTGTTCAAGGTTGAACCGGGGCGCAAATAAACTCGGGGTCCTGGCTTGGCTCGCCCTAGGGACTTGCTGTCCCTCCCTGGGCTGAGCTGAGAAGATGCAAAGCCCACGCTCTCAGCTGGTAGCTGCTCCTCACCCTTCACTTGGAATCGCGCTGGATGTCCACGAGGCACCCGGGAGGTGGGAAGCAGTTGGGGTGCTGAGCGGGGCTGGTGAGGATGCAGGAAGGGGGACCAGCTCTGCCCTGCTCAGCTCTACTCGGCCACTGGCCAGGGGCTCGAGGCAAGCACAGAGCCCACCTGGCAAACTGCTGCTTGCCCCGTCCCCGCTCTGCAACGGTTGGTGCCCTCTGAGCACATGGGTGGCTGATGGCTGTCACCTCCGTGGCTTGTGCCTGGGGGATGAGCAGAGGCCACAGTGGGCTTGCTGCAGGAGCGAGAAGGCTTCACGAGTAATGCTGGGTTTGCTGCCCTCTCACCTGTGGCTTCAGCCTGGCCACAAAGACAAGGGGTGTGCTGGGGTGGGGGGATCCCAAACACCCTCTCAAGGGCTGCGGGAGGTGATGGGCAGGAGGCTGCTTCGTGTGCCTGGTGGGCCAGGGGAGCCCAGCCTGGCCGCGGGGCAGGGGACGTGCCCAGGGCTCCGCACGGGGTTTGTGCCATAAGCCAAGGTGGGCACGGTGGGCTGCAAAGGGAAGTTGCAGCCTGCGTGATTCCTGCACATTGTCATCTCTGCTGCTTTCCATCTTGCCTCCCTGGGAAAGTCTCTCCTGTTCCTCAAGCCCCAGCTTCACACCTGGAGTCCTTCTGGTTTTTCACCCACTCCGCCTGTTTTCAACGTCGGGGAGGATCTGGGTGGCACACGGGGAGCTCTCTGCCTCCTGCTGCCCCCCAAATGGAGGGTGGAACTTTGCCCACCCCTGCACTCTGTCCCCATCGGGCTCACGCACCCAAGCTGCTGCAGCCCCCAGCTGGGAAAGGATGGGGCTGCGATGGAGGGATATGTCCCGCAGCACCCTGCCTCCTTTCTTCGTCTTCATGTCTTTTGGTCATTTCCAACCGGATTTGGATGAGACATGGGATACCCTGGGGAGCCCTGTGTGATCCGGAGTGCAGCTTTTGCTAGGACCTTGCTGGCTGCCCTGCTTTGACCGTTCTATGGACAGCTGTGTGCATCCCTAGAGTGCATCCCTAGGACCATCCCTAGAGTGTCCCTCCTTCGTCCTAGGTGTCCCGTCACCTCGTGCGGCCCCTGATTCGGATGAGTCTGGCGCTGCAGTACCAGGTACAAGAGCTGACCGCCCTGCTGTTCCAGAAGGATGCTGAGATCAAAGACTACACGGAGAGCGGGGCTACTCTCAGCAGAGGTGAGGAGGGATGCCTGGGGCTGGGAGAGGAGCAAGCAGGGAACGAGTTTCCTCCTTAGCGTGGGGCTGGCGTGCTCTGCTCCCTCTGGCTATTACCCAGCCAGGCTTGTGTTTCATGTTCAGCCGCGCCGGCAGCGAGACAGTAGCCAAAAGGCTGGGGAGCAGCCCCTGGGGAGAGCTGGGGGAGGAACAGCCCTTGACCGGTAGCCGGAGGAGTTGGGGAGTCGCCAGGGGGCTCTCCGCTTCGCCGTGAGCACCTGGCTGCTCCCCAGGAGCCGGCGGGGATGCCAGCGAGGGCCGGCCCTGGAGCGGTGTCAGGCTCCCATCCCGAGTGCTTGGAGAGCAACCAGAGGCTCCCGGCTCTCCCCGCCGCAGGAAGCACAGCCGTGCGTGCGCGCAGGACCCTCTGCAGTGCCCAGCCCTCTCCAGTGCCCAGCCCACCTCACCACAGTGGGGGACGGGTGGGAGGAACCCCCCTCGGGTAGGGCACGGGTCAGGGCCTGCCTGGAGAAACCACTGGGGGTGGGGGGGAGTTGTCCTCCACCCATGGAAGTTAGCTGGGCACTGTTTTTTGGGTCGTGCCATGCTAGCGCCGTGCTCTGTCCTGCTGCCAGAGGTAGAGGTGATACCTGCCCTTCTGTGGGAACCTTGCTCCCCCGGGATGTGGGGTGCACTGGGGGCCAGCCCTGGCTTGTGTAGGAAGATGATGTGGTCCAGACCCTGTACCATGGCAGGTACCCCACCACAGGAGCCTGGATCTGCCCTGCAGCTGTACCACAGCTGCGCCAGCTGGCTGTGCTGTCCTTTCTCCTGCTGCGTGCCGGCTCCGCAGGGCTCAGGGCAGCCAGGAACACCTGGTTGGGTCCAGGGACTGATGATGGTGGGTAGGTGGCCTCTCTTGTCCCTTGCCTGGGCAGGGCAGGAAGCTGGGAGGAAGCTTTGCACCAGCGTGGCTGAGCAAAGCTGGGTAGGTGCTTTTCCAGACAACATCAATGATGGGGAAAAACTGGTGCCTTGAAGGGGGTGCAGAGAAGAACGAGGAAATAACAGGGGTTTGTCCCTGTCCTGCAAGAGGAAGACACGGGCTGGCTCACCCTTCCAGCAAAGCAACCAGAGACAAGCCATCTGCTGTTCCATGGAGCATGGCTGTGCGGTGCTCAGACCCAGGCAGCTCTTCAAGCTGGGAATGGTGCTAAGCATGTCCTGCCACTGTCCCCTGCTCCTCTGTGCGGGAGGGTGCTGGGACAAGTGTGGGTGAGCTCTGGGCTCTGCTGCCCGGCTGCTGTGTGCATCAACAGGCTCGACCTTATTCCCCCACCCCCTGTGCTCCTTGTACCTTCTGCTAACAGGGTGATATGTCCCTAGCCCAAGGGGCTCGCTGGCCTCTCCTGCTGGCTCTGGGATAAGCCTGCTGGAGCTATCCCCCTGCAGCCCCCTCGCCCCCCAGGCAGGGGAAGGGGAAGCCAGGGTGGGAGATCTGGCCAGACCTGCCCAGGCTGATCCCTGCTCTCTCTTGCAGACCGCCTGCGGACAGAGCCCTTCCAGGAGCAGACGTTTCAGCAGAACTTCATGGCTGAGGTAAGGAGTGGTGCAAGTCTTACATCCTTTGGCAAAGGGGTTGCGGGGAGCTGGCGCCGGCAGTCCCAGCATGAGATGTGCCAGGCTGGACAGGGGCACTGGTGGGGGATGGCTGGACTTGCCTGGAGAGGGGTAATGCCCACTGGCTCTCCCATGGACCTCCTTGTGTCCGTGTACCTGGTCTGACAGGTGAGCAGAGCTGTGGGGCACACCTGGCATGGCCTGATGGGGACGTGGTACCATGTTTTGTCACCCTCTCCCCACTGACTGGCTGCTGGGAGTTGCTGGGGGTGCAAGCTGGGCTGGCTGCTCCATGGGAGCATGCCATCTCTGGGGCATCCTCACCTGCCTCTTGCACTTGCCATGGACCTGAAACACTGATGCTGGTGACAGGCAAGGAGCAGGTGAATGAGGAGAAGCCATCTTCTCCTTTTGGTTCATCTGCTGCATTTAGGGGTGGCTTTGCAGTGGCGCATTCGGGGACAAGTGCCTTTCAGCCCATTATCTGTGCTGTGCCCACCACTCTCCTTTTGGCACACTTGGCTCTAAAATCAGACATGTGCTTTGGAGAAACTGGGGCTGGAAGGAGAGAGTCTTTCCTCTGATCTTTTTTCATTACTGGAAATAATCACAGAAGCACTAAAATGATTCAAACCAATGTGGCAAAATCAGAAACGATTGATGCCCATTGAGGCAAAAAGACTCAAGATGCTTCTGAGTCTTCCCGTGCTCTCTGTGAAGGCGCAGGAGTGGGGAGCAGCGATGTCTGCTGAGGACCAGGGAGTCAGCCAGGGTGTCCGTGGTGTCACACAGGCTTCGAGAGGACATTGCTTTGTGAGACACACGCTGATGCTCTTGCATAGCCAGCAACAGACCATCTGCAGAGTTTCTAAAAATCAGAGGCGATCTCTCTTTTATATGAGAGGCATTGCATCCAGTGCAGGCAACTTTCGTTTCCCCCGGTTATGATGGATAGAGATGAATTCACTGCTGGACTGCAACTTGGAGGTTGCCTAGGGACCGATGATCATGACCAGATTACATTCACCCTGGGCAGAGAAAGGACATTCCTAAACAGTAATTTATATCCTTCATGCTTTGAAAGGGCTAATTTCCCAAAGCAGGGGGAAAATTATGAGTGAAATCAGCTTGGAGGAAACATTTAGATAGAAAAATGTGAATGAAAATGGTGAGCTCTTTCAGAAGAATTTCAGAAGCCACAAAAAGCCACAATTCCACAATCAAGAAAGAGGGCAGCGCTGGCCAAGAGCCCGTTCTGGTTCAGTGGCAAAGTGAAGGCAGCAATTAGAAATAAAAGAGCAGTTTATAACAAATGGGAGAGCGGGAGTAGATAGCAATCAATATAAATTAGAAATTATGAAGTGTAGAAAATGGATAACAGAAGCTAAAGACATCAGGGAAAAATCATGGCGAAGGACAGAAGGAAAGGCTTTTATTTAGTGTAGTAGGAGAAAACCCCAAGCTCCCAGCAACGGGATAAACTTATTAGTAGACGGAGGTGGTAAAATGATTGATACTGGAGCAGACATGGCAGAAGCAGCCGGTAAAAGTTTCGGTGCTGTCGCTGGAAGGATGCAGGCGGATGTGCCAGGATCGGGGGATGATGAAGTGTGTCTTTGTCCAAGGGATGGCTGAACAACATCTGCTAAAGATGAATGTCAGGCTTGAAACTCAGCGTCCTCCAAGAGCTGGTAGGGTGTGGGGCACGGGGGAAGGTGCTCGGTGGTGCAGGGTGGGCAGGAGGGGAGTGACGCAGCGCCGCAAAGAGCCGGGCAAAAGCAGCTGGTGGGGAGCTCATCTGGCAGAGACTTAAAAGATGGGAGGGCAGTCGGTGCTGTGTGTCCCAGAAACAGCCTCGGAGCAGCATCACGGGGCTGGAGCACCAGACGGGGAATGGGAGATGCTCCCCCTCTGTATCCCCTGGCAGTCGGGTCTGAGCACCGGCCACGGGGGAGAGGGCTGGTGGAGGGATGCAGTTGTGCGTTTGGTCTGCCGGGGGGGATCTGTCCTCTCTGCATCCATCCCGATGCTTTATAAACCCGCTGATGGTGCTTTTGGCCCTTGTACCATCCAGCAGCAATGAGCTGTGAGATGGGAGCAGCTGCTGCCTTTGGTTTGAACGTGGCACCCCGTCGCTCCTCCTGATGCCTCCTAGGTCTTGTTTTAGTGAGGAACACCAAACATGGCTTTGCAGCTCTCCACCACCGAATCTGGCTGTTCACCTCAGTCTCCCCTCTCTTCCTGCAGCAAAAGGGTGGGCCGGATGATCTCGTTATCTCTGGGCAGGTATTTCAGAGCCCCCGTGTGATTTTGTGCTCCATTTGCCAGTGCCAAAAAGGAGCAGCAAGAGGGGATGGGGTCCCTCAGGATGTGCCACGGGGAGCCGGGAACGCCGCGACCGACTCATGTGTCTGGGTTTTCTAAAAGACGCCGGACAATGAGCGAGGAGTTGCAGGAATGAATTGAGGGCTGGGGAGAGCGCCCGGCATTGAGAGACTTGGAAGGGAAGAGCTCCGTCTAGCTTATCAGGGAGAAAATTGAGAGGCGCCTTGATTACAGTGCGTGAGGGTCTTTACAAGGAGAAAATGCTGGTTAGTGAAGGGCTCTCTTTAATCTCGTGGAGAGTAGCGAAGCATGAGCCAGGCACTGGGAGCTGGAGCCAGGCAATTTGGAGTTAGGACGGAGGCACTTGGGTTTGCTCCCGCGGGCGATTAGCGATCGGGGCACGCTCCCAAGGGCAGCGGTTGATCCTCCATCTCTTGATGTCTCCAAAAAAGCGGGCTGGGAGCCTGCCTGGGAGAAAACCAAGTTGCTGGGCTGGGTCTTGGGATGTGCGGGGTTGAATGTCAGTGGGCAGGAGGTCTGGAGGAGAGGTCTGACGGTCCTTCCAGCCTCTCCCTCTGGGAAATGGGGCTTCAGGTTGTGGATGTTTGGTGGTGGTAAGCACCTCCTGGCTGGAAGGGGGCTGTGATGGCGTGGTGCGGGGCTGGTGGATGCGGGAAAGCGCTCCATGGCTTTGCTCGCTTCCCAAACCTTTGCTGCATCCTCTACGGAGAGGAAAGGGACCTGCCAGTCTCCCAGGGCAGAGATGCACGGGGATGCTTCTGCCTCTCGGCTTAGACGTGCCCTTTCCCTGGGCTTGTGTGCGCTCGGCTGTCCAGGGCATTTTAACTAATCATGGGGAGTTTTCCAGCAAAGCCCTGGGAATATTTATACGTTTAGGAAACGACGCTTTCACAGACGCAGTTTTTGGCAAGGGTTCACTGCTGAGCAGCTGCCTGGGCTTGGGCAGAGCCGGAGGGAGACCAGCGGCCGCGCGTGAGCCGAGGCAAAGCCGGCAGCTTTTATTGGCAAGCTCAGGGGTTCACGCCGTGAGGGGAAAGAGCAGGCGGATGGAGAGGTCTCAGCACCTTCAGGCTGCCCGGGCACCCTTCCCAGCATCCTAGGAGCTGCTGGGTTAGGGGTATTTCATCCCCGGGTGTCCCTGTGGGTTGCAGAGATGACCCTACAGGGCAGCATGGGGTGCCCAGCCATGGGTTTTGAGAGCTTGTCCAGGCCTGGTTATGGCTGGTGTTTCGTGACACAGCTTCTGCCAGACCCCGTGGTCCCCGTGCAGTGCTCCCGTGCTCCATGAAGGGCTCAGATGCAGGGGGGGCCATGTGGCACCATGTCGTGCCCCCCCC
>NW_009646502.1:386108-387667 GCF_000708025.1 Charadrius vociferus | reverse complement strand
GGCAGCATGGGGCTGGTTCTTGGGGATGCTGGGATGAGTGGAGCAGGGCCATGTGTTCAGCCAAGCCTCCGTGCTGTACTCATCCAGTGAGACCTGTGAGTGCCTGTGTCCTGACCCGGATTGGGGCCACTTGTTGTGTTTCTTGCTTCATTCCTGAACAAGCCTCCATCACCCCATCTCGATGCTGCCCCAGGGTCCGGGTACCACGCTGGAAACATGGTGGGCTGCAGTGATGCTGGGGGGGAGCGGGGCACATGCTGCCCTGCACAGGCGTGTATGCAGGGAGCTGCACGCTGCTGCAATCGGGAGGAGCAGAGGGACGCTCCTGCTCAGCGTGAGCGCCCGTGCAAGAGCACGAGGGTGGCGACAAGACCAGGAGCGTGTGTGCTGGCACCGATGGGCACAAGGGGCAGGGGGACAGGGGCCAGGGGCCAGCGCTTCGTGCCCACAGAGGGGCGTTTGGGGAGGAGCACAGGCGCTCCTCGCTGCGTGGGGACCGACTGCCGCATGTCCACCGGCCCCCCCACGGTGTTTGCCGTGGAGGCGCGTGGCAGGCGGCGCTGCGGCATTATTTATTTGTTTGCCGAGGCCCGATCAGGTGAGGGGGGGCCCCGGCCAGGGCAGGGTTTGTGGGCCGCCGCCGGCAGCCACAGAGGCCGCTTGCACAAGCAGTGAGTCAGTGGAGCTGCATGCTGCTAAAACCAGACTTGGCACGGGCGCCCCGGGGCAGCAGCCTGCCCGAAATAGTGCCCAGACTGCGAGCAAGGAGCAAACCCCCAGCAGCTGGGCCAGGGCTGGGCTGGCTGTGATTCCTCCATCCCTTGCATCTACCAGGGATGAGGATGCACCACGGTGGCAGCGGCTGCTGTCCCAGGAACCTGGTGGGGATGCTCCAGATGGGGACGTGGCAGGGTTCATAGCCCGACCCCCTGTGACCATGGCTGTGCCTCACGGTGCTGGCAATGCCACTGCAGAGAGCAGGTGGCACCTGGGCCAGGTATGGGCAGCTGCCTGCTTGGTCCCAGCCCCACTTGAGCCCAGCATCACCCGGTGGCTTGTTTAAGGATGGAGGAATGGGCAAGCAGCACCGCAGCCACCCTCCCTGGGGCACCTCATGGCCCTTGGCACTGCGGTGGCATGTGGTCTGGCATGTACAGGGAACCTGGGAGCCTTCCTCATACTCTCCATGCCATGCCATGCTGTGCCATACTATGTCACTCTGTGCCACGCCATGCTGTGCCGCCTTGTGCCATGCCACTCCACCCCATGCCGTGCTGGTTGCCACCGCAAGCAGGCAGAGGGCCACCACGGGCAAGTCTGGCAGAAGGGGCCGGACCCCTCGCCTGCGGGAGAGGCCCCAGCCCGTGCACGGGCACCGGCTGAGCGGTGCTGCCGAGGAGCAACTCCGCTCGGGGGATGATTGATCTCGTGTCAGCAAGCGGTGGTTTGAGCCGGTGCCAGGCCTCAGCTCAAACGGGAGCATTGAAGGGGGAGAGCCCCTTCCCCCTCCGGAAAGCGGAGCGGCAATCCCCCCGCTGCCGTCCCGTCCCCCATCCCTC
>NW_009646502.1:384193-385867 GCF_000708025.1 Charadrius vociferus | reverse complement strand
GCCGCGGCCCTTCAGCTCAGGATGCGGCAGCAGCTCCTACGAGCAAAGGACCTTTTGGGGAGGAGAACAAGGTGGACTTTGATGGGGCTCTGAAGGCACTGCTCTGTGTTGGCAAAGGGACGTGGCGGCTTCTTCATCCCCAGTTGATGGGGTCTGGACCGGGGCGTTGCCATCCCCGCCAGCTCCACTGGCCACGGGCAGCGCAGAGGAGCAGTGCTGCCCGCACCCCCGGTGCTGCCTTCCCCAGCTCCCTGTGCCCCCGCTGTACCCAAAACAGGCTGCCAGGTTTATCCATCATGTCCTGGGTGTCCCAAGCCCTTCACCAGCTCTCCTCATACCCTCAGCTCTACCCCTTCTCCTGTCACATCCACGGGCAGGCTTTTTTCAGTCTTTCTAAAAGCTGCTCCTTCCCTATCCCTCAGGCCAATGCCTAGTTGTGCCAGCCTATGCAGAAGTGATGCTGAGCAGCTGGGCACATCTGGGCAGACAGCAGCACCCGAGGGGGTTGCTCTGCACCCCAGGGGGCACAGCCATCAGATTGCTGAGGCTGCCAGCTCCCACTCCGCTCGGACCTTCGTGTCCGATGTGTCTGCGTAAGGAAACAGGGCCATTCATGTATTTCTCTCTCTATTTATACCTCTCCCTTTCCGTATTTAGTGTGTGTGCAGGCAGAGGGGGCAGCGAACGCCGGGGCCACTGATGTTCTTGGCTCCAGTGCCGGCTGGAATTTCGTCCTGGAATGTATCCTGATGCTCTGAAAACACGAATAAATCTCTGTGTGTTGTGTGCGTGTGTGTACACAAATATATAGACAACGTAGAGACACGGAGCCATATAGGGCATTTGTGAGCTTTGCTATTTAAAGGAAGGAGTAGTTAGAGGGCTCTCGGCGAGGTGAACAACTCTGGATCAAAGGGATGCAGGGCGCTCTGCTGGCGGCCAGGCACCTTGGGAGATAGGTGGCCCTTGCTTTGTCCTCCCCAGGGAGCTGAAGCCACCCTGCTGGTGACATACCCAAGGTAGCACACCCAGTGCCAGCCCCGAGTGGTGCTCTGATCCCCCGGGGGCTGCATTTCATGGAGGTGTGTGCTCTCAGGTCTCCCGTTTCCCAGTGATAGTCCCAAAGAGCCAGCTCCTGTGCTCCCAGTACAGGCTGTGGTGGCTGATGTGCAGCCGGATGCATTAGGGCAAGGACTTCACCCACTCCACAACGTGGAGCGGTGCAGGGCTTCTGGAGAGTCAGTGGTTGCCTCCTGAACATCAACTGGTG
This sequence comes from Charadrius vociferus, assembly GCF_000708025.1. Taxonomy (NCBI): domain Eukaryota; kingdom Metazoa; phylum Chordata; class Aves; order Charadriiformes; family Charadriidae; genus Charadrius; species Charadrius vociferus. Next base: position 384,597 of record NW_009646502.1, on the reverse strand, counting down.
CTCACGGCTGTCAAGGAGAGATGATGAAAGATGAAGGAGAAAATAGCCATTGGGGAGCAGGTCCCAAGTAGGTGCTGGGGTGGACATCTCCTTGGGATGCTGGAGCATCTGGTGCTCACAGCTGTCTGGGTAAGATGATGAAAAGGGGAAAACAGAAATCGGACCCCAGATCCCAAAAAGGATGCTCAGCCATGCCAGGAGGGAAACCCCTCGGCAGGCGCTGGCACCTGCTTTTTTGGAGCTGCTGGATGCGGCCCTGGCGGGAGCACCGCTGGGTCTCCCAGCACCCCTCGGCCGGGGAGCGGGCACCCTATTTAGCCCAGCTCAGGGTCATGCCAGCTTCTTGTCTTTTGGGTGCTGAAAAAATGGATAATTTGGGCTGAAAATGCCTGTGTTTGGTCTCT
>NW_009646502.1:381647-384099 GCF_000708025.1 Charadrius vociferus | reverse complement strand
ACAATGTTCTAGTAAAAAAAAAAAAAAAAAAAAAGCCCCGCTTATTTTTATACAGAACTCCAGAAGGGCTGAAGGTGGAAACTTGGCCTGTCAGCAGCTGTCACAGGGGAGCGGGTCCCTGCCTGAGTTTGGGGGGAAACCACAGCTGGGTGTTAATGGGACTGTTAATGAATTAATGTTGGCTGCTGGGGGCTGGGGGGGAGCCTGGCTCGGCGGGACATGCGCACACGGAGCTCTGCCCGGCACACGGGCTCCGGCTCCCGTCACGGCTGCAGAAAGCCCCAGCTCTGGGAGCCATGCTCTTGGGGAGGTGTGAATCTCCCTTTCCAGTCGTGTCTCACTCTCCGGGTTGCGGAAACGCTTGGAAATGTGGCCCCGTTGTGGGGGAGAGGGTCCCAAAGTAGAGACCATGCATGCAGCCAGCGTGAGTGCGTTATCTTTTGACTGTGGGCATGGGCTGCCTGAGCTGGTGGTGTTGCTTAATGCTGGGTCTCCTCGGCTGCCGAAACCAAATCTTTAAAGGAATTTAAAGAAAACAGCAGGGAAGTGAAATCCCCCTCAGGTTTATTTATGGGTTGGAAAGCTTGCGCTGCTCTGTTGGTGCAACGTCTGGAGCAGTGCTGGTTTCTGCACAGCGCTGCCTGTCTGCAGCCCTTCTTGGGGTTATTTCTCTTGCTGTCTCCCCCAAAATGTGGAGGAGCGCCCATGTGAATGTCGTGAGCGCAGCCGTGACCCTTGCCGTGGGCTCAGCAGCGTGTTTGCACAGCTTTCACACCCGGCTTGCTGGGGACAGCTCTGGAGGAGGAGGAAGGTCATGCTAACATGTTCACCCGATGCCAGCACGGTAGGGGTGCGGTGGGGCTGAGGGATAGCACTGTAACCTGGTTGGACTAGAAATGAGAGAGAAAATGCAGAGAGAATCTGGGAAAGAGAGAGCAAATTCTTCTCCACGGACCTCTCCTTCTGCGTTTGGCTTCAGGCTCTGTGGGTGAAATCAGCCATAAGGAAGTTTGTGGCATCTCCTCGGGGTTTCAACACCTGGGACCAGACAGCTGTTGAACCAAGAGGAAAGAGTGACCATCCTGAGGAAGGGATGACCGTGCCAAGGAAGGGATGACAATGTCAAAGAAGGGATGACCATGCTGAGGAAGGAAAGACCACACCAAGGAAGGGATGGCCATGCTGGCGAAGGGAAGGCAGTGCTGAAGTAGGGATGTCCATGCTGAAGTAGGGATGACCGTGCCCAGCATGGGACTGTGGATGGACAGATTCCCCAAAAGAAGATGCTGTTATGGATGGGGAGAGACCCTCCTCCTCTGCTGGGAGGAAGGCTGGAAGAGCCTGAGCTCTTGCGAGCTCTGCTTGCTCCCCAGGGATGCTGTGCTTGCACCCGGGCTGCAGATGCTCTGCCAGCTCTGGTGCTGGATGTCTGTAGGTGGGTGCAGGCAGACTCTCGCCTCACTAAAAAAATCCCTCCGGGCTCTCAGAACGTGTACCTTTCCCAGGACCCTGTGCTGGCCCTTTGGGGTCAAGCTCCAAGGGCACAGCCAACATCTCCCACCCAGAGTTGAACCCGGCCGGTGGGGCTGAGGACCTGGAGAGGGCAGTGCCTGGGCTCCTCTCACAGCCCTGCTCCTTTCACGGGTGGGCTCTACACAACTGGCCGCCCACGCTGGAGAAGGACTTTCAGAGGATCCCAAACACCAGCTTGGAGGGGCACTGAGGCTCCTCTGTGCCTGGCCACCAGCTCCTGGGGACTGACTCCGGCTCCGCTGGGCCCAGAGCCCTTCCTAACCCCATCCCAGACAGACGGATATCCCAAAACCCACTGGTCCCATGGGCCCCCGCTCTGGGTCCTTCTGGCTGAATGAGGTGGTGTGCGTGTGCCCAGACTGTCCCCTCCTGTGACTGTACAGTACACACGGCTAAATATATGTCTGTGCAGATACAGGAACTCAGAGGGGCTGAGTGATGCTCCCTTTCTATACCTCTTTTCATGGGGAGAGCTAATGATATTCATGTCATTAAAGGGCTGATGTTTTGTGGGATGGGAGCCTTTTAAACGGGATGTGTCCTGGCTTAGTCATGGCAAATATTTACCAAAAAAAAAAAAAAAAAAAAAAGAGAGAGAGAAAGAAAAAAAGAAGGGACATACCGTATAAAATTAGAGTTCTGAAAATAGTATTTAGAGCAAGTGAGAGAGAGGAACCTAAAACAGAAAATACAGCCCAGTCTGTTCAGGAGTCAGGGGAAAAAGAGAGAGCGAGGCGGGGGAAAAAAGCCAGAGATAAAACGAGAGAAACCTCGGCAGTAAAAACAGCATCTTGGTAAATAGACTATTAAAAAAATTCTGACCTGCTTTATGGCTTTCTTGGCTGCCGTTCAGCTGTGCTGCCCTGGCCGGCACGGAGGGAAGGTAGCAGGAGCCGGCGTCTGTGTGGATGCTCACAGT
>NW_009646502.1:378461-381484 GCF_000708025.1 Charadrius vociferus | reverse complement strand
CTCCCCCAGCCCTGTGCTGCCCTGTGCTGCTCCCCTGCCCTGATACAGGGCTCAGCCTCATGTTTGGGGATGGGGGAGACATTGAGCTGACCCAACCGTGGTAGGGTCCCCGCAGCCCAAAGCGTGGGTGTCTTGCCCTCCGCAAGACTTAGCATCGCCCTCTCAGGCTGCTTGGGAGATGGGCTCGTGCAGGCAGGACCGGGGGGTCTCCGGCATGGCTGTGAGTCCGCAGTGCAGCCAGGCTGGGGACGCAGCCGAGACCCGCCAGATGCGAGGAGCGGCTGTCCGGCCCCGCTCGGCTGGTCACCAGCTCTAGCCCTGCTCCTCATGGAGGTGGGAAAGGCGAAAAGGGCGAGGGCTGGCCCCGGCCCCCTCCTCCTGCCAGGAGCAGGGCAGAGGGGACGGCTCCTCTCCGAGCCGGTGCAAGTGGGGGACAGCTTCAGGCCGGGCCAGAACGTGCCAGAAAAGGTCTCGTTCCCCTGTTGTTTTCCCAAAACAAAGGAAGCAGCCTTGCATTGCTGGAAGTCGCGTGCTCGGGCTGTGCTGGCTTGTTATCATCCGATAACCCGGCGACCCAGGAGCTGCCCTGCTCCTCACCCGTCGAGCCCACACTACGGGATGCGAACAGCTTCCGCATGAGCTGCCCTTTGCAGAGATCCGTTTTCCGCTCCCCGGGCTTGGGGCGGGGGGGTAGACAACAGCAGCGGGGTCTGCCGCGGTGGCCCTGGTTGGCCCCGGACTCACCATGTGCCCAGTGGGGAACCTGCCCATGCAGGTGATGGTGGCCGGTGAGGGCAGAAGAAATGCAGAGGTTTCAGGTGCCTTGGCGTGGCCCAAGTGCTGCCATCCCATGCAGGGTGTGGAAGGAGATTTGGGGCTCTGCTGTCTCTTGCTTTGCCCCATGCAACTTCCCCGAGAGCACCGTGGCCAGGCTCTGCTGCGGAGCGGGGTGGGCAGCGTGCAGGGCTGAGGGCCAGGGTTCCTTGGGGCACACGGTGATGCCTTCAGGGAAGGGACCCTTGCAAACCTCGGGGGAGGGCAGCGCAGGACCAGGACTGCCTGCTTTCCCTTTCTCCCAAACTTGTGTCCTGAGGAGGGTGCAGTGGTGCTGAGGCTCCGTAGGGACTTTGGTGGGGCTGGTGGTCAGGGTGATGTTCATCCATCACTCTGGGGAGGTGTTTGGGGGAGCTTCTCCTTGGCAGAGCTCTGCATGGAGGACATGTGGGACCACAGCAGTCCCACACGGCTGTGCCCAGGGGAGCTGACTCATCCCAAAGCAGCCCCTTTCTCCTGCCCCGCGCTATAAGGGCTCTGTTCAGCACTATGATGACCTGAGGCAACCTCCATCCTTGCTCAAGTGCCCATTTCAGGGCAGGTGGGACAATACTAAATCAGCTCCTTTAAAGCCTCCCGACCCGCAGCCCCACAGACGTGCCGGTCTCCATCCCTCCCTCATCTCCTGTGGGCACACCGGGGGCTGACACGCTGGCTGGCCGCCCGGGCATGGGGCTGCCTCGGCTGCTAGCCAAGAGGCTCCTGGCCCGGCTGGGTCCATGCCCCGACCCTCTGTCCCACCGTGGGGTCCGTGGCTTGCGCTGGGCGCCAGGGATTTGGCACCGAGGTGGTCGCGAGAGCCCTTGGGGACAGCAGCCACCGCCTCACCCATGGTGGCTTGGGAGCCCAGGTAGAGAGCACTGGGGACCAGGAGACAAAGTGCCCTTTCAGCCCAAGCCCTGGAAAGATGTGTGTGTGTGTGTGTGTGCAGAGGTTAATGCCCTCGGACCCGAGGAGAGGAGAGGAGAGAGCACGGGCTGGCTCCATCCCCACCGGGAGCCGTGAGCCAGCGCCACACGTGTGCCCCTGCGTGTGCCTGCATGTGCCTCTGTGTGCAGGAGGCTTATGCGTTTCCGTCTCGGTGTATTTATGTACGTCATGTGTGTGTGTCTTACTCATCCCTGTGTTTTTCTTTCCTTGTTCTTGGGTCTTTCCCCCACCCCCACCATGGATCTATAATTCTTATGGCATTTTATTCTTTCCTTTATTTTTTTGCGTTTAAATCTCCAGTTTTGGAAGTGGCTGTCTCCTTAGGAAAATAAACTGTATTTTTAGTGCTTGTCTGCAAGGCTGCTGATCCCGCCTGCCCCTGCTCATCACTTACTCACTATTTGTTTAAGCTTTTATTTTCCCCTTCGCCCCATGCTGGGGCGCGGGGGCAGCCAGCGGCGCGCTGGAGCTGAGCGGCATGGCGGGAGCGCGCCGAAGTTGTCAATGAGCGAAAGGCAGCTCCAATCTGGCCTTTATTGAGGTCTGGGCTTGCGTAGCGCTGGAGCAGCCTGCCCTGTAATCAGCCAGCCACCAGAGCTGGCCAGCCTTGTAATAAAGCAGCTCTATATTTATTTGTTCTGTTTATACCCTGCTCTGTAATAAGTTGGGAGCCTTCCCCACTCCCCCCGATTTTCTTTGGGAAGCTCCTCCGGGTCTCCGAAGGGATCTGGCATCCCACACGCAATGGATGCTCAAGGTCCTGCATCCTGCAAGCAGCTCTGGCCTTATCTGGACCACACGCCTCTTGCTTTCTGTGCCCCTCACACCCCATGCCCGCCATCCCCATCCTCTCCCCAGCATCCCAGCCCTGTTCCCCCATCCAGAGAGCCCCAGTGGCTCTCCTGGTACCCCGCTTCCCCCCACCCTGTGGCCCCTTCTCCCCATCCCCGCTGCCCCCAGCGCTGCCTCTGCCAGCCGCCCTCCTCCCTCTCTCTATTTCAACCTTGGGTCTTTTTAAAATACATTCATTAAAGGGAGCTCAGTTGCCCTTTCCCCAGCGAGGCTGGAACACTGACAGCCTGTTCACCCTCGTGTCTGTAATTAAACTCAATCTCTGGGTGAATACAACAATGTGACTGCACAGAATAATTCCTGGAGATCCTGACGCCGAGGAGGAGTGTGGCCTGTGAGCGGCCCATTCACGCCTGGCTTTCTATAAATACTTTACTATGTGGCACTAAGAAAACTTCAAGCCCTTT
>NW_009646502.1:376084-378392 GCF_000708025.1 Charadrius vociferus | reverse complement strand
CCCCCCCTCTTTTTTTTTTTTTTTTATTAGTTCTACATAATAAAGTAATTGTGTGACTAGAAGGTCTCCCCTGTGCCTGCCCGGGTTCACGGGCCTGGGTGTGACCTCACACTGCACCGGCCGAGCGCGGGAGCCTGCCAACGTGCCCAGGGACCACCGCGCTGGCCCCGGGGGCTGCCAGCCTCACCAAGGGGATGCAGGTGGCCCAGGGACCTGGCCATCCGTCTCCAGCCCAGAGATGGGGGGATGCAGTGGGATGCTTTGCCAAGCAAAAAGGCTTACATCCCACAAGTCCTTCCCAGTCGTGTGCCTGCTGGCATCAGCGCTGTCCCGGGAGGTGTGGCTGCTGAGGGGAGATGCAGATGGATATCAGGGCAGAGGGAGGAAGGATGGGTCTGGGGGAGCATCCCTAGATCCCTATGGCCCTCAATGTCCCAGCCTTGGAGATCTCTGGCCTGGGGTCCTTGGGAAGCCCCAAGGCAGCTGCTCCCCTGCCCAAGGACAGGGAGGACGTGTATGTCCCCAGTGCGGTCACATCCCACCCACCATCCCCGTGCCTCCTTGAGGCCCTGCCTGCCCTTCCCTCCCGTGGACCTTGCCAGTGGCATGGCTGGAGGGATGCTCAGGTACCCCCAGCTCCCTGGGCAATCCTCCCTCTGGCTCTGTAATCTTCATCAGCGGTGCTTTTCAAAGCTTTACTGTCCCATGCGGACCCTGCCAGCTTGGGCTGTCCCTTGCCCAGAGGGGCTGGAGCTGGTCAATGCAATTTTCCCCAGCCGCGGAGTGTGCCAGCCCCAAGCACTGTCCTCCTGCCCAGGCAGCATCCCTCACCTGGCTCCCAGGGCACCGTGGCCACACGTGCCTGGCACGGCGCAGGTGCTACAGTCACACAGTGGTCAGCTCCCTGCCCGCCTGGCTCTTCCTCCCTGTGTTTTGGGACCTCGGGGTTGCAGAGAGAGCAGGGCTCCCATCCCACTCCCCCGGGCTACCGGAGCGCTGGGCTACAGAGCCTGGGGGCATGGGCTGATTCTGGGCATGCCACCATGGTCCTGCCAGCTGGGGCACTCCTGGCACGGTCCTGGCAGATGGGCAGTCAGGGTTGACGTGAGGATATTGCTGCATTTGCATGGCCAAGAGTAATATTAGGTCTTTGCGCTGCGTTAGTGTTCCTGAAAGCCACAACGGGCGTTAATATTCATGATCCCACTCGGCCTCATCCATATTCATGTCGCATCCCTCGACTGCGCGGCCCCTGCGTGTTGATTTTCACCTGCTTGGCAGCGTGCTGCCCAGGAAGGTGGCACTGCACGGAGCTGGAGGTCACAACCTGTCACTGGCCAGGGCTGAGCGTGTGGTGCAGGGAGTGATGGCCTCGGGTGCTGGAGCAGGCTGAGCCATGGGGTGCTTCTGCCGTGGGGATTTGCGGACTGGCTCTCCTTGGGTGCTGCTCCGTTTTGTGGCTCTGAGTTGATCTCAGAGTCAGGCAGACTGATGGATAGTGCCTGGGAAGAGGGACCCTCCGCTGTCCCTGCTGTCCCCTGCAGGCTGGCACAGTCTTCAGCCTCTGCAGCCCTGTCACTTGGTGGAGCACCCCCTAAACCTGTCCCCTAAAAGCTGCCCTGAGCATCTGGGTGCCCTTGGCAGAGTCTGAGCCTGGTGATGCAGAGCAGAGTGCCAGGATGGTCTTGGGTACCTCCATCCCCTGTAACAGTCCATCCCATCCCCTCCATCCCTCACCCCTTCTCTGTCCCTCTCTGACTGTTTCTGCTGCCGATGTCCCCCTGCATGGCCACCTAACTGCTCTGCTTCCCAGATTTATTTTGTAGGACAACCCTAACTCCTCCCCAGCCCCAGCACTAGGGGCTTGGAACCCAAAGGAGACAGTCTGGAGGCATTTGCATCCTCATCACCACCACACTGCCAGAAAATGGTTGTCAGACTCATGGGGAGGTGGCCAAGGCTCGCTGAGCTGTCCCTGCAGGCCCCTGGGACAGCTCAGCGCTGTCACCGCTCCCCGCAGTGCCTTGGGCTGTCCTTGCACCCCAAAAGCACCAAATCTCGCTCTGCACCCATCCTGTGCCCGGCTGTGACCTCTCCTGGTTGTCACGCCGTCAGGTAGAAGGGGACAGGGGTGAGCAGAGCAGGCAGCACATGCTCGCCTGGCTGGGGACGGTGGCTGGCTCTGTGCTGGAGGGTTTGGGGACAGGCTGGCCTGTGACAGGGACGCGGTAGATGGCGCCCTGCCTCCGGGGAGCGGCCGCCTGTTGTCCCGCTGCTGCCGGCTGCGTAGGGCTGGGGGGGCGGCGCT
>NW_009646502.1:373656-376055 GCF_000708025.1 Charadrius vociferus | reverse complement strand
GTTGGCGCGCGGCCGCGGGGAGGCGCCCGCCTGTTGTCCCGCTGCTGCCGGCTGCGTAGGGCTGTGGCGCCGTCACTACACCTCTGCATCCCGGGCACGGCATCTCTGCATCCCGGGCACTGCATCACTGCAGCCCCGGCACTACCTTTCTGCATCCCAGCTTTGTATCTCTGCAACCCCAGCACCACATCTCTGCATCCCAGGCACTGCATCACTGCAGCTCTGCCACTGCATCTCTGCAATCCCAGCACCGCATCTCTGCAGCCCAGGCGTGGCATTTCTGCATCCTGGGCGCTGCACCCGTGCAACCCCACCACTGCATCGCTGCGTCCCAGGCACTGCATCTCTGCATCCCAGGCACCGCATCACTGCAGACCCGACGCTGCATCTCTGTAGCCCTGGCGCTGCATCTCTGCAGCCTGGGCACTGCATTTCTGCATCGCCCCGGCTGCAGCCTCTGTGACAGGGATGCCTCTGGGCAGCAGGGCTGGTACCAGCATCGTGCCTCTGGCCCAGTTAGTGGTGCAGCAGGGAGGCATGTAGGGGCTGTCACACAGCAGGGATGGCGGGTGGAGCCGTCCAGGAGGTTTCCCCCATCATCACAGCATCAGCCCCATGAGGGTTCCGAGCAGGGACATGCCCGGGGACAGGTCCTGCCCTGGGTTTCCCTGCTGCACAGCTCCCTCCATGCTCACCTATCTCCTGGCACATGGATCAGGGCAGAGGAGTGGTGTTAAGCCCCAAATTTGGGGGGATTTGGGCTTGTTTTCTTCTTTAGGAAGGCTACAAGGAGAGGAAAGGTTTCGGTGGGAGCAAGCAGAGGGCTGGGTGTGCGGTCCCAGCTCCCCAGACCCTGCTGGGGCAAGGCAAGAAGGACTGGAGCCAACTGGGTGCTGCCCAGCGTGGTGCGGGGAGCAAACAGCATCAGTGGTGACAGCAGACTACCACGGCTCACCTCCTCTCTCATCATTTATTACTTACTCCTTGGCAAGGGCCCTCTGTTTGCCTATTCAGTTATGACTTTGCTGTGAAACCTGTTGATATTAGAGATTTTCCTAAAACCTCAGCTCTGGAAGTGATGGGGTTGTAGGAAAAGGCGAGTCTGCTGTATAGGATCGTCGGGGCTCAGCTGACTCACGGCAGGTATATATGATGGGATGCTCGCGGCAGCAAGGCTCTGCTCAACGTGTCCCTTTGCCCATGTCCTCGCATCACTACCCCTGCAGAGGAGGGTGTGAAGCCCAGCAGGCAGGTAGAGACCCCCCAAGAGCTCCTTGTGCTGAGACCCCGTCTCATGAGTGCTGTGTGTTTGGGGTTGCCCCTGTCTCATGAGTGCTGTGTGTTTGGGGTTGAACCCGTCTCATGAACACTGTGTGTTTGGCGTTGAACCCATCTCATGAGTGCTGTGCGTTTGGGGTTGCACACGTGCTTTGCATTTGGTGTGTGCCCTTGGTGCAAAAGTAGAAGTCGCTTGCCCTAGTCGGTGCCATGCCATCTTCTCGCGCTGGCACTCATCCCCGGGGATGGCGCATCCCCGAAGGGACATATAGGTTGCTGCATCTCTGGGGCTGCCAGTGGCTGCTCTGCCATGCTTAGCTGGTGCCGGCTCTTTTTTTCCAACTGGGAGCAGTGGTTATTTTCTCACTGCCCTTGCGGCTTTCCCTATCCTCTCATCCCTCATTTTAGGCTCCCGATGGCTTTCAGACATGGACACCGCAGTGCGCTGCTGTCATCCACGGCAGAGAACTTTGTGCGTCTCCCCTCTCCAACCTCCTGCTCATCACTTTGGCAGCTCATCTTCAAGCTGCCTCTGCTTCAGGGGTACCGATGGGGTCTCCCCCCAGCCAGGCCCCCCTGTCCCTGCCCGCAGTGAGGGTTCAGGCTCCTGGGGTGCCCTGGCCAGGCTTCCCCAGCCTTGCGCAGGGGTCTGTCTCACGCTGCCCCATGGAGAGGTCCCTCTGTCCCAGAGGTTTTCCACAAGCGGAGGTCTCGGCAGAGCCCTGCAGCGTGGAGCCGGGGTGCCCTTCCCCTGGCTCCTGGCCGTGCCGGCCTGTCTGCCCGTGCGCTCCTGCCTCCCCTGCCTTTCACTTGTGTGTTTTTGCGGCTCGGAGGGAGCCGTCCTGCCCCAATTCCCCGCGTGCTCCTAATTTCATAGTTCTCTCCATATATCCATATATATCCATATAGCATTTGATACAGGTTTTATGGGCATTTCCATACGTTTTACAGACACAGCCATTACAGAGCCAGGTTTCACCCGAGAAACCTCAGGGGAGCGGAGCACTGAATCGCCTTAGTCTTGGCCCCAGAACAAGGCCCTCTTCTCTCCCTTGCCGGGGCTGCCGCTATCAGCGCTGCAGAGGGCTGGGGGACGGCGGGGGGCTGGCGGCGCCCGCCCC
>NW_009646502.1:366793-373636 GCF_000708025.1 Charadrius vociferus | reverse complement strand
GCCTTGTCCATCCTGCTCCTTGTGGCCCCATCCTGCAAACCCCAGGGCTGTCACTGCCGCCCCTTGCTCCCTCCCCAGCTGGCTGCCACTGGCAGGGGTGCTGCTTTGGGCTGGGCTGCTCGATGCAGCTCAGGACCACAATCCGTATGGCCAGGTTGCCAGGATTTGGCTCATTTGCCCGCCTGATGAGCTGTGCATCTGGCTGGCTGTGGGGAACTTAGAAGCCCTCGGTGGTGGTACAAAGGGTGATGCCATCCCGGCTGGTGGGCCGGTGACACTGCCGCACAAAGCTCTGGAGCTGCCACGGTGGGTACAGAGCATCCGAGCTCCGGCAAGGCGGCCTCTGGCTGGCACAGGGGCAGAAAACGAATCCAAGTGCGTTCAGCTCTCCGAACATTTTGACATGCCCAGCACTGCTCAGTGGCTGCTTGTGTTCCCGGCACAGGGGGAGAAGCATCAGACCTTGTTTAAAAAGAAGCCAGGTGACACATGCCTTCATTGCCACCACAGTCAGACCTGGGAGCAGCCTGAAGTGCAAATCTAAGACATCCCCATGAGAGCGCGCCCCGGTGTCGGGCTGCTGAGCACCGTCTGCAGGGAAGGATGGACAGGGGCAAGTGGGTGCAGGGATGAGCCCTCCCTCCATTGGGACCCCCTGCCCAGTGCTGCATGGCGGAGGCAAACATAGCAGCACCTGGCCCTGCTTTTGCTTCCCGGTTCACTCAGACTCACTCTGCACCAATGCACTGAGGAAATTTCCACCCTGCGTGTGAATTCCCATTGGCAGGGGAAATGCCCGCTCCCACCCAGCGCTGCCTCCGGCTGATGCCATGGGGACCACTCCTCACTCCTTGGCCAACCCTAGCGCGGCTGTGGCATCCTCCGACCCAGCCCTGCATGCGAGCAGCGCCCTGGTTTGGCTATTAATAGCAGCTCCCCTCTCCCCTTTTGAAGGTTGGTGGGAGCCCAGGGTACGTCCCACTCTGTTTTCTCGAACAGGTCCCGAAAGCAGGAACCATTTGTGGCTTCCCCGGACGGCGCGTGAGTCCGCACGGAGGGGCTACGGGAAGTGGGGCCGGGGGTGGGGGTAGGGGGATGGAAGAGCACAGACATTGCCTTTATCACAGCCTAGGGGATGTGTGGCTCATAAATCCGACCCAGGCAGATAGGGGATAAATCATCCCAACTCGGGCACTGGTGGTTACCCATGGTTAGAAATTAACTTTGTGTTGGATGGATCCCAGGCTGTGGGATGGGAAGGGGAGGCTGCTCCGGGCAGCGTGCCTCCTGCCCGGCCGGCCCCAGAGCCAAGCGGCCAGCAGGCAAGCAAGCGGGTGCCCCGTGCCCAGGCCCGGGCAGGCAGGGCTGGTGGACACAATTAAAATCAGAGTTGATGAAGTGAATGGCCTGGGGTGGATACTGTGGCTGAACCTGTGCCATGGGTGATGATGCCCTGGCACTCACACCAACCTGGCTGGGCTCTGGCACTTCGATGGCTGGCTGTAGCCACTGCTTGAGCCATTCTCGGGCTGCAGGCACACTGGGCAATGGGAGACAGTGGTCTGCGTGGGAGGGGACAGGGACCTGGAGTGCCAAGGAAGGTGGAAAAGTGGGGGTGGGGGGACCGGAGGATGGATGCGCACAAGGCAGGGCTGTCATCTCCCCTCACAGCTGCAACCCAGGTTTTGGTAGAGCTGGGAGCTTCATCCTGGTGTCATGGGGACACGCAGGCTGGGGCAGTCGCTGACCCCAGCTCTGTGCCTCCGAGGGTGGGAGGACACAGTGAAGCCCACAGACCCCTGTTTCGCTTCCCCTTCCCAGCCACAGCATCCTTCTACCCCCAATTCCCCTTTCTCCCATACCCAGCGCTCCCCCCACATCTCCATGAGTATCCCCAAACTCTGCCCTGTGCAGAGCCAGGACTTCCCAGAGGGGTTTTAGCTATGCGACTGCAGGAACCTCTTCTCCATCTGCTCAGGCCAAGTGCCCACAGCTGGGACCGTGCCACCCTTGGGGTCCCAGGGCACCCATTGAGGGGGCAGAAGCAGCAGGGCTGGTGGGGAAACCCTTCCTGCAGTGGGTCTCCAAGCAGCTGGCTCCGCTCACTCCTGGCCCGCTCTCTAATAGCTCCCCAGCTTTCCTTTCTAACGAGGCTCTAATTGGAAGCTGGTTGTGCTTCCCTTCCCCTCTTCTCAGAGCTCTCCAGTCCCAGTGCTGCAGGGCGATTAAGCTGAGGTTTTGGGTTTTTTTAATATGGCAGAATTATTTTGGAAGGGCCAGGATCGTTACATGACGGGCTTCTTGAAAAACCCCAGGCTTCGCCTTTCAGACGAGGCCTTTTCAAGTGGTTTTGCACAGTACACGTCTCTGGGCAGCAACCGTCTCGAACAGTTACTGTTAATTATAGATGCCTCTTTCCCGCTCGCCCATTACTCAAAGGATTTTTGTGTGTTTTAACAGTGTTTTACATCAGCCTGAATAAGACTCTATTCAGTATTTCCGAGAGCTGGAACTTGGGCATCCCCTGCTGTATGTGTCGTGCTCTCCTCCCTGCATCCCTGGGGCCAAGGACTGGGCAGCTGGCGCGGGCACAAGCCTTCCTCCCACTGCCCAGCCGCCGCACGCACTGCTCTTGGCGCAGGAGTTGTGCCTGCTGCATACGTACCCTCTTTGCACCCTTCTCCTGGCCTTGCACAGCCTTGGGTTTGCACACTCAGCTCCTCGGGGCCGCCTCCTAAATCTACCCTCCATCATCCCTCTTGCACGCTGAGCACCGCTGCCCACTGGTGCGTGCTCGGCTGGACCCTGCGCCCGCTGCCCTGTCGTCCCCTTTGGCCAAGGACTGAGGGGCAGTGACAGCCGTGGGCATGCTGGCCTCATCCTGGTCTTCTCAGGATGTGCAGGGTCTTCTTCTCTCTTGTTGAGCCCCAGGCTGGTGTCTTCCCCTTGCATTCACACGGGGATGTCTCCCCTGCTGCCGTGCGCCGTGTAGCCGGGGTTGTTCCCCATGTCCTTTGTGCTGCATTTATCAGCACTGATTTCGTGCCTCCTTCATTGCCCGGTTATTCAACAGCAACTTGTTGCACTCAGCAGTTTTTCCGACCGCCCTGAAGAGTTTCATATCATTGAGAAATGGCGTTGCCTCCTGTGCCACCCCATTCGGACCCTCTGCCTGCAAAACCCACCCTATACACCAGCTCGCCTCCTGTGCTTTACCCTGAGTGTAGGCTGTGAGAAGAGCTTGCTTCTTCTCCCACGACAGCTGAGCTGGTTTAGCCATCCTTGAGGAAACACCTTGCCCTAAGTATTTTCCCAGTCCCACTGCTGGGCCCGCTGGCCTCTTCTTGAGAGCTCTGGTGGGTCCGCAAGGGGTGACTTCCCACCGCAGAGCAGTGCTGCGCCTTCTCTTTGCCTCATTTCTGTCCCTGGGTCCTTTTTGCCCACTCGGATGCAGGCTGCTGGTCTTTCTGCAGCTTCTGAAGCCTTCCCAGAAGGAGGACCAAGCCCTGAGCTCTGGGTCCCCCTTGAGAGATGGGAGCACCCCAGGATGTGCTGGGGTACTCTGGAGAGGGGGGACGGACCCTGGGGCAGAGCAGCCTGCCCGAATGCTGGGCAGGTGGTGCCCCTGCCAGACAGTGAGGCTTTGGTCAGTGCAGAGCTTCAGAAGGGTTGGAAGATGAGGGACAGCTTCAGGGCTGCTCTGCTGGACCAGTTTCCCAAGCCCTGGGGGGACAAGAGCTTTCCCTGGCTGCTCCAGGGCTGTGGGGCAAAGTGGATCCAGCTCATCCTCATGCCCACCATCCATCCTCCTTTCAGGCCAGAGTGGAGACTTTGGGGAGGGCGAGGGGCAGCTGAGGGGACATAGTGGCATTGTCCGGTGAGAGCCCCATTTGGGGCAGGGAGGGGATGCACCTTGTTTGGGCACCTCCGCAGCCCTCCTCTCCTCCAGCTCAGCATATAGGGCACTGTGGTCAGGCCCATTTATAAAGCTGGTAAATATATCGGCAGAGTTTGTGTCCCCTCCAAAGGTCAATATTTGTGCAGAGTTTAATTTTAACTTAACAAGCAGTTGTTTGCAGAGGCTGCCCTGTTTGTGTGTGTGTGTGTGTGCGCGCGCGCGCGCGCATGTGTGCTCTTCTCCATCGATCGATGCTCACGGGGAGGCGTGCGAGCGGCTGGCGTGCGTGCACTGACTCACCGGGACGCGGAGGGGGTGGGCGCAGCTCCCCACTCCCGGAGATGCTGCGGATGCAGGGGCAGCGCTGTGAGGTCCAGAGGATGAGGACCATGGTCTGTGGCCGAGGCTATAAATGCAACCCACAGACCTCTCCAGGAGGTGACAGCGGGCAAAATGTGCCCTAGGCGGCTCCGAACAGCAGCCGATGGGGACAGTGGCTTTCCCAGCCTGTTCTGACCGGTGCCCTGGGCTTGCTGTGGGCAGCTCTGCGGCCACGCAGCCCCCGACCTTGCCCCTCCTGAACCCATGTGGCTTTTGTGGCTCTCACCCATGTTCTGGCAACGTGTGTCTCTGTGCCGAGCACATCGTTCAGGCCGGTTCCAGCGTGCAGCGCTGGCTTTGCAGAGGGCTCGGAGGGCTCAGCGCTGGCCCCCGTGCACAGCCACTCCAAAAACAGCCACGGTGTTTCTCCCGGGCCTCTTCCAGTATCACTACTCATGGGGTCTTATCCCCTCCCTGTCCGCCCTACAAAGCAAACCTGCATCCCACACACACCTGCAACACCTCACCGAGGCTGGTGGCTCCTCTTTGAGAGGTCCAGAGACAAAGTGCCCCCACGCTGGCAGAGGACAGGGGAATGGTGCTACCCTGGTCTGTGCCCGGGCACCTGAGGCTTCTGTTTCTGTTAGTCCTAAAGCTCTTCTAGCTGAAACCGCGTGCTCTGCTTCAACCCGGGGCTGGCCCTGTGTTCCCAGCTGAGCTTGGGGACAGGCTCTGCATCTCACCCACCCCATAGCATCTCACCCCTTGAGACGAAGGCTGGGTCCTCTTGGGTACCCACCATGCATCCCAGCATCCTGGGGCAGGATGGGACACTGGGTCGGGTCTGATACTCTCCCCTAGCCCATCTTGCTGAGGGCACAGAGCGTGTCATCTATGGGAAAATGGGTGAATAACAGCGGGCACAGAGTTTTCCCAGTTTCCCAGCCCAGGGGTAGCAGCTGGGGGGCAGGAAGGGGGGGATGCAGCCGGGGAGAGGCAGGAAGGCTGGGATGGAGCCCGCCGTCCCCGCAGCGTGGCCGCCGGGGCTCCGTGTTTTGCAGCCCGCCTTGTGGGCGCTGAGGTTTGGTTTTCCTTCTCTCTGCTCTTTTCCTCTTCCTCGCCAGGCCCCGGGGCTGCCGACTGACCTCAAAGGGAAAAGCGGGCTGCGAGGGACAGCGGTGGGGACAGGCAGGGGTAAACACGGGGCTGGGGCCGGCCAGGCGGTGGGTGATGAAGGTGAAGTCATGCCGTGACGTCAGCCCTGTGGCTTTGGGGACAGCCGTGGTTAGGCTGCCCGAGGAGGGGCGGCTGTTTTCCTGCAGCTCCGCCGCTCGCTCCCGGTGCCCGTCCAACTTATAAACTTTAATGGCCAGTTTAAAAGGTTCCTGCCATGGGCACCTTGTTGCCAGTTTTAGGTTTTTAATTTGGAAACTTTCCCCTCTGTGGTCGGGGGAGGAAGGACTTGGGTCCGCTCAGGGCCAGTCATCGGGACACGCGGGTGCCAAAGAGACGGTCCAGAAGGGCTCTGTTGCCGTCACCGGTGTTGGGGCAGGGTCAGCACCGAGGAGGGCGGTGGGATATGTGCCGTGCATGGGGCAGACGGGCCGGAGGAGCCCCCCGGTCCCCTCTTGCTGCCCACATATCGGTGGAATAAATTTAGCTCCTCCTCAGCCGCTGGCTGGGGGACCGCCAGCAGCAGCCACCTGCTCCAGATCGGTGCGGTCCTACCCCCCCTCCGCTGCCCCGGGGGTCACCACGGCTCTGGGCTGTGCGGGCAGCATCCTCACCCCGCAGCCCTCCGGAGATGCTGGGTGTCCCCACACCTCTGCTCAGGGGGGCGAGGAGGCGTGGGGCTACAGCCACGTTTGTTCCGCCAGGCGCCTGGGTCCTCGTCCCAGCTGTCACGGTGTGACCTCTGGTGTTTGCCTGGCTCGTCCCCCAGCTGCCACCACCACTGCAGAGGTTGTCCTGCCCCATGGGGCTGCAAGCGGTGGGTATCTGTACTGCAGACACTGTCGGAGGGGTCTGCCTTGTCCCCTGCCCTGCCATCGCTGATGGCTTGACCCCCCCAGCCACATCACAGCCGGTGCCATCATCCCTCCCTGAGGCTTGCTCTTGCTGTGCTGCAGCCGGCAGAGCTGGGGTCGGGCACAGGGCCGTGCCTGCGTGCGCTGCGCAGGAGTATAGGATGTGGGGCCGGCACTCTGGGAGACGCTGAGGGCATGGCACTGCTGGTCTTCCTTGCCGACTACCTACCCCGAAGCTCTCTGGTGGCCCCCACAAAGTGTGTGTTGGCAGCATCACGTTTCACTGGTGCAAGCTCAGCTCTCCTCTGTCTGTGGTGACTCAAGAGGGCCTTGCAAATGCCCAGGAGGTGCTGGGACACAGGGCCGAGGCCTGACACCCTTCCATGCAACAAGGAAACCAGCCTGGAAGCTTTGAGGGGAGCACTCCCACAGCCTTTCCACCCAGCCCTCCCTTTACCACTGGAGAGAGCAGGGACATCTCGACCATAGCCTGGTGACAGCCAGGGGTTACTGATGGTGGGTCTCCAAGGAGTCACCATGGCTTGGCTGGGTCTCTCCTTGTCTCCAGACCAATGTGGTGGGGGTTGTCTATACATT
>NW_009646502.1:348293-366759 GCF_000708025.1 Charadrius vociferus | reverse complement strand
ATGTGGGCCGGGCCCTCCAATGCAGGCTGATGTGGCCTTGCCGTAAGCCCCTGTGGCTAGCTGGATCCTACGCCCAGCTGGGAGAGCCCACCCTAGAGCATCTTAGCTATCAGGTGGGTCCGGGACCTTTATCAGGTCTTGCTGGGGGTCCGGGGAGCTGAGGGACAGACAGGAGGGCTGGCTTGGCAAAAGTCTGCACCCCAAGGGTAGAACTCCCCCAGGGTGGGCACCCGGAGCAATATAAATAGCGCGTGGAGACAGAGGAGCAGAGGAGTGGCCCTGGTTTACCAGCGCTTTCATACCATGGCTTTCAAGTGGTTCCCCTGCCTCTTCCCCATGAGCCAGTGGCACATCTGCGCTCAGCCCAGGCGTGGGGCCGCCCGGCGGGCTGCCTGCGGGGCCGTGCCACGTGCTCTGCGGCCGCCGGAGCTGGTGCCGCTCGCCAGCCCCGGAGCAGCCTTGCCTTTGCCAATCCTGTAATTGATTCCTGCTCTCCTGCACGGGTGGAGGCTGCAGATGTGCAGCCTGGTAGGAGGCAGTGGGCTGCGAGTACCAGCTCCAGGAGCCAGCCCAGGAGGCGTGAGGAGCAGCCCAGTCCTCGCCTCGGCTCTGACGTCTACTTTGAGAGCTGCCTTTTGAGTTTCCATGTGTTCGGAGAGGTTCTCTCCCAGCCTCGGCTCCTGTTTTGGCTCTGCTGGAGGAGGTGGGGTTGTTGGGGAGCAAAGAAACTGCTCCCTGAGTATCACTGGTGTGTCTGCTGGTGATGGGCTCATGTTTGAGATGATGGCAGCTGATGGCAGTGCAGGGGGAGGCTGTAGTGGTCCCCCATTCCCCTGAGGCTGCGGAAAGACCTGGTTGGGGAGGAAGAGGGTCCTCCTGCACAGTGCCCCAGCAGCTCTGGAAATTAGCCACCCAGCCAGGCAGCAGCCCCACTGAAGGCTGGGGTCTGGGAAGGGGGAGCAGGGGCAGGAGCGAGCACAATCCGGCTTGCTGAGCCCTCCGACGTCTTTAAGGTTGGCAAAGAGCAGGACCGTAGGGGTGGCAGGGGTTTAAGTTCTGGAGGAGGATTTTTTAGCCTGGCACCGTATGGGAGACAATATATTGGAGCATGTTATTATGCATAAGGTTAAAGATAAACCAATTTTTAGACTGGAATGTGATGGTGGTCTGGGGAGAGAGTGACTGCAGACATATGAGGTTTGACGTGAGCACAGGGGAGCTGCAAGCAGGTGCCCTGGGTACCTTGTTTTCCAGTGCTGCTGATGACAGATAGCACTGCATGGAAGAAAACGCCTAGAAAAATAGGGATGAAAATGGTGAGGCTTTTAAAAAACCCTGTATTTAGCCAAAGGGCATGGTTTTGCTGTCTGGAGATGGCAAGGGGTGGGTGAACCCTTCAGAGCAAGGCAAGCCCGAACGGAGAGAGTGGAGCGATGAGTGGGCAGGGGGCTGGAAAAAGCAGTGGTTGCCAGAGCCGGGGGAGGTCTCTGCTCCTCATCGCCCACGGGAAAGCTGCGGGGCTCGGAGCATCATGCCCCTGGTGGGTTGAGATCCCTGCCCTTGAAAACGAGGAACGACTCATGTTGCAGCCCCCGAAGCCGGCAGGGTAGAGACGGACGGGGCTGCAGCAATCTGCTCACCCAAGCGGAGGGGTGCAATGTGGGGCAGGGTCGGGGCCACAGCTCCCTGCTCCCCCAGCCCTTTGTGCCCCCCCTCCTCTCCCCCAGGCAGCACCGCAGGGACCCCATCCCTCTCCCCAAGGGCTGAGAGGGCAAAGGTGCCCCGACAGAGTGTTTTATTAGCAGCAGGTGCCTGAAATCCAACCCGTGGCCCAGCAATCCCTCCCCTCACCTGAAGATGAACCCGGCTTGGGGGGCACGGCTGCCCAGGGTCAGGCTCCTCTGGTGCCAGCATTACCCCTGCCGTAACCAGAGCGGCTTCCCGGCAGCCTGATGGGCTGGTCCTGCCGTGGGCGACAGGCGCGTAATGCCTGATTTCACAGCACCGACGTGCTCTGTTTGCTCGTGGCAATGATCTCTCCTGCCCCGGCCAGCTCCAGCCCCTGGCCAGACCCTGACCTGCGGCTCTGTCAGATGGGATTAGGCACAAGATTTAGGCTAAGATCTCTTTGCTCCTGGCTGAAGCAGTGATAGGGAGGGGAAAGCCTGGCCCATGGTGTCTGGAGATGGAGCTCTTGCCCTGCCCTCCAGCCTAAGCGCATCAGCTCCCAGAGATGGGGCAGGAGCATCTCAGCTCTGCAGCCAGCATCAGGGCCTTGCAGACACCACGGCACTGCCATGGCTGGCAGCAAACCGCATGCAGAAAAGGAGGAAGGTAGAGACTCCCCCATCTCTCCGGGTCTAAGGTGGTCCATGAGATGGGCATAGGTCCCTGGGTCGTCTGCAACAAACCAAGGGGATGTTCCTATGGGAGGCAGATGAGGAACAGAAGTGGTCCATGCAGAAGGGCTCTCCCCTTTGCTGCCTGCAGCCTCCATCCCAAAGCGTTCCTTGCTGCGCCCAGACACCTCATTCCAGCAAAGCCATAGCTGGGAGGAGGACGAGCTGTGGGGCAGATGCAGCCAGCAGCCCCCTGCCCTCAGCTCCCCCAAGCAAGGGACCAGAGGTGGTTTGGGAACAGCTGAGCAGCAATGCCCTGCAGGAGTGCTGGGGCCGGCTGCCTGGTGCAGCTAGTGCCAGGGGAAGGCAAAGCAGGATGCGTGCAGCGGCCAGGGATGCCGCGGCGCCCTGGCAAACACCAACCCTGGACTTGCAGGAGCACTGTAACCGCGCCACCCCATTGCACGGTGCTGTGCCCAGGGCTGAGGATACTCATCACCTCTTCGCGGGGTGCACAGCCCCGGCCAGCCCTCCGTGTCCCTGCAAGCTTGTCCTCTCCCAGAGTGTTGCTTCCTGCTCGTCTCCCCGGACCCCGGCTTTGTTGGCTGAGCTCATTTAGCTTTGACAAAGTTTATAGTGTGCTGGAATGCAGAATTGCTGCTGGCCTCCCTCCAGCCTAAACATCCCCACCCTGTGGTGCGACAGGAGCTGATAAGGGTGAGTGCTGCAGCGGGCAGGTATCTCGTGCCCAGCCCGCGACCTTACAGCCACACGACCTTGAAGGTTGTCATTTATCTCACTCGCGTGTATATGCGTGTGTGTGTGTGTGTGTGTGTATGTGTGTGTGTGTGAGCTTTCTCCCATCCCCAAGAAATGTTCTCAGAGTCTCTGGTTTTCTCTCCGGGCCAAACCCACATGCACGTTGCCCGAGACCGACTCCGAACAGACTCCTTTGATGAGCAGGGCTTAAATATATATTTGGCATTCCAGCGGCAGCGTGCCGAGCGCGGCCGAGGGTGTGAAAGTGTTTGCTTGACAAACTCCGGGGGCTCTCGCCTCTCTGCTGGCCCTGGGGACTCGCAGGAGAGAAATGTCAAGGAATTTTTCACCTCTCTGTTTTGTTTTGTGTTTTTATTTTGTTTTCCTTCTGAGAGTGCATTTTTAGCTCTGGTGAAAGGTGCCTGATTGACAGTCCCAGAGACTGAGTCCCCTCTCTTCGCTGGGACAGGGACAGAGGGAGCAAACGTCCCACCCCAGTCTCAGGGGGGAGAGGGAACAGCCCTGTGAGGCTTGTGCTGACCCTGGGGCTCTCTCCTCCACTGGCCCTTTCCCCTCTATGAGTCCAATGCTGTCATGGACAGATTTGGGTACCAGCAGGATGGAGATGCCCCACATCCCAGATATCCCAGGCCGCGGTCTGCTCAGAGACAGCCCTTTTGCAAAGAGTCTCTGTCTGCTGAGGGCAGAGGGATGTCTGTCACAGCATCCTTTGTCACCACTCAGCTGGCCCCAAAGAGCTCTCTGCCCCCGCACCGTGCTGTGAAGACACATGTGATTTCCCAGCTGGTGTCCCCATGTGCCGTGGCACCAGCCTGGGGTACACGCTGGTCCTCAGGCACTTTTAGGGGTGTGGAGAGGTCTTGTCACCTTGTGCCTGTGCAGGGGAAGATGGAGCAAGTGGAGCAGGAGAGTGTCTCTGGATGCTTGCAGCCTCCTAAAATGGTGCATGGGAAGCGCTGCGGGTGCAAAGTCAAAACCACCCTGGTCTTTGCTTGCCACTTGGCTCCTTCTGGGCTGCAGCCAGCAATGGGGCAGGGGAGGCAGCTCTGTCACCAGTTCCCATGTGATGTGGGATTCACGGTGGGGCTGGGACACGCAGGACAGACTTGGGGGCAGAGCTGAGGCTCTGGGCTTGAAGAGACCCCAGGGTGTCTTCTGCATGGAGAAGAGGAAGGCAGAACCTCCCGGTTGCTCCGGCCACTGCGTCCTGCGCCCGTGGGAAATGGGGAGGGGAGGCCCTGGGCAGCAGATTCGGTTTCAGACCCTACGTCGACAGTGCCCACTGGAGCGGGGCGAGATCCCGGTTGGCTCTTGGGGAGAGGGGCCGGGGGGGGGCTGCGTCTGTGTGTTCCCAGCTGTCCCCAGTGTAATCCCTCACGAAAGAGAATCCCCTGCCCTGCTGCATCCCTGTTGTCTGGTGGCAGCACTGCCTGGCCCTAAATCACCTGCTGCTCCCAGCCTGATGGATCACCATGGAAATGGGAGTGCTGTCCCCCAGGGCAGCAGACAGATAGAGAGTCTGGGATCTGTGAGGCAGAGGTCCGGACTCCGGAGGCTACAGAGCAAGGATTAGGATGCTGGCAGTCTATGGGGACTGCAGGACAGGGATTGGTACCCAGGGATACCAATCTGGGGGCAGGGAACTGCTGTGAACGATAGATTCTGAGAAAGGGTTACAGGGGGACTGCGGAGCAGGGTTGGGGACCCTGGAGGGTCGTGGGGCTGGGGACATGCTCTGTCCCTGGGGCAAGGGCAGGCTTGGCTTGGGCTCCCCGAGGTTTCCTTCCCAGCCCACTGAAGAATCGCTGGCTTGTCTGGCGGAGCGTGGACCTGTGGATTTCCTGGGCAGCAAGTCCCTTTCATGTGGCCGCTTACAAACTCTCATGACATCACCAGGGCTGCTCCTCCCGGAGACAAACCCAGTGCTTTTTAGGGGTTTGCCACCCCCCCCACCCCCCACCCCAGCCTGTGTGTTTTGGCCAGGGGGGACCCGGGGAACCGTGTCCAAGAGCGGCTGCTCTGGCAGGGAGACGGCGTGCAGGGCCAGCAGGCAGGGGGAGGGCAGTGTGTCCCCCCCCTGTACTGAATAAACATGGGCTGGCCGGGGCTGGAGGGGGCTTTTCCAGGCTGGACCACACCCCGGGGGGCTATTTTTTGCCATGAATGAAGGGGCTGTGTGCTCACAGGGCAGCCTGGCCTCTTGCCGCTGCTGCTGCACACAGAGAGCTCGCCTGACACAAAATCCTGCTGCCTGGCAGGGGACCAACATCTGTGCTGAGCAGCTGGGCACTACCCGGGGACACCTGGGCACCAGCACAGCTGGGCACTGCCTGAGGGACATCTGGGCACTGGCACACCTGGGCACTGCCCACAGGACACCTGGGCACTGGCACAGCTGGATGCTGCCTGGGTGGCACCCAAGCACCCAGAACAGCTGGACACTGCCTGGGTGACACCTAAATACCCAGCACAGCTGGGCGCTGCCCACGGGACACCTAGGTACTGGCACAGCTGGATGCTGCCTGGGTGGCACCCAAGCACCCAGAACAGCTGGACACTGCCTGGGTGACACCTAAGCACCCAGAACAGCTGGACACTGCCTGGGTGACCCCTAAGCACCCAGAACAGCTGGACGCTGCCTGGGTGACACCCAAGCACCCAGCATAGCTGGGTACTGCCCACGGGACACCTAGGCACTGGCACAGCTGGACACTGCCTGGGTGACCCCTAAGCACCCAGAACAGCTGGACGCTGCCTGGGTGACACCCAAGCACCCAGCATAGCTGGGTACTGCCCACGGGACACCTAGGTACTGGCACAGCTGGATGCTGCCTGGGTGACACCTAAGCACCCAGAACAGCTGGACGCTGCCTGGGTGACACCCAAGCACCCAGCATAGCTGGGTACTGCCCACGGGACACCTAGGCACTGGCACAGCTGGACACTGCCTGGGTGACACCTAAGCACCCAGAACAGCTGGGCACTGCCTGCAGGGACACCAACAGGCTGCCAGGGCTGGGAAACACGGGCTGTTGCAGAGCAAGGGGAAGTGACGGTGACTCAGTGGCTGTGCCAGCGGCCGTGCCAGGGCCGCTGGGGCATGTCGGACCCAGCCCTGCCGGGGCTGTGTGCCCAGGGAGCCGCCTGAGCCAGCCCGGGGGCGAGCCCTGCTGCCCCCCTGCCCCACGCAGCAATCCTTCCTGTTGCAGTTTCGGGTGATGATGGGGCAGCATCCCCAGGGGCTGCCCCTCCGGCTGTGCCCGCGCTTGGGAGGAACTGCAAAGCCACCAGGGTGGAGCGGCCACGGCCTCCCACTCAGCCCAGTCCTGAACGCACCCAGATTCCCCCCAAAGCCCCTAATCCCGCCTGGCTCAGCCCCAGCTTCCGCTCTGGGCCTTGTTAGCTCAGCTAATCCCTTGCGTGCCGGGTTTGGGGACACGCAGGGTGCAGCATCCCCATGGGTGTCTCCCCGTCACCCCCAGATTTCGCTTCTCCGGGGCTCTGCAGGCTGCTGTGCCAGTCCCCAGCCCTGACCCAGACTCCTGCCGCCTCCGCCAGCCCCACTGCCCCACAGGTCCCAGGGGGGGGACCATGAGTGTTTGTGCCCATGAATGAGTGGCCTGTCCTCGCCGGGGTGGAGCCGGGGTGCTGGATCCCACCCCTCGCTCTTCCTTATCGCCGCACAGCATCCTTGTGATTCACCAGGTGTGGCTGCCTTTCCGTCACCCCACTTTGCAGGAAGTTTTCCGGCCAGCCCCCCGCAAGCCCTGTGCAATAATAACAAGCCGAGATGAGCTGGCCGGCCTTCCTGAGCAACCCTACAATAACAAACCAGCGCGATGTGTCCAGCTTTCCTGGACAGACAATAATAAACCCGCATGAGCTGGCACGCTTTGCGGAGGAACCCTACAATAATAAGCCTGGGTGATGTGTCCATATTCACCGAGCCACCCTACAATAACAAGGCAGCGTGAGCCACCCAGCTTCCTTGTAGAGAAGAGGGGTCCCTGAGCTGTCCCCCTGGGACAGGAGGGACCCTGGCCACCAGGTCTCCATGTCTTCTGCTCCTGGGTTTGTCCAAGCCCTCCACTGCCTCCACGGGCCCCTGGAGAAGGCACCCCATATCGGTGGTGGGCCAAGTTGGCAGAGATGATGCCCGTAGGTGCCATCAGACTGTGGCTCTGCCTTCCTGGAAGCCAGCAGCAAGTCCTCACAAGTCCTGGTGTGCCGGGACCTGCTGCTTTTCAGGACATCCTCCTTACCCAGCTCCCTTGCCAAACTGGCACCCAATGTCAGCTGCCCTGGAGGCTCTCCTGCTGTTGCCCCAGGGGCTATTGGATGGGAGAACAAGTGCCCATGGTCAGGCTGGAGGTGGGGGTGCCACCATCAGCTGCCCCCAGCCCCTGCCCAGCCATACCCAGCTTCTTGCAGGGTCGCCCAGGTGGGGAGGCAAGGCTGGTGCCTGTAGCAAGGGCTGCTCTGCTGGGCCCCACTCTTTTTCAGGGAGTTTGTTGACACATGGGCAGTGGGAGGACTCAGATGCACGTGGTCTTGCTGGGCAGCGCGGCGCGATGGCCTCTCTCCAAGTGTGATGGGGTAGGGGCTGTGCCCACCCGGGGCTGGAGCCCCTCGCTCCCCCACCAGCCCTTTGCCAAGCCCCAGGCTGCTCCTGGTGGGCTGATCCTTGCGTGGCTGGGAAGGAGATGCTGCAACCTCCTGTCCTACCTCTGCGCTGCGGCTGACCTTCCTTTCCCTGGGATTTATCCCTGGGATTTGGAAGCAGCAGTGGATGGGCAGGGCAGGGCAGGGGCAGGTTCCCCTCCTGCAGCCCCCCTCATTCCCCCCCCCCCCTCAACATGGCAGTGGCACAAAGCAGAGCCCCCGCTGCCACCGCACCCCTCCACTCAGTGTCTGCGAGAAAAGCTGTAACCCAAGCCGCGAAAACAGCACAAGGAGAAAAGAAAAGGGTATTGAGCGGCGGGGCTGCTGCGGTCGCCGGCCAGCATAGACTGCTGGTTGTTAAGCGTGTGCCTCGCTTGCAAAGGCTGCCTTGATGAAGTGTGAGACAGCACTTACGGAGGGACGCGGGCAGGCTTTCTCGCTCCATCTTCCGCTCACAGTGCCGCTCTTTATGCGCCTGACATTTGCTCGCTGGAAAGGCCCCGAAAATCAGGGGGGAAAGGAAAACATTGCCCGCAGCAGGGCCGGAGCGGCGCTGGGAGGAGGGAGCGGACGGCCGTGCTGGGCTGGGTCAGGCTGGGATGCTCGTCCATCCCGGCCTCACCTCCTGCTCTTCCCCGGGGTGACCCCTTCACCTCTCGGCAGCTCTCCGGCTGCCTTCCCCTGCCGGCACCGCCGCTTCCTGCCAGGTGTGCTGCGGGGTTAAGGGGGTGATGGGGACGGCGGGAGCTCCGGGCAGGTCCCTTAGCTGTCCATCGCTGGGGTACGCAGTGCCCCAGGGACTGCTGTAAGCTGGGGTGAGCATGTGCGAAGATGTTCCAAGGGCTGGGGGAACTGGGAAAGGGCATCAGCACATTCAGTGTGGGGCAACTTGGGGTGCTTCGGGGCAGCTTGGGGTGATATGGGGCAGCTCTGCCCCAAAGGAGAGGGCCACTGCCCCGCTGGGGAGCTGGGGAGGGAAGCCAGGCTGGTGTGTCCTGCTCCATCCCAGGGGCAGAATCTGCCCCTTTGCCTGCCCGTGACCCCATCCAGGAGGGAGCAGTTCAACCCCATTCCCCTCTGTCCTCCTGCAGGCAGATCCTGGTGGGATCCCTTGGTCCAACGCTGTTGGCAGAGGCTATACGAGCGGCTAGCACAGATGGGTGCTCATCTACCTGGATCCCAAGGTGGATCCCTCCTCAGCCTGACCGACGCTGGCATGACCACGGGCAGAGATGCCCAGCGCGCATCCAGCCAGCCACGCCAACCCCGTTCCCAGGAGTGAGCACAAAGCTGATGGCAGGGGAGAGCCCCAAGTGCAGCCTGGCCACAAGGCACGGGAACGCCCCGGCCATGGAGCCCTTCCCCTGCCCACCACGGCTTGCCGCAGCATGGCCAGGCTTCGCCTGTGCCAGCATGGTGGCAGCCATGCCCATCACTGGAGAGCCGGTGCGCCATTCCCAGGCCGCCGCTCCACCACGCCGCTTCCGCAGAGCCCACTGGTGGGGGGGGGAGCCCGGGGAAGCCATGCCCCCCCTCCCCTGCCCCGGCCCACACCCCTTGGCTCCTGGCCCCGGCAGGAATTATTAAGTGTGCCCCTGTGGAGCATGTGCTGAGGCTGGCCACGGGAATGTGGGCAGATCTGACATACAAGCCACAGCAGCCAGGCTGTAATTTCCAAACAGGCCCTGTTCGCTCTGTTTTCCAGTTAAAAATATATTAAAAAATAGGAATGTGGGGTTTGTAGCGAAGAATGTTGGTAACCACTTCGAACGTCTGGTGTGATAATGAAAGGGTCAGTCCCCAGCTTTGAGCACGACCGATTTAGACTCTGGTGCTTGGCACCAGCGCGGGGGCCCAGCATGGTCCAGCCTGCCTGCAACCCCCACCCTGGGCCCGAGCCAGGGGAAGGTGATGCTTCTGCATCAGTGGCACGGTGCCGGGCTGGGTGACGTGCCCCTCCTGCTCACGCTGTCAAGAGGACATCCAAATCGCCGCCTCTTACGGCCTCTTGAGAAGGGAGTCTGGGCAAGGGTGGGTGAAGGCAGGATGCCTGGGAGATGGATGCGGTACCCTGACCACCACTGACCCTGCTGCACCCCCAGTGCTAGGGTACAGCCCCATAGCGGATTCCTCTGGGATGGGGGGCACCGATCGAGGCTGCAGAGCTCCCTGGGAGCTGCCCCCACCGCTGCAGGGCTGTTGGTGAGCACGGCTAGCTCCCGGCACGAGGTCAGGTGCCTGCCCCCCTTTGCCGGGCAGCCCCCCCGGCTGGGCTAATCGCAGTTCAGAGTGTGCTGTGGAGCCTCCCGTGCCGCTGCCGCAGCCTTGAGTCGCTTCTGATACCGGGGCATCCCCCTTGGCCTTGTGGCCAGGTAGTCATAACATGCTGGGCAAGCTGTGCCAGCTCCCCAGGCATCGCTTCCCGGTGCCCGGCGAGCCGCGTGGGGCAACCTAGTCGGGCACTCCCCCGGGTGCCTGCTCTCTGCTTGTGCCAGTCCCCGGACCTCTGGCATCATGTTTATCCCAGAGATGGATAATCGGAGAAAAACAAGTGACCGGAGGCCAGAGCTGACGTCGCAGTGGGGACAAGTTGGCTGCGGCGGGATTCAGCTTGGGGATGTGCTGGGGCAGTGGGGCAAGGAGGGAGGGGAAAGTCACTGGTACCCAGGGCTTGTCCCCCATCCAGCCCCTTGTGGGGACACCTCCTTGTCCCTCTCAGCCTCCGGGGCCATCAGGTGGCCGGTGGCTGGCACAGCACGCTCCGCTCCCTGCTGAGTCACGGCTCTGCAGGGAAACGCTTCCAACTCTGGTTATAAACCCATTTCCCTTTGGGGCTGTGAAGCGCGGCCCTCCCATCCCGGTGCGGGCCAGCTCCGGCAGCCTGATGGCTCCGAGCCCACGGGACAGAGCCACAGGGAAGGGCGGCAGCAGCACGAGGTGGCTGGTGACTCCCAAATTCCACCCCAGGCTTGGCTGAGCTGAGCCCTTCCTAGAGGAGGAATGGGCAGCGGGTGCCCTGCACCTGCAGACCCCTGTGCCACCCCAGATCCCCGTCCCTCCCCAGGTGCGCTACTGGGCACCCTTCTCCCAGCACCCTCCCCAGGGTGACACCCCAGAGGGTGCCTGTGTGCAGGTCTGAGGGACACCAGATGGTTACAAGCATGATGGGCACCCCACAGCATTGCCCCGTCCCCAGGGACACCGTGGGGATGCTGTGCTGGCTCCGGGCAGCTGGAGTTGAGCATCGAGTTCCCTGCCGGGATCCTCACTTGGATGCTGGGAAGAGGAGCAGCCGGAGCAGCCCCGGGGCATGTCCCAGGTGCCGTCCTGCCCTGCAGCCCGCGTCCTGGCTGGGTTGGAGCAGAGGAGGGTAGGCAGCACCCTACGCCTGGGTGCACAGCCTGGCACTCCCCAGGGACCCCTTGGTGGCAGGGAGAGGGGGTGGGCAGCAGGGTAGTGGCACCCAGGGCCGGGTGGCTTTGCAGAGGGGACTCTCCCGCCCTGCCGGGGCATTGACCCACGCAGTGCTATCTAGTACACTTTGCTCACTCCACCACCGTTCCCGGCTTTCCTGGGACCTGCTGTTTGCTTTTCTCTGAATTATGACTCCAGCTTGTGCCTTTGATCTAGGCTGTGTCGGCCACCCGTTGCCAGCCCCTCTCCTGCCTTTGAAGTGCAGTCGCCTTCCCGGCCTGTGATGCTGCTTTTGCAACCTCAGGTGCAACCCTGGCCCCCTGGGGCTGAGACATGCGGGGCAAGAGCATCTCAAGGGTGTCCGAGGTGCTCAGCATCCCTCCTCCTCCCTGGGACCTTGCGATGGGCCAGCATAGCTCAGGGTGAGGAGGCCGTCCGAGGAGGCACTGGGAGGTGTGTTTGCCCAGTGGCAAGCAATCCCGGGGAAGCTAGCAGGGTGCTGGGACCAGAGCATCGCTCCCTCCTGTGGCAGTGGGCAGGGACACAGGAGGTCCAGCACGGAAGCCGGCCGAAAAGCAGACCCCCGGTGGCATGCATGTCCTAGAGTTAAGGGGCCTTTCGTGCCTGTGGCTCCAGCAGGAGGGATGAGACCTGTGGGGAACCCATCCTGGCATCAGCCATGCCCTCCCTCCCTGTCCGGCAGGGAGCAGCGAGGGGGGCTCATCCTGCCCTTTCTGCCACTGGGAAGCTGGGGCCAGGCTGTGGACTCTGTCCTTGAGTGGGTCTGAGCGTCCCCATCCCCTCCCCGCTCCCCTGGCCCGGAGAGGATCCAGCCTTATCTGTTACACTTTGTTCTCCTGCTGTCTGGGTGTGGAGCGGAGCAGAGATTAGTGCGCAGACCTTTGACACACACACACACACACACACACACGCCCGCACACACACACACACACACACACACACACACAACCAGCCAGGCATGCACCCAGAGCCGGGCTCATCTACACACAGCAGCGCACACAGCCCCCGTGCGTGCACACAAACTCACGCTCACCCGCACACGTGCATCCATACTGTGCCCTACAGACCCCCGTGCAGCCCCCACCCCGCTCCAGGGCTTACACGTGTTTCCCCATCTTTACACACGATTGTTTTCTGGCCGTGTGCTCCGTTAGGTTCCCAGCAGAGCACGGCGCTTGCCCAGCCTGCCAGCCTCCCCGTGGTGACAGCCAAGGTCCCCCGTGCACATCAGCGTGGCCCAGAGGGTGAGGGTGGTACCCCACATGGTGGTGCCGGCAGGGAGATGGGGGGGGCTTCCCTGCATCAAGCCTGGATGGAGAAAAAAATGAGTGCAGGGAGGTGGGAGCTGCTCTGGAAGACTGGGAGCAAACCTGGGAAACCCTCGTTTTGCCACCGCATCACCCCCACTTGCCACTGGGGAGCGGGGATGGCTCATCCTGCCTTCATAGACATCGCTGGAGGCAGTCGTGGCGGGCAGAGGTCCCCGGTCCCCGCCTCGTGCCGAGGTCCTGCCCTTGCCCAAGGCTCGCTGTCCTTATCGGCCAGCCATGGCTCCTGCCGCGCTCCTGCCAGGGAAGCCGCAGCCCTTCCCGTGCGATCTTATCTCCGGCGTTTCATGAATGACTCGCAAGCCTCCGCAGTCTGCCTCTGAATGGGAAGGCAGCCCACTGGCCGGAGCAGGTGTGCGGGATGTGTGTTTGCGTGTGGGTGTGAGTGTGAGTGTGTGCGTGGCTGGGGAGCAGAGGGATGCACATCCCTTTCTCCGCTGCGGCACCGTGGCAGGGTGTCCTGGAAGAAACCGGCTCCGGGGAGGTGGTGGCCTGGGGGGGGTGACGGTGTCTCTGCTCTCTCCCGCAGAGCCTGCCCTCGATCTGCGGTGCGGGAGAGGGCCAGGCATTCGCCTCCGCTCTGCAGCGGCTCTACACGGCAGTGACGCAGCAGGAGGCTAAGCAGGCTGGGAAAGGGCAGCGCTCGGGTGAGGAGCTCCGTGGCTGTGGGATGGGGAGAGCCTGAAGCACCTGATCTCCCTGCGGCTGAGCCCCCATCCCCGGGGCTCACCCCATGCAATTGTCTCCCCCTTTGCTTTCCCTCCATGGGCTGAGCTACCCCGCTCAGGCACTGTTCCTGGTGTGGGTTTGGGTGATGTCCTGTGCTCCCTCATCTCAAACCCAAATTGCATCTCTTTCTGCTGGTACCAGAGGACACCCAGGACCCGACACCCACCGCAGAAGCCACAGAGCACCCCCATCCGCTGCCTCCATCACAGGAGGATGAAACAGCATCTTCCAGCGAAGGAACCACGGTGAGTTCGGGTCTGGAAACAGCTTCTCCATACCAACAGCAGGATGGGGTCTCCACCTCATTTCCCTCCTCGCATCCCAACCCTGTTACCCCCCCAGGATGGGCTGGGGGTCTCAGCTCAGTTCCTAGCCCATCCTACCCCATGCATCCTGGCTGGGGAGTGTGTGGGTCCGTTGCACACCTGTGTGTGGTTTGCACACCACCATGGGGGTGGGAGGGTGTCACTGCTTGCACATGCACACCCATCCTGCGTGAATCCCTGGGGGGGTACTGATGCTGCCTCCGCTTTGATTCCAGCCGGCCTCTTCCCCATCTCAGAAGCCCCGGCTGCCTGTGGCCAAGGCCAAGCCGAAGAAGGCGAAGGGGCTCTTCAGCTGAAAGGTCACTGCCACCCAACCCAAGGGTCTCTGCTCCCCCCAGCATCTGAGAGAGACAGTGCAGAGCACCCATGCGTTCTCTGCCTGCCTGCCTGCATCTCCCGGCAGACCCTGGCCTGGGGCATCATCCCCTCCCAAGGTGTCTCCAGCTGGGATGACGGGACATCTCCTCTCTTCAACGGTGTCTCAGGAACCTCTTTTCTGCCTCTTCCCTGGTATAGAGCTTGCCCAGGCTGCCCCATGGTGGAGCCAGCACTGGACCTGGGGGGAGTGGGAGGGATGCTGCCGGGTGGGTGTGGGACAGCAGGGACTCCAGCAGCGCCGTGACACTTGGCTGCTCTCGTGTGGGCTTGCAATAAAGGACTGTGTCTGGGTGAGATCCTTCTCCTCCTGCTCTATCCTCCCTGGGCCCACAGTGTCTGGGCAGGGATGCAGCCCCTGCTGCTTCTGGGTCCCCTCTCTGGCTTGTCCCGCTGTCCTAGAGGCTTGCAGCGGCTCTGGATGGTGAGGAGGTGACAGCAGATGGGGCAGGATGGCAGCTCCCAGCCTGCGCTGTGCCTCACCCTAAGCAGCAGCATGTGGGGTGTGGTGTGCGTGAGGGGACCCCCAGATCCTGAAGGCACAAAGTGCTGGAGGGCCTGGAGCCCATGTTCTCCTTGTCCCATGCTGGAGGCACACCATGTGCTGGTGCCTGGAGGCAGGTGAAGCCCTTGTAGCAGCAGGTTGGCAAAGGCAGTTCATGTGCAGGCAGCTCCCACGGGGTTAGTGAGGAGGTGATATGGGGTTAATCCATCCTCTGGCCTCCAAGAGGCAGGAGACAACCAAGCCACTAAGACATTGAAAGCTCCCAGGCCTGGAAGCAGCCCTGGAGCAGGTTACAGATGCTCCCTGGACACAAAGCACCACCTCTGCCCCTCCACATGCTATCCGTCCATCCATCCACCCATGCATGCATCCATCGATCCATCCATGCATGCATCCATCTATTCATCCATCCATCCATCCACCCATCCATCCTTTAATGCCTGCTCTCCTCTTCCAACTCTTGTCTCCTTATGCTTCCTCTGGGGCTGAGACTCCACTCCTGTGCCCAAGCCAGGTCCCAAAACATCAGGCAGAGGGCCAGGCAGCACTGCTGCGGGCAGGCTGCAGCCCACGGTGCCACTCTCCCGGGACAGGGACCTGTACCCCTGGATGCCCTGCTCCCCGGGGCTGGGCCCGCTCCAGTCACGCTGCCTGCTCTCCCAGGCAGCGAGGGGGAAACAAAAACATCCGGAGCAGCCCCTGTGTCCATGGAAGGGGAATGAAAGGGTCTTTGCTGGTCCATGGCCGGCCAGTCCCAGGGTGAGAGCGGCCGGTTGCTTTTTATATTTCTTCTCTGAGGGAGCAGCGTGCGGGGCAGGGTGGGTGGTGAGAAGGGGAAGCCATGGGACAGGGAGCTTGTGCCGACAGCCGTAGCTACATATCCTGGCTTCCCCCGTCTGCCAGCATCTTGCCCTGGCAGCTCTGGGTCTGCCTGCTGGGCACTTGCCCTCAGGGAGGGTCCTGCTACCAGCTGGGTGGGACCAGGGCAGCAGTTTAGCAGTTTTGTGTTTCATATGTCTTCTGTCACCAGGTTGTCCCCTGGTGCAACCTCTGCTCCACCCATGTGGGTTTCATCTCCTGGTCTAGGAGCTGCTGTCTTCCAAGACAGGTTCTCCAGCTCCCTGCTGGGTCTGGGGTTCGTGCTGCTCCCCTGTACAAGCCAGGAGCTGCAGGAGGAGGGTTTATCACCCCGGCAAGAGCATCTGGCTGATCTGTCTCTTTCAGGGTTGTGAGGCCATCACATGGAGAGTGTTAGTTGATGAGAATCACAGAATAGTCAGGGTTGGAAGGGACCTCTGGAGATCATCCAGTTCAACCCCTCCGCCAGAGCAGGGTCACCTATAGCAGGTTGCACAGGACGGCGTCCAGGTGGGTTTTGAATGTCTCCAGAGTGGGAGACTCCACAACCTCTCTGGACAGCCTGTTCCAGTGCTCCACTACTCTCAAAGTAAAGAAGTTCCTCCTCATGTTTAGATGGAACTTCCTATGTTCAAGTTTGTGCCCGTTACCTCTTGTTCTATCACTGGACACCACTGAAATAAGTCTGTTCCCATCCCCCTGGAACCCTCCCTTTAAGTATTTATAAGCATTGATAAGATCCCCCCTCAGTCTTCTTTTCTCTAGACTAAAAAGCCCCAAGTCCATCAGCCTTTCCTCGTAAGAAAGATGCTTCAATCCCCTAGCCATCTTAGTAGCCCTTTGCTGGACCCTCTCCAGCAGTTCCCTGTCCTTCTTGAACAGGGGACCCCAGAACCAGACACAATACTGCAGATGCGACATCACCAGAGCAGAGGGGAGTAGAGGCAGAGTAGAGGGGAAGAGTAGGAGCTCAGCACAAGCTGGCAATGTGTGCTCACATCCCAGAAAGCCAACTGCATCTTGGGTTGCATCAAAAGAAGCATGGCCAATGGTCAAGGGAGGTGATTCTGCCCCTCTACTCTGCTCTGGTACTGTGTCCAGCTCTGGGGTCCCCGACATAAGAAGGACATGGACGTGTTGGAGTGAGTCCAGAGGAGGACCACAAAGATGATCAGAGGGCTGGAACACCTCTCCTATGAAGACAGCCTGAGAGAGTTGGGGTTGTTCAGCCTGGAGAAGAGAAGGCTCCAAGGAGACCTTACAGCAGCCTTTCAGTACCTAAAGGGGACCTACAGGAAAGATGGGGAGGGACACTTTATCAGGGAGTGTAGTGACAGGATGAGGGTTTTAACGGTTTTAAACTGAAAGAGGGTAGATTTAGATTAGATATTAGGAAGAAATTCTTTACTGTGAGGGTGGTGAGACACTGGCACAGGTTTCCCAGGGAAGCTGTGGATGCCCCATCCCCGGAAGTGTTCAAGGCCAGGTTGGATGGGGCTTTGAGCAACCTGGTCTAGTGGGAAGTATCCCTGCCCATGGAAGGGCGGTTGGAACTAGATGATCTTTAAGGTCCCTTCCAACTCTAACCATTCTATGATTCAGTGATTCTATGACACATTCCAATCCCAGCTGTACCAGTGGCTGGTGGGGTCTATAGGGGAGTGGGTGGTGCAAACCAGCACCTGCACCCCCAGGTTGTCCCAGGTGCCAGCTGCACCCGGGCTGTGTCTCTGCTTCTCCTCAGGGTGCTCAGCTCAGGGGAGCCTGTGCCAGCCCCAGGGACGCTGCAGAGGTGTTGGTCAAGAGCCCTGTCCCACTGCAGAGAAAGTCCCCCCGGGCAACCCTGTGGCTCTGTGCCTGAGGGGCAGGTGAGCATCCCAGTGGGCATGGGCTGGGGGGAAAGACCTGCTGCAGGGACAGACCCTGCTCCTCTCACCCTGCTCCCAAGACAAGGGAAGGTGAAGCTGCAGGAGTGCAGACAAGGGGTAAATAAAAACAGGAGAGTGAAGACATCAGTGGGAAAAAGAGCTCTGCCGAGTTCCCCCACGCCACCGCAGGGACCCCAACCCCCAAGACTCCAGCGTGGGGCCACTGGTGCCTCCCTGGCCCAGGTTGCCGCCGGCTCCAGGGAGTGTCACCACTCATTGTCCCATCCTGTCCCGCTGGGGTCTCCTTCCCTGTCCCCACCCCCTCCTCCCTGGAGCCGGCTGGATTTGAGCTCCCGACACACATTAAAGGCCACAAGTTCGGCCTCGGCCTCCATAAATTTGATTCCATAAATATTAGTTTTCGCAGGGTTTAATGAAGCCGTTATGCCGGGCACGGCCCAGCACCCCGACCCGTGCCCTTAATAAGGGCTCTGTGGCCTCGATTAAAGGGACCTTTCAATCGCTGTCAAGTATTTTTAGAAAAGGAAAAGAAAAAAAAAAAAAAAGAGAGAGAGAGAGAGAGAGGAGAAGAAGACGACCAAGGCAGCGAATAGAGAGAGGAAAATCCCAAACCCATCCAGTGCAAAAATAGAGAAATAGCACCACCTAGACTGCATCGCCCGGCTCCGCCGCCCGCTCGCCCGCTTGCCCTGCGCAGCTCCCGGCTCCGGGCAGCCCTGCGGGGCCTTGTGCCAGCCCCGTGCCCCCTGCCCTGGCCAGCCTTGGGAGCCCAGCGAGGTGTCTGGAGGATGCTGCCCTCCCGCTCGGGGCAGGGGTAGGGGGATGCGGTGGTGGGGAAAGCCGAGGTGCAGAAGAAGGAGGGACTCGGGCACGGTCAGGACACAGGCAGGAGCAGTGCGTGGTGGCCGGGCGTCGCGGCGGTGCTTGACTGGGGGCGGTGGGAGATGCTGTATGATACCGGGATGGATGCTGCATCTCCCATGCCTCTACTGGAAGGTAATTCCTCCCTGTGACCAAGTGCTGCAGCAGAAAGCGTCCCTTCCCACCAGCTCCCTGAGCAGAATTCCCCCTCCCCAAGCAGTAAACCCCCTCACCCCCTGGTTAGACAGACCCTTTCGCAGCCTCCAGCCCCCCGCACACCCAGCCCTGCCTGCCCTAATGTGCCTGGGGCTCCTGTCCCACTTGGCCCCGTGTGCCAGTGGTCTTTGCCTGGCAGGGACATGGATTGGCATTGGGAATG
>NW_009646502.1:346628-348095 GCF_000708025.1 Charadrius vociferus | reverse complement strand
GGCGAGGGCCCCCTCCCAGGGACAAGCCCCTGCCACTGCTCGCTGTGGCCAGAGCCGATGCAGGATGCCGGGGCCGCTGCATGGGTAGGAGCTGCTGTCACAGACAAACCCAGCTCTCTGTCTGCAGCCCTCGGCCTCCATGGCACATGAATGTTTGTACCAGTGAGGGCTGGGCAAGGCTGCTGTCAGCCCAGAGCTGCTGGGAGAGGGACAGACGCGTGTGACATGCATGCTAAATGCTGGCAGGCTGCAGAGGTTATTTGGAGGT
Source organism: Charadrius vociferus (assembly GCF_000708025.1). Lineage (NCBI taxonomy): Eukaryota > Metazoa > Chordata > Aves > Charadriiformes > Charadriidae > Charadrius > Charadrius vociferus. The sequence goes on along the minus strand of NW_009646502.1, from coordinate 347,827 downwards.
CTGGGTTCGGTCACTGGCAGCCATAGGGCACTTCTGGGGATGTGCTGCACCTCCTGGACCCACTGCCATCCCAGGAGATCCTGTTTCCCACACCCTCATGGCAGCGATGAGCAAGGTGGGGAGCTGGGCTCATTTGGTGGGTGTACAAACCAGCCTGGAGGACCCTATGGACCTAGCCCAGGTTCCATTTTTACTGTGCCCATGATGCGCAGAGGACTGTGCCCCTTCTGCAGCCTTGGGAAGCCACGGGCAGGCGTGGGGAGTGGTGCTGTGACACATCCTCTGTGCTCTTTCTGCTGCTGATGCCCTTAAGGATGCTCCAGTGGAAGGATCAGCTGAAGAGATGTGGAAGTGGGGTGGCCTGGTGCTGTTGGCCAGACCCTCTTGGTCCATCATGTGCAGGAGTAACGGGACAGCCTCACCATCCTGAACAGTGGCACAACTTCACAGAGGCTGGTTTTGGGGGGTTGGGTATGCAAAACAGCTACAAAAAACTGACAGAGTGTGGCTACTGAGTATGAAAACCTGATGAAGATACCTCTGGCCAGCTGCACTTTGCCTGCGGCTCCTGCAAAGGAAACAGTCCACAGGGACCATTGGATATCAGCATCCCAAGCCCATGGGTACTGCTGGCTCCTCAGCCTGCATCCCTCTTGCTCAAGTTGCTTGGTCCTGCTGAGGCCAGCACAGTCCTGCAGCCAGAGCCAGACTGCCGGCTGGGCTCTTCCAGCCTGGCCTCTCTGTGTATCCCTAGAAGTGACCTATGCCCTGTGCCCACCAAAGAGCTGGTGAGGGGACATCCCTGAGAGACTTGTGTGCACGGAGGCATCCCAAGGCACTGCCTCACCTGGGAAGGTCCTCGGGAGCCAGAGGGGGTGCAAGCAGAGCCGTGCCGGACCCCTCCCCAGCACACCGCTGGGGGAGAACCGGGGGGCCCCGCAAGCCCTCGCTCCTGAAATCAGGGTGTTGTATTTACTTTCCCCTTTTGGCAGCTAGAAGGGGAAGCCCATCCCAGCCCCTCATTGTTGTCTCAGCGAGTTAATCAGATGCCATAATCCTGTTGTGGAAATATCGGGCCTCACTGGAAACAATGGGGAACGAGAATATTGTGGTTAAATTTCAACCAGCTGCCTCCCTGCTCTGTTTGATCCCCGCCCGCAGGCCCGGGCCCCTGGCGAGCAGGCGGCGCGGCGGGGGCC
>NW_009646502.1:344815-345284 GCF_000708025.1 Charadrius vociferus | reverse complement strand
CCGGGCCGGGCACCTGCCCGCCCCGCGTCGCCTTGATCCGGCGGCCCCCTGCGCCCGCAGCCGGCAGCACCCTGTCCCCCGGGATGGCAGCACCCGGTCCCCCGGGATGGCAGCACCTTGCCCCGTTACCCCTCGGACCCGGTGGCACCCATGACTGCTGCACCCCGAGCTGTGCCCTTGTGCCTCCCGAGCTGCCAGCACCCTGCCCTGCTGTCCCCTAACTCATGTCCTCCTGTCCCCTGAGCTGGCAGCAACCTGCCCTGATGTCCCCCAACTCATGTCCCCTGTCCCCTGAGCTGGCAGCAACCTGCCCTGCTGTACCCAAACCTATGTCCCCCTGTCCCTTGAGCTGTCAGCAGCCTGTCCTGGTGCTCCCCGAGCCATGCCACACTCCTCCCAATCCAGCAGCATCCTGCCAAAACACCTCCGAGCCGTCAGTGCTGTGCCACACTGTTCCCCAGCCGGGCAG
>NW_009646502.1:344438-344736 GCF_000708025.1 Charadrius vociferus | reverse complement strand
GCAGAGCAGAGCCCAGCCTGCTGGCAGGGAGGGGAGCGGGCAGAGCCGGGCTCCAAGAACGCCCTTGCTGTCCTTGTCCCCACTCTGTCGCTGAAACCTTGTGCTGTGCCTTTGTGCCCCATTCCTACGTGTCTCGGGTGGGATGGTGAAGCGTGCCCGGTGGGGGCTGCCCTCAGCTTGCTGCGCTCAGGGACAGGGACAACCTGTTTATTGCAAATGCCCTGCTGCAGCCAGCTTACAAGTGCCCTGGGCCAGCGGGAAGGAGGGGTGGGGGGGACAGAGGACGGCAGCGCGGGGG
>NW_009646502.1:338543-344145 GCF_000708025.1 Charadrius vociferus | reverse complement strand
GCTGCTTGGGTGCTGGCTTGACAGCTCTGCAACCCCGTGTGCCCTGGGGGCAGGTCCTTGAGGGCAGGGGCCGTGGTGCAAGGTGGTTCTCAGGCTGAGGACTGCAGCAGAGGGACTGAGATCCCCTGTGAGGCAGCACCAAGCTTGGGGACTTGCACAAGTCGTGGTTGCTGGTCGCTGGAGCCCTGGGGGTGGGCTGGAGCCTGCATCCCCCAGGGAACAGCCTCAGGGATACTAAGGAAGCTGTGAGTTCCACTGGTCCGTGCATCAGAGAAACGGGTGACATCATATTGCTTGAGTTGGAGGCAAGAGAGTGCTTCTGGCTGCATTTGCTCTTGGCAGTGCTCCCACCACCTTCCCTAAGCCAGCCAGTGCCCTCCGGCACCCCTGGGAGAGGGAGGGTTCCATGTCCCACCTGCCAACCCCACACTTCCCACTGTCCTGCTGCCTTGTTGGCAGGATACCTGGAATCTCCCTGGTCCTCTTGGGTTGCCCAAATGAGGGCTCCTACCACCCGCAGGATCCCTAGCCACCGCACATTTATGCACAGATGGGTACCATGGTGGCTTGGGCAGCTCTGCAGGGAATTGTCCCCATTACTGTGGAGGTGGCATGACTTCTGGTAGCTCACTGCCGTCCCACAGCCCTCTGGGCTTGCTCTGTGGCCCCTGGCCATGGGAGATGCCCCCACGTGTGCGAGCTCTGGTGCTGGTACCATGCCCTGTGTTGCTATGGGTTGGGAAAGGCCATTGACCCAACTCCTTGTCCCTTCCCCCAGTGCGCTGGCTTTTACTGCTGTTGACTCACTTCAAACCTGTTTTCTTTCCCCAAGTCCAAGGGTCTGGGTGTCCCAGGCAGCCGGAAGATGCCGCCTGCTTGGGGGGGTGGGTAGTGCTGCTCTCTGCCTGCCTTTCCTTTATCGTTTCATCTTCCTCAAGAATTCCAGTGTGTTTGCTCTCGCTGGTCCCACTCGGAGGTGCTGAGATAAGGCTGGAGGCAGAGCCCGCCTCACCTCTCCCCGGCAGCCTGGCCCAGGAATGTCCCGGGCCCCCTGTCCCCATGGAGTCCCAACCCCAAGCCTCTCCCTTCCACAGCCATCACCCCTTGCAGCCACCATTGGCCCAACTGGTACCGAGACCATCCTTGCAGTGGTGAGGAATTGCTCAAGGAGACCTTGGGATAGGACTCTTGGCTTCCTTTGGGAGAAATCTCACCTGGGGGGAGATGCTAGTGGGACTCCTCTTCTTCGGGCCAGCCTCAGGCATGGGAATAGCTGTGGCCAAACAAACTCCATCCACAACCCCTGGGCTGAGGCTGTGGTCACACTTGAGTGTCCTGCATACCTCTTCTGAGATGGCCCTGGGGTCCCTGCTGGCTGTGCCCTGTCTTCGAGCTGTGCCCTTCCTTCCAGACCTGCTGTCTTCCTAAAAGGGGTTTGGCTTCCCCCACAGGACATGGTCCTGTCCCCAGTCTGGGCATGAGAAGGGAGAGATGCCAGTGCTGGTCAGTGGGGAGAACATCTCTACTCAGCCCAGCCCAATGTCTCCAGGGTCTCCACTGTGATGTGCATGGGACAGCACAGGGCCACCCAGCTCAGTGTGGTGGCATTGTGCCCCGTCCTGCATGTGGCCTGGGTATGCCCAGTCACCTGTGCCACTACAGGGACATTCTGTGCACCCCCTCACACACTGTCACCACTCGCCTTCCCCCCAAACCCTGCTATATGCCTGTTGTATGGGTTTCAGCCTCCCAGCTTGGCACCAGAGCAGCACTGGGGCTGGTAAGCCGTGGCCAGGGCTCAGTGCCACATGGCTGAGCTTGGACATCCCATTCCAGCCTGGGCTCCGCAGGGCTCGTGGGCCATGGTGGCATTTCCACATCTTTGCCGTCACCTTGTGAGACTTTCTGTTCACCCCCAGGCAGGAGGGGGACGATGTCACACAGGCAGGCATGGTTGCCCTGGTCCCTGAGGATGCTGTAGCCCCTCTGGGCTGTGGATGGGGAGGAGGTGGCCTCTCCCTGCTGCCTCCGGCAAGCACAGACCCCACACACAATCCGTGCCCACACGTTTCTTGGTCCCTGCCTACCTGTCTGCGCAGGCAGCCGAGCCCCTGAGCAAGCAGCGTCCGTCCCTGTCTGCTCTCTGCCCATCTTTGCCCGCTCCCTGCTGCCCATGCCCGCTCTCTGCCCCTTGCTGCCTGCTCCTTGCCCATCCCTGGCCATCCCTGATCGTTGTCTTCTTCCTGCCCACCCGTGCTTGCTCCCTGCCCATCCCCATCCGCTTGTCCTGCCTCATAGTTGCCTGTTCCCTGCCTATCCGTGCCTGCTCCTTGACCGCTGCTGCCCTGCCTGTACGTGTTTGCTCCCCATCCGTTGGTACCCGCTCTCTCCCCGACCCTTCCTGCCCGTCGCTGCCCGCTCCTTGCCCGTCGGTATCGGTTCCCTGCCGGTCCCTGCCCGTGCTCTGACACCTGCTGGCCACCAAAGGCACAGGCAGAGCCGCCCGTCTCGGCAACCGGTGCTCCGGGGCTGCGTGCCCAGCCGGGCAGGGAGGCGGAAAGTGGGGGACCCTTGGGCAGGGGCTGCGCTGGGAGAGGCACACGCAGGAGACAAGGCAGCCCAGGTGGGTCCCACTAGGAAAGGGTGGCTCTGACCCAGGGGCTGGTGGCAGGCAGTGTCCCTGCCTGGGGGACAGGGGTTGGAGGGTCTCCGTGTTTGTGTGTGGGCAGGGTGGCCCCGGAGGACAGAAGGGCTGGCAGCAGGAGGGGTGCCCAGAGTGGGGTGCCGGCGTGGGAATGGCAAGGGGACGCCTGGAGTGATGGCCTGGGGGATGCAGGGGGACATCTGGGAATCCCTGCCTGCCTCCAGCCCTGAACCCCCTTACTGGCCCTTCTCTGCAGTGTCCCCATGGGGCTGGGGGACCTTGGGAGCTGCTTGTACCGCGTGCCAAGTGGTACCACAGTGGCATTGGATGGGAACAAAAGTCGCTCCCCTCCCTCCTTCTCCTCCACTCACCTGGCAACTGTTTGTCCAACACCTTCCTTGCTTATCTCCCCACACCCAGGGAGCCGTGGGACGAGGGCAGAGGTGCTCCCCCACCCCATGCAGGGCAAAGGCCTGCCTGGCACTGCCCTTCCTGAGGTCCGGACCCTGCCAAGCACAACTGGGTTTCCCCAAGAGCAGCAGCACCCACCACCCCTGATCAGGAGCAGGTGCTTGAGGATAGGGTGAGGGATAATGTTTTGGGGGGGCAGCTCCCTGCGGAAGCAGTGCTGGGGTGTTTCTGAGCCCAGGGGTGTAGCCAGCATTAGGTTTTATAGCCCTGGCTCATGCTCACCGTAACACTGTCTCACAACCCATGACGTCCCATGATGGGGAGTTCCAGCGCCAAGCTAGGCACTACACGAAAACATCCCCCACAGTGGCTGGTTTTTAGGCTGCTGCCCAGTTGTTTCATTTAGTCCTTCCCAGAACTGGCCTCATGCGTGACTATAAATGCTCTGTCCTTCATCCTTGATTTTATAGCGCTCTCTGGGACCCCCCCAGCACCTGCTTTCTAGGCTGCTTCTTTGTAGAAGCTCCCGTATTGTTTTTCCTACACTTTTGGTAGCTCTCCTCCATCCCTTTTGCGGCAGGGGAAGGGACCAGAAGTGCAGGCTGTACTTTTGCAAGCCAAGCGCGCAGGGGCTTGGTCCCTCCCTGAGATGCAGCTGTGGCTGGGGGAAGCGGGCAGTGCAGGGCTGCGGCACAGGCGGGAGGACAGCGGCACGGGGGGTGGGAGGTGGGGACGACGAGGCAGGGCTGTTGCCTTATTCGTGTGACTTCTGTGGCCACCAGGTCTGGGGCTTTCGGAATCTGCTGCTGTTCCTCAGCCCTGGATTTTCAGCCCTTGTGGTGGGGAGAGGTGGAGGGGGCTTTGCCCCACATCCTTTCTGCTCCAGCACAACAGGGCTGTTGGGTGGGTTTGGCATTTCCCACGCGAGCAGAGGCAGGATGAAGCTATGGGGCTGCCCAGTGCTGTGTCCCTGTGCCTCATGACTTGAGGAGTGATACCCAGCAGAGCTGGGCTGAGAACTGGTCAGGTTGTATCATTTGTGCCTGGGGACAGTGCTGAGGACGCTGGGGGGTCCTTCCAGCCAGGAGGCAGCAGGGTATCAACTCCCTCATCCTCCTCCTGTCAGCTGGGAGCCCCCAGGGCAGTGCTAGCACAGGGGAGGTGTCCTGGGAGTAGAGAGGGTATTTCACCCTGACCAATGTTCTGCTGCCCAACAGGCTCTTCAACAAGCTGGAAAGTGGGGGAAGAGATGGAGGGGGAGATGGGTACCCGAATGGGGTGCACACCCTTGGGAGATGCTGTGTCAAAGAAAGGGTTATCGGGCACTGTGAGGAGCCTGGAGTGCATGGGATGGACAAGGCACCTCACGTTCTCAGATCTTCTTGGGCTGGGCCAGCACCCAGAGGGTCTGGGGACCCAGAGGGGCTTCATGGAAACATGGTGGGATACAAACTGCCAACCAGGCAGCTAACCCCCACCTCCAAAAAGCTGTTACTGACTCTGCCTTTCTGCCCCACAGCGCTGCAAGGACCGCTTGAATTCCCTGGCCATCTCCGTCATGAATCAGTGGCCGGGGGTGAAGCTGCGGGTGACGGAGGGCTGGGACGAGGACGGGCACCACTCAGAGGAGTCACTGCATTACGAGGGCCGAGCTGTGGACATCACGACCTCGGACCGGGACCGCAACAAGTACGGCATGCTGGCTCGCCTGGCCGTGGAGGCTGGCTTTGACTGGGTCTACTACGAGTCCAAGGCGCACATCCACTGCTCTGTCAAGTCAGGTAAGGCTCAGGGAGGGCACTGAGCGGGACTGGGGGGTCAGGTCCCCCATCGTGACATGCCCAAGGAGCCTGGCTGGCTGGGTGGGGTGCTCCCAGGGGGGTGCTGGCTCTCGCAGCCTGATTTCCCTATCTGGGGCAGACAGTCGGGTGGGGAGTGAGTCACACACCTGTGGCCAGCAGTGCCATGGGGCAAATTCCCCATCTAGCTACCACAGACGTGCAGCCTGATCCACCCTCTCTACCCGCCTCCTTTTCACACCCCACGTTCCCTTCTCCCCCAGCCTGTCCCTCCAAGTCTGCCCAACGCATCTGTCCCCACCCTGCCCTTGCAGTCCCTTATTGCCCAGCCGCCCATGCTCAGCCTCATCCAGCCCTGACTGGCTGGGGCTGGGGACAAGCGGGGACAGGCCAGGGTGCCCCGGGATCAGCTCTCTGCCGTGCAGCTTCTTCTGCGGAGGGGAGCGGAGCCAGGGGGGTGCTGGGTGCAGAGGCAGCTGGACTGGAGTGAGGGATGCTATCGTGGCTGGCGGTGGTTGCTTCCCTCCGTGCGGTGCAGTAGTGTGGGGGGGAGAGGCTGCCGGGATGGGCTTGCGTGGGGTGCAAGGCCCCCCAACCCCCCGCAGCCCGGGGAGAAGCTGCCCTGCTTGGGATGCTGCAGCCCCGGTACCCGCGCAGCTCCCGCCGGCGCGGCGGCTCTGGCTGCGTGCGGCAGAGGGCAGCAGTGGCCCCCGCACGGCACCGGGCACGCAGGGGCACCCCCCCCCCG
>NW_009646502.1:335526-337696 GCF_000708025.1 Charadrius vociferus | reverse complement strand
CTGCCTCTTAGTAAATGGCTTTTATTTTTGTACGGATGGCCATGTGGCCTGTTGTATGTGTTGTGTCTCCTCGGGTTCCCTGCCTCCCCATCCGCCCCCCACCCCCGCACCTGTGCAACCCTTCATGCCCAGTGCCTGTGCCCCCCAGCTCTGCCAGGTGCCCCTCTCGCCCTCCTGCCAGTCCCTCCCCATGGCTCTGCTGCCTGCCTGGGGCTACAGGGTGCAGGATTTGGGACCTGGCCTCCGGGACAGGCATGGGGCGGACGCTGCACCTCATCTGAGCAATAAAAGGATTGTGTCCCAGAGATGGATGCCTCTCTTCATGGGCCTGGGGGCTGGGATCTGGCTCTGCCTGAAGCTGGGGAGGGATGGGGGGGCAGTGCCATCTGGGTGGGGACACTCAGGGATTAGATGGGGGAGCTGGGAGAGGGCCCCAAGGGGGGCTGGGATCTCGAGGCTGGGGTTGTGCAGGGCCAGGAGCAGGACCCTAGATGAGATGCCCCCAGCAGATGGTGGGAGGTTATCAAATAGACCCTAAGATGGGGGTTGCTGGGACTGTGGGGACCAGACCTGCTGTAGGAGCTGAGCACCGTTCCTCGGGAAGCCAGGGTTCCCCTGCTGAGTGCCAGCAGATGCCAGCAGGGATGGGCCCCTGGTGACATCGGGTCACTTGCCTGCATCTTTTCATCTGGGGAAGGGTAGGACCACTGTGCAACCACCCCAGGCTACAAGCCCCAGAGAGTTTGGGTGCTTTACCCTGTGAAGGGCCATTAGCGAAGCACTGCCCAGGAGGCCGGTGGCTTTTGCCTGATGATGGCCACAGGTTGTGACACTTCCCTGCAGCTCAGAGAGGGGGTTGGCTGGCATCAGCCGTGCAGGGATGAGCAAGCGGGAGAAGGGAGCAGGGCCATTGCATGGGGTGGGGGTGTGCGGCAGTGCCGGAGAAGGGGGCTGCATCCTGCGCCTTTCCTTGTAGCATCCTCCCCAGAGGTACCCAGGCCCAGGACTGCAGGGGATGGGGACGCTGTGGGCATGCAGGGTGTGACCAGGCACTCTTCTTCTCAGCCTGCTGCCAGCTCAGGGTTCTGCCTCCCCTCTTTCAATCTTTGGGTGTCCCCTGGCACTGCTGTGTGCATTCAGGGCTGTGGCTGTGCTCCGCTCCCCCTGCTAGGCAAGTTTCGGGACCTGGCTCTGTAGAGAAGTCCCAGTGCCCTGTCACTGCAGCAGGGAGCAGATGCTGCCACAGGCGACTCGACCCACCGAGGGCCACCTCCAGTGACATGGTGGCTGGGGAACAGGCACCCAGGGAGGCTGGATTGGTGGCTGGGGGTGGGTAGCTGACGCGTGCACGTTGGTGATTCCAGAGCAGCGTTATCCCTGGGTGGGCACGAGCTTAGGAGGGTCTCTGTGCATCGTGGAAGGGTGATGCTGGGGATCTGGCAGATGGGTAACCCTCCTGTCCTCTCTCTCCCCGCGCAGAGCACTCAGCCGCTGCCAAGACGGGGGGCTGCTTCCCCGGGCGGGCGCTGGCGACGCTGGAGGACGGTGCCCGGACGCCACTGTGGGCTCTGCGCCCGGGCCAGCGGGTGCTGGCGATGGACGGAGCGGGCAGGCCCACCTACAGCGACTTCTTGGCTTTCCTGGACAAGGAGCCCCGTGCCCTCACCTCCTTCCACGTCATTGAGACGCGGGAGCCACCCCGGCGCCTGGCCCTGACGCCCACCCACCTGCTCTTCGTGGCCGAGAACGCCTCGGCGCCCGCCACCCACTTCCGTCCCACCTTTGCCAGCCGTGTGCGCCCTGGACATTTCGTGCTGGTGGCGGCGGGGGGAGGCGGCTTGCAGCCCGCCGAGGTGGTGAGGGTGCGGGACCGGAGGGACGTGGGAGCCTACGCCCCGCTGACGCGCCACGGGACGCTGGTGGTGGACGGCGTGGTGGCCTCGTGCTTCGCCCTGGTGCAGGAGCAACATCTGGCACAGCTGGGCTTCTGGCCACTCCGGCTCTACCACAGCCTGGTGGGGTGGCCGGGGGTACAGGGGGATGGCGTGCACTGGTACTCGGGGCTGCTCTACCGCCTGGGCAGGCTGCGCCTGCCCCCCGAAAGCTTCCACCCCCTGGGGGTACCCCGGGCTGAGAGCTGAGGGTGCGCCCCGGCCACGGCCGGTGCTGC
>NW_009646502.1:320561-335491 GCF_000708025.1 Charadrius vociferus | reverse complement strand
CCCCTCCCAAAGCTGGGTGCCCGTGGGGAGCTGCCTCCAGCCCTGCCTGCTCGGGGCACAGCCACCTCCCAGTTAGGAGGCACTGGGGCTCCCCGGTGTGCCTCCTTCCATGCCCACCGCCCCCTCCTCACCCCCTGTTCCTGGGGGCAGGGCGGGAGGCACAAAGGGTCCCCCCCCCGGAACATGGGGGTGCCCCTGGCTGGATCCACATGCTGCTATTTGTGTGTGTGCGTGTGATGTGCGTGTGCGTGTGCAGAATTAGCTAACGATGGAGGTCTGGTAGATGAGGGGGAGCAGGGAGAGGAGAGGAGAGAGCCCCTGGCTACAGGCTGCTCCCACGGGGGCTCCCAGCCCACCTGCACCCGGTGGGGTGGCTTTGGGAGCAGGGACCCAGGGCCATTTTCTAGGCAGCCCTGGGGCAGGAGGGTGGGCGATGCCATTCCCACCTCTGGGAGGTGGCAGCTGGGAGGAGGGTGACCCAGGTACTGGGACTGTGCCTTGCCTGGCTGCAGGTGCCGGGGGCCATCAAAACCAGCCCCCGTATGCCAGGAATGGGCAGGGCTGGAGGGGTTGGCATGGCTATGGTGCAAAACCCGTAGCTTGGTGGCGCAGATGCCACTGGAGCGAGAGACTGGAGACCAGGACCCCAACTCTGCCCAAAGCCAGCACTGTAGCCACCCAGCTGGACATGCCCGTGGGGACGCTGTGACAGCCCAGGGGGGCTCTGGCTGGCAAGAGGAGGCTTGGGAGGCAGGTGGGTGGGCAGGAGGGTGCGAGTGCCAGCCAGCCATGGGCATGCACTGGGTGGGAGCAGGGGTGGGGAGAGCCAGGGCTGCAGCCCCAGCCTGCTGGAGCAGGAGAAGGAAAGCAGCTGGGGAGAAAGTTCTCCCTCCCTTGTTTTCCCGGCATCCTGCCCCGAGCTGGCTCAGCCCAAAGCCATGCTTTTCCCCACCCCAAAGCTAAAAAACTCCCCATGCTCCAGACCCTGCCTGGCCTTACCTCCCCGGCCTCCCCATCACCCCAAACCCTCAGGGTAACTCATTGCTGCTCACCCCCTCCTGGGACCTTGGGGGCGGGGGGGGTTGTCCCATCAGAGCTGCAGCCACAGTACACTCCCCCCCAAAAATCCTAGGTAGAGCCTCAGCCTCCCCTGGCTCCACATTAATGGAGGGGAGGGAGCTGGGGGAGGAAGGGGGGGGACTGTGACCCGTGTCCCCCCTGCAGCATCACGCGTCTTTATTTATTTATCTGCTCTTTGTATGTACCATAGATGGGAGGCAGCGTGGGCGCGTGCATCCCACTAATGTCAAAATTAATTTTTTCTGCCTTTTAGGTCCCAATATTCTTCCCTAATTGTCTTTTTTTTTTTAAAAAAAAAAAAGCAGAAATTATTTAAAGATTATTTTAAAGCACAGTTTTTATGGTGATTGTTGTCCAGGGCGAAGTGAGAGAGCGCAAGCGCGGCCAACAACAGGTGTATTTTTGTCTCTTCACTGGATGTATCTTTCCTGGTCGGGGACACGGCCCAATAAATCCATCGTCTCCCAGGCGGGCGCTCCGAGCTCTGGTGTGAGGAGGGCAGGCAGGGATCGGGGACGCTTAGTGTCCATCATAAATGGGGCAGGCAGGGACAGAAGTCATCTTGCTGTTCTTTAGGAGCAAGACTTGGACACCCCAATGCTCTCCACCAGTAACGGCAAGCTCTCCTTCCTCACTCCCTGGTACCCAGGGGAAGTGGGCTGTTTCCCACGGGTGGTGGGGAGGCTGCAGAAGCGCCCCAGCCTACATGGAACTAAGATGTCACCAGGACTACCTGGAAACTAGGGCAAGAGGGACAGGACATAAGAAGGACCACCACCGTGGGACTGCTGGAGACACCTCTCCATCCCAGTCTGGGCCCACCTGGCCATGCTGGGACAGCTTTCCCCACCATCTCCATCACCACAACACCTGCTAACCCAGTGCTCCTGGAGAAGATGGACCCCTTACCCTACACACCAGGTTTTCAACGTCACTTTAGCCTAGTGCGAGTCACTGCCGCCCCTGTCCCCTTGCCCCTCGCCAGCCCTGTTCCCCCTCCACCCCATCCCTGTGCCAGCAGAAGACCACCAGCCAGCACCCCACACAGCCTCCCCCTACCTGTGCCACCCACGCACCCCTCCGTGCACCCCGTGCCCCGTCTCCAAGCTGCCCTGCCTTGGTCTTCCCAGGGGGGCTGGGAGCGGGGTCCCCCCGGGGCTTTCCTTGGACCCCACAGCATGGCGAGTGCGGAGCAATTCGGCAGCAGGCTGTCAGCGAGAGCCCTCATCACCGTGGCTAATTTAAGGGCTCTGCGAGGCGGCTGAGCTAATTTAATTAGGTTCTTATTACAGAGAAGGACAAATTGGTCCCCGGGGGGGGCCACGGGGTCAGGCCTTCGAGAAGCGCTTTATGGAGTGAAATTTCAATCAGGCTGCCGTTGCAGGCGCGGGGTGGAGAGCCAGAGGCAGTGGATGCATGGGGAGAAGCTGTGCCCTTTGGGGTACCCCACGGCGCTGTGGGCAGCCCATCTCCAGGCCCAGGTTTTTAAGGTATCGGTGAGTATGGGGAAACAGCTCCTTGTCCCGTTAGGAGGATGCTACAGGGTATCAAGGAGGTGGTTTGGGGTGGAAGCAGGGAAAGCGGGGGGGGCTGGCTCTGAGCTGGCCCCAGGGCAGCAAGAAGAAGGGGGGACACCCATAAATAAGATTCTGTGGTCTTTCTGAAGCCCCGTTAACTCCCCCTTAGCCCCATATAGCCCCAACGGCGAGGATGATGAGGACAAAATGATGTCCAGCTGACAGGCAGAACTTATGGGGGGCTCTTCCCCCTTGTCACTCAGCCCCAGGAGAGCCAGGGCAGTCTGGGGGCTGCCCCACTGCTCATGGGCACCTGAAGCAGCCCCATCTCCCAGGGTGCCAGTCCCGGGTGGGTGCGGGGAGGGTCCCACCAGGGTCCCGGCTGGGTGGTGATGGATGGGGATGCCGGTGGGTGGCCGGCAGAAGGGCCGGGCTGGAGGGTACCACAATGGATGTCTCTCCATCAATTTGTCCTCATTACCATGTGAATGGTGGGCGGGAGGGAGAGGAAGGGCATGTGGCGATAGGAGAAACCCCCCACATGCTGCCATCTGGGGTAGCGTTTCTCCCCCCACCCATACTTCCAGCCCTGTCTGAGCATGTTAAACCAGAGCCAGCACCCCCCCGGCTCCAAATTCAGGGGAGGAGACGTACCACCCCCTATTCAGAGCCTTGAAAAGGCTACAGGGTCCGGCGCTGTTAACAAGGGGGGACCCCATCCCCATCCCCGCCTCCCCCGTCTGTCCCTTGCACCGTGGCCTTCTGCCATGGCAGCGCCAGCCAGCCCCGTTCCCGGCCCCAGGCTGGCACGCTGGGTGCTGGGGTGACGGCAAGGGATGGTGGGGGGCGTCGGGGCTTGGGGAGTGGGAGCAGAGCAGAGCACCCCAAAAGCATCTCCTGTTTGTGGGTAACTGCACCTTTGAGCGGTGTGGGCAGAAGATGACAGCAAGGTGCAGATCCTGCGGGACTCCAAGGCTAAACCCTCCTCGCAGAGGGGGGGAAATCTCTGGGCAAGAAGGTCGACTGTCCCCATCGCCCGGGGGGCTCTGGGTCCAACCAGGTCCCCCATTCCCTGGGCTGTGACAGTGATGAGGGGGGTTGGTGATGTGCCACCTAGAAATATCTGGACAGCAGGTTGCGGGGATCCCCCTCCCAGCTAAGGCGGACCTACCCATAGCTGCGCCCCCCCAAAAAAAAGCCCAGGAGAGGCTGCCCAGCCTGGCTCAGCCCCGCACGCTGCCAGCCGGCGGATGCCCGCAGAGGGAGCCCTCATCAGCCTCCCACTCTCATTTGCATTAGCTTAATTTAGCTTAATGGCTTTTCAGAGAGCTGCTGCTGCTCCGGGGACAGGGGCAGGACCCTGCTCTCTGTTAGGGTGGGGGACCCGGCGCCCTGGCTCCGGGCTCACAGGAGCTCCAGGAATGTGCGTGGCGTGGGCTGTGGGAGCCCATCTGACACCCCAAATGTCTCTGCCATCTCCCCCTCTGCCCTGAGCCCCCACCTCCTGCCCCTCTCTCAATCCTGCTGTGGCAGCCAAGTTTGAGGACAGTGTTGGGAGTCCACCCCCACCATTTTAGGGGCTGCCTGCCCCTCCCCGCAGCCCCTCTGTCTGTGCTTGGCAGCTTCCCCCAGCCAGGGATGGAGGTGCTTTAGCAGGTGCCTGTAGAGGTACGGACAGACAGATGCACACATCCACCACCCTGGACAGACACATGCCCACCATCCCACCGGTCAGGCTTGGACACCTCCTGGCTCTCAGCATCGACATCCAATCCCCCAAATTTCTCTCTTTCCAGCCCGGATACTTTATATGCTAGGCACTGCCTTGAGGACCCAGGTGTCCCTGTGTTCCTGATCTCTGTCCCTTCCAGGGACAGGCGGGGGGACATACAAACGGCTCACAGTGACAGCATGGGCACTGTGAGGACCACAGGACACAGGCACCCCGGGGCAGTGCCCACCTCTGCATCCATACTCACTTCACTTCTCCCAGATGCAGAGAGCATCCCAGACCCACAGAGGGGGCTGACACCCTCTTCCCCTGCCTGGAGAGAGCCCTGCCAGCCCTGCCACTGGAGGGGCACCCTCTGCCACACCACGGTGAAGGAACTTACACACCAAACCACACCTTTCCCTTCCTGTATCCCCTCCCCGGGCTGCAGGGCAGGCAGAGCTGGGGTGATGCTGGTGGTCCCCCACCCTCCACGCAAAGGAGGGGCAAGCAGAGGTGGACGGGCACCGTGCAAGGGGGTCTGGCAGCCATTACCTCATACACGGTCCCATTACAAGATGGGGGCCTCCCAGTACCGTGGGGGAAGTGGGCAGAATACGGCCCCAGGGAAAACCCTGCGGCTATCCAGCGCTGACCTTCGGCAAGCGGCTCTGGGGTGCCCCGGGCGTGGGATGGGGGTGTGTGAGTATGCGCCTGCACGCAGGGGACAAGTAAGAGACTAATCAGGGTCCTTTTCCTTAATAAATCATTCGTCTTAATCCAACGCCCTCCCTCCTGCTCTAATAACTCCCGGCGCTGGGCCCCACAGCCACAACAATGCGGTTAATGGAACGATTTATTTTCATAATGGTGCTGGTGGGGAGAAGGGGCGGCCGGGCTGGGGGTGGCACGCTCCAGGGCAGGAGTTTCTAATTAGTGAATGAAATTTGATGTAAGGCTGGAAGAAGATGGATTCACTGGCTGACAAGGGGCCTTTCAGCTCATCAAAGTGCCCGAACAGGGAGGTAAATTAAATTATTTCTAATTCTTCACTAACCTCCAGGGAGTCACCCTTCCACCAGCAAAAGGTGGGTCCGTTCCTGAAATGAAGAGGTGCTTGAAGGACTGAGGTTGAGTGGAAGGGACTGTGCCCTGTGAAGGGATGGGGATGACAAGACGGGATGGGATGGGGTGGGGTGGATCAGGCTACCACTGACTTTGCTGGAAGAATGGGGAGGGAAAAGGTGGTGATGGAGGGAAGAGCTGCAAATGGTCAATAAATAAACAACTGCAGGGACTAATGACTAATTTGCAGCAAGATTTCCATCCATGCCTGTCACCTAAGTAAACCCCGAGCAGGACTGAAACACAGCTGGTGCTGGGGTGGAGTGGAGCAGCCTGGCAGCAAGGCAGCATCCCAACCCTCCAGGGGGTTTGAGCCAGGATGGAACTTGGTTTTGAAAGGGTGACTGGGGTTGAAGCAGGTAAAGGGTCCAGCACAGAGAAATGCTTCTGCAAAGGCCCTTGTTCCCACAGCTCTGTACGATTTGAGGCCAATGCCGGTGTTGTTAATGCTCATGGCATAAAAGCTGTTCTTGGGATGCGCAGGTGTTTTTTTTCCTAAATCCTCAGCTTCTGGAGTCCCGTGATGGAGACTCAATTTTTACGGAAAATAAGTGCACTCCCTCCTAGCACTCCTGCTTGCAGAGGGACCTTGCAGTGCCAACTTGCCACTAGCCCAGTTGTCCCCAGTGTCAGAGTGCAAAGAAAAAGGCTCGGTGCTGTATGGCTGAAACTTGCCCCAGGCTCTACCTGGAGCAGGGGGCATTACAAGTTACCCCGAAAGCACCTGCGGCTGCCCCACAGCTCCCCTCCCTGCGGAGCCGAGGAAGCCCATTCAGGCACAGCAAGCAGGTTCCCAGGGGACTTTCGGTACAAAATCACGGTCTGCATTTCCCGCAAGATCTCCTGCCCGCGTACTAGCCAGGCTCAGCATCGCTGAGCAGCTGTGGTCGCAGCACAGCCCAGGGAGGGAAATAGGGGGAATAGGGGGGCTATATCTTATTGCAAGGGGCTGGGGAGGCATGAGTCCAGATTTGCCAGGAGAAAGGGCAACTCTTCTATCCTCCTGTCCCTGCTTCCTATATTTCTCTCCAGCGTTGCTGATTGTGAGTAACCTAATGAGTCCCTCACCATAATGAGGTTGTGTTTCCCACTGCTTTGATCACATCAAAACACAATGCAGTGTGCAGAAGTCACTTCTCCTGCCCCCTGCCAGGAGGGTTGTATTAACCAGCATTTTGAGGTCAGGGCACTCCTAAATTCCAGTGCTGGAACTCACACTGTCTCCCTCTAATCACCACCACCTTCACTGGTCCACTTATAAGCTACGATTAACAGTGCAGCCTTGTATCACTTGATCTGGGACATCAGTTATTTTGACCATCTTTCATGAGTGGTCAAGTGGTGCCCCCTAGAACTTAATATTGATAATAGCAATGATTTTAGAGACCTTCTCGAATAGGGGGGTGGGGGTCTGCAGCGGTGCCAGGGACTTGCAGCAGACTGGGGAGAACGGTCCCCTCCCCGCGGCTGAGCTACATGGAGCTGGGACAGGCGCAGAGCCGGCTGTGCTGACCCAACACTCCAGGAATTTAATTTGTTTAATATATTCCCTGGGAAAGAAGAAAATAAATAAGTGGCACCTTGCGTGCCCCCATGTCTCACTCTCGCAACGGAGGTGTCAGCTTAACGAGCCGAAGCCCTCAGCCTGATTAACCAGCCGCTGCTCCCGCTAATAGGGAGCCGCCGAGCGGCGTGATTGATGTACGGAGAGCATTAGCCCCCGCAGCCTGGCGCTGGGCTCCCGGGTGGGGGCACTGTGCCCGCCCCAGCCCCCTCGCTCCTGCCCTCCGTACCCAGGCCCAGGTCAAGGGCGAGTCAAAGGCTCCCACTTGCCCCCAGGGCAGATCATCCTGCCCACCGGTCTGTGGAGTATGCAGTGCCCAGGGAGATGGAGCTGGGGTTGCTTTTGCCTCTAGAGGCAAGGACACGTTGGTGGCTTCCCATCGGCTGTGGGACTGTGTGGCAGCACCTCAAAACAGGGGTCGAGGGCCAGAGGTTTTGTGCTGAGCTCTAGGTCTTGGCCACGTTCTCCCCCAAGGGCTGGAGTAAGGACACTTGGGGACACTGAGACACAGGGATGTGCTGGAGGCCACGGTGGCCACCTGAGGGCAGCCCGTGAGTCTTGGCAGTTCCTTCAAGGCTTTGAAGTCCTTACCATACTACTAGGAAGAAAAAACAAGTGTCCTGACCCCCCACCCTTGTCCTATCCGTCCCTTGCTCAGCCCCTTCTGCAGTCCTGCTTGCCTGTCCCTCCATCTGTCCCTCCCTTATTGAGGTATCCCTGGATCTCACTGCAGAGACGTCACCACTCTCACCATCCCTATCCCATGGCATCACCACCCCCTGCCCCCACCTTGGGAAAGGGTTAATCAGCAGCCAGGCAGACAGGGTAATAAATGGCCGTTATCTCGTTAATGAGCTGACATTAATTAGAGCCCAAGGTCCTGGGAGGAGCAGCTGATTTATCCAGTCACCCTGGGAGCAGGTTAGGAGCTGACTCCATGGAAAGGCCATTAACAGGGAAGAGGTGAGGCTGTGCTGCTGGCGGTTGGGGTCATCCCGTACCCGTCCCTGTGCTGCCCCCTCAACCCAGTCCTGGCTCCCTTCCCTCTCCTCCCCTCGCAGGGAGCAGCTCTGTCCTTGGGACAAGATCTTGTGAAGCGAGACAGAAGATTCCAGATAGGAAAAAGCAGGGCTGGAGGATCCTCTGGTGTGCCCAGTGATGGGGGTGCTGGGGGAGGAGAGTCTGGCTGTGCCAGGGACGCGTGGCACTGGATGTGATGTGCTGGGGAAGGACTGCGGGAGCCGGGGCACAGGGAAGCAGCAGGAGGGATGCTGTGCATTCAATCACTTCCCTGCTTTCTGGGAGGATGCTGGGCTACGGGGGATGCTGGCTGTTCAGCATCTCCCCCAAAAAACCAAGGCCTGGGGTAAGGACATTGAGGCTGAGCCTGGGTGCTGCCAAAGCTTGTTTTGGGGGCAGGAGGATGGAGGAGATGTCTGGGTGGGTGCTGTGGGCTCATGGTGTTTCAGGATCTAAGAGGAAAGGGGTCAGGGGCTAACGGGACTGGAAATACAGCAGTCAGACCCTGGATCCTTGCAAGCAGTGGAACTGAGCTGGCTGTCCCTGTGTCTCCAAGCCATCCATTTACGCTGGGACAAGCTGGCTGTCCCCAAGCCTGAGCACCTCTGTAGTGCATCGCTGCATCCCAGGAAGCTGAACCAAGAGCTACTGGAGGGGAGCCCTAGGATATAGAATCGTAGGATGGATTAGGTTGGAAGGGACCTTGGAGATCATAGAATGGTTTAGGTTGGAAAGGACCTTGAAGATCATCGAGTTCCAACCCCCCTGCCATCGGCAGGCACTAGACCAGGTTGCCCAAGGCCACATCCAGCCTGGCCTTGAACACCTCCAGGGATGGGGCCTCAACAACCTCCCTGGGCAACCTGTTCCAGTGCCTTACAACCCTCACAGTGAAAAACTTCTTCCTAATGTTTAATCTAAACCTGCCCTCTTCCAGTTTAAAGCCATTCCCTCTTGTCCTGTCACTACATGCCTTAGTAAAAAGTCCTTCCCCAGCTCTCTTGTAGGCCCCCTTTAGGTACTGGAAGGCTGCAATAAGATCTCCCTGGAGCCTTCTCTTCTCGAAGAACATCGAGTTCCTCTGCAGCTGCATGGCCTGATCCTGCAGGATGCTGCTGCCCTGCGTGCTGGGATCAGGTGTGACGCTTCAGAGCTGCCCTGGCTGTTTCTGCTGAGGACAGGCACCTTCCTTGCCCTACAAACCTTCCTGTGCTGGTTTGCCATCCCCCCGGCTCCAGGATGGGAGCTGTTAACATGTTTTTCTGCTCAGCCATGCCGTGTCCCATCAGAGATGTGGCTGCTTATTTGAGGAATTGCTTGGCTAAATAAACAGCTGCTCAGAAATCCCTGCAGGAGGCCTGGCCAGGAGGGACTGAGCCATGTTTGCTTTGCCTGTTAACCCCTTCGCTCGTGGTGGGTACCTGGGGCTCGGTGCTGTGGAGGGAGGTGCGCGGGATGGGTAAGGTGGGCTTGGGGGGGGGAGCTGTGTACCCCACAAAGCCCCTGCAGTGGCTGGGGGATGGAGGCATGGGGATTTCTGCCTCCCAGGACAGATCCCCGCCTGGCAGACCGAGCAGCTGATGTGCCAGGATGGAGAAGCCCTCAGGAACCTGCGTGTGGCTCGGAGGTCTCCAGGGTGGGCAGGAGCAGGCAGAGGTGCGGTGTGTGGCAGTGCCTGAGCGCAGCATCCCCTGAAGCAGGCACGGAGGTGGCTTTGGCAACTCGCCTGGCACTTGTCTCCCTCCATCACTGGTACAGGGGGAGACCCCTAAAAAGGAGATGGGGAGGTCTGCGAGCACGTCTGTGGGGCTCTGCGGATGGCTGCTCTGCTTCCACAAGGGTGGAGCAGACACCTCTGCCAGTGTTGCTGCAGAGGGGACGGCCACCAAGCAGTCCAGGACTGGCTGTGCCAGGTCTGATGCAGGCTGGGCTCAGCTCCCACCGCTGTGGGGCTGATTAAGAGCCATTATCTGGTTGGTTAAGGGGGGGCCAGGCCACTCGCAGGTGACTTCAACTGTTCATTTAGCCACAAATCACCACGGGGCTGGCAGTTTATTTACCTTCCCCACCAGCCTCCTGTGGCTTCCCAGACTCCAGAGATAGCGGGTGGCCCTGCTGCGAGGGGTAGGGGAAGGGCAGTGTCCCACTGGAGGCAGTAGTGAGGGCTCCCACAAAAGCTGGTGTCACCCCCAACTGGAGCAGACCAGGGGCTCTTACACCCAGTGCTTCTTACTGGGCTGGAGGCTGCAGAGCGTAGACGAGAGTGGGACACTTCTACAGCCCCTCTCATGGGGAAATGGCTGTGAAAACACCTGCGAGCAGCCTTACAGCCTGTGTCTCCAGTGTCGGTGATGCTTCTGGGATGTATTTCTCCACTAACTGGCTGGGGACTTCAGAGTCCTGCAAGATGACCTGAGGCACCAGGGCCAGAGCAGCAAGATCCACTGCTTCCTGAGAGATGCTTTAAACAAGGTTGTTGCACCACAGGTCTCTTACAGGGAAGTAATTTCTAAAGATGGAAAGCTGTGGGGGCTGTGACCTGGGGAGTCGTTAATGCTTAGGAAACAGTTACAGCCATCCTGGGGACAGGGAGCTCTTGGAAGGCATCAAGCTGGGAAGAAATCAGGGTGCCTGCCACCTCTTTGGGATGGGCTAAGCACAGCGGTTCCTGCACTGGTCCCTATCTCAAAGGCAACTTCTATTGACTGAAGAGAGGAGGTGACCAAAACCCACCAGAAGGACCTGGTGCTCAGCTGTGTGCCTAGGAAGAGCCAAAATGACATGTTAGGTAGAAATCAAGACACAGCCCCAGAATGGGTCATGTCTTCATCTGATGTCTGGGATAAGGACTTGATCCTGGGAAAATGAAAAGTCTGGTCCCAGTCGGTAATTTTTTATCAGGGTATGGATTTTCTTCGGCACTCTTGACTTTGATCTTGGGGCAGTTGGGTTTGCTGAGGGACGTTACGTTGCTTCCCAAGGTGATACTGAGGAAGTGGCAGGGCTGTAAAACTGAATTGTGCTCCCAAATACTACCTGTGACCCCCATGGCTCATTTCTGAGAGCTCAGGCACTGCTGGCAACAGCTTGGGAAAGTACATGAACGGCTGTAGGTAGTGCTGTGGATCTCTACAGATGCTGAGAACTGTGTGCACCAGAGCTGGGTGTCCTTGGTGGTCACGTGGGTGATTGCTCCTCTAGTTTCACTCCTGCTGCTTGACCTCGTGTGGATGGAACATTCACGGAGACAATCCACCTCGGGCAAGAGACTGCAAAGGGAGCTCCAATTGTCTAGCCGGGCACCTTCATGTCTGTAATAAAAGGCTTTGCAGGGCTCGCGTACACCCGTGTAGGTACTGTTGTGACTGCTGCTTTCACGTAGCTGAAGGAAGACTGGGCTCTGAACACCCAGCTGAGGCACATCTAGAAAATCCCCGCCCTCCAAATACCTGGGCTAATGAAAGAGTGCCAGGAAGCCCCAGACTGTGTGAATGCTCCTTCGGCTGCCCACTGCCCAGCGAGGGATGCTGTGATCAGGGCTCTCCCAGAGAGGTGAGGGAGCTGAGGAACTTCACTGCTGCCTGGGCAGCATGGACCTCCTGCTGGAACCACTTGCTGGACAGGAGTAGATTAAGTGGTTAAGTGTGGAGGCATCTTTAGGGCCAAGTCAGCATAAGGTGTATCAGGCAGGGGACAAATGGAGATGTTGGTGGAGTCTGCTTGAGTCTGCAAGGGATGTGGAGATGGGAGAGGCAATCTGGCTGGTTCAGGGCTCCAAGCGGGTCCATCTAGCTCTGTATGAGGCTCAGGAGATCTGTCCTGGATGTACCCAAGATCTTCCACAGCAGCAAGGTGGTGTTTGCTGGCATGTTTCACAGAGCTAGTCACCGTGGGAGGGTTCTGCTACCACTGGGTGAGCAGAGGAGGCCCTGGGTTAACAGCACAGGGGTGAGCTGTGGGGGGAATGGCAGCAATGGCTGGGAACATTCCACCCCCCCAAGCCTTAAACTCCACTTTCTCCTGAACTGGGGTGGTTTCCTGGGGCAGCACCTGTCTATAGTGTCCTGCACCCCCAGGCTGTGGGAATGAGCTGTCTCTCTGGCTGATATGCTGAGGTCTGCTACCTGTGGCTGGTGTTTGGGGTTGCCTTAGATCCTCTGTAGAGACCTTCCTGTGGAGGAAGGATGCTGGGCAGAGGTAAGGGGCCAGGCCACAGTCATGTTCACTTATTACAGTCCTCAGATCTAGTTAGCAACCAGGTGATCTGTCACCAGAGGATCTGATGGATGGGGAAGAGAGTTCCCTCCTTCCTGAGGCGGGAAATGAAGCTAATCAGACCTCGGACACCTTAATCCAGCTCTGATCTGATTAATGACCCTGAAGACTGTGAACTCATCAGCAACCTGGTATCTATCACTGCCTGCATCCCGCCCCTTCTGCCACCGGCCACCGTCCGGCGCGGCTCTCCTCTGTACAGACCTGGGCCCCAGCTCTCTGCCCTACCTGGCGTGGGCTGTGGGTGGGCTGCTCCAGCCCTGGACAATCCTCTTGCAGGGTCCAAGTGTCTGTGTTTGACTGATCTGGAAGAGGGAACTCCCTCCATGATTTTCCTAGATTTCTTTATTGGGATGTTTCCACCCAGGTTTTATGGCTGATGCCTGCAAAGATTTCTTGCTGGTGCAATTCAAAGGCTGCAGCTCGGCTGCTTGTACTTGCCTCACCCTGGGATCAGTGAATTGGGCACCAGTGTGGGCTGCTGATCCTTGGAGGAGTTGCTTGTCTTAGGACAGCCTCCCTGGGTAGTGCAGGGGACTTCCTTGAGGACAGTAAGACTGTGACTTGGTGCTGTGATCCAGACCCCCCAAACAAGCCTTGCTCAAGCTCTGCTCTCACTGCCTGAGCTACAGTGAGTACAGTCACAAATGGTCACAAGGGCTTGGCAGGGGTTACCCAGGCTCTCCTGAGCTGACCATCTGCCCATCTGCCACCCCATGATGGTCACTGTGGTGGTGGTGACTTCTCTGTTGTTCCCCAGTATGGCAGCCCAAATCTCTGCCCTGGTTCTCAAGGCATGTTCCCTGTGCAAAGCCAACAAGCTATTGCAAACCTTGGAGCCAGCCCTGGGGACTCAGATGACCAAGTGGTGGCTCCTCCCTTGCTGCTGTCACCATTGCAGGCTGCTGACCTGTAGCAGAAGTGTTGCACCTCCGCTGTGCCCTCTCTTCTGTGGATACTTCTTGCAGTTTTTGCACATGCTTGGGAGCCAGGCTGCTCCATTCCTCCCCAAATCTTGTCCTGCCCATGTCTGCTGCTTGGCAGCGCTGGCTTTCCACATGGGGGGAGAGGGAAAGGGCTTGAGGTCCTCCTGCTTGGCAGGAACATTGACTTCTGTCATGGGAAAGCAGAGGGGGATGGACTGTGGGGGTGGGAGGGAACGAGCCCTACAGCCTCCCTGATGCTGGAGAGAGGGTATAGCAGCAGGCACAGGGGTGCTGGGAGGTGGAAAGGGACCCTGTTCCACCTTCAGTACCCTCTGTCCAAGTAGAGTGTGGTACTGTGGGGTGATATCCACCCCAGATCCCCTCCTGGGCTGTCTGCAGGGCTGAATCCTGGCCCCCTCCCTCCCAAGGAGGCAGCTGGAAAAGGGCTGTTGTGTTCCTGTACAAGGATTTGGAGCCAGACTTGGGCAACAGAAGGAGGAAGTTGTCCCACACGTGGGATATTTGGAGCTCACTACAGTTGGGTAACGTGCGTGCAAGGAGCTCAGCAGGCTTCAGACCAGACTGGATGGACACGGGGAATAGAAGCCCCATTACTTAGCAGACAAAGTACATGAGGCTGAGGACGGTCCCACACACACCCATCCTTCTCCTCCATGGGCATCTGCTTACAGCTTCTGTGGGACGTAGGATACAGGGGGGTGGACCCATCTTGTGCTCAGGGAATACAGCTGTGCTGGAAATGCTGAAGGGGGAAGAAATACCGGGATGGGAGCTCCCTTTAGCTGTTGTAATATTTAGGCAGGGCAATAGTGGTTGCCTTACCTTCCAAAGAGCAGGGTCTGTCATTGGACATGAACAAGCAGAGGTTGTCGTGCTGTGTGAGCATGGCACAAGGTTGGACACAGAGACAGACAGACACAGACCCCTGGTGTCAGAGACCACAAATGTACTCACACGTGCTCTGCTTCTCCCTGAAGGCCAGTGCTGGGGGTCTGGGCCAGCTCTGCCCCTTGTTACCCACCAGAGTCTTCTCCCAGACCAGCCAAGGCTTTCCTCTCTGCCCTTCCCTGGTGCCGCTCTCTAGGCTGTCTTGTCTGGGAAAGATAAAACCTGGCAAATGAGTAGCAGTCTGCCTGTAGGCACCTGCTCTGTTGGCGTCTTGGACAGATATTGGTGATGGAGGGTGGTGGGCCCCTGTGTGTGTGTCCAGCTCAGGTCCACAGGATCTCCCTGGTCCAGAGTGGTGCAAGGGGAAATGGCACAGCTGGGCATTGCTGGTGTTCCCTGGTGAATGGGGTGTGGAGGAGTCTGCTGATAAGTGAGAGCCTCTCCTGCCCTCCAAGCAGACACTCTGCCCCCTAAGTGCCTGGGGGCTCTGCAGAGCCAGGGCAGTACTGGAGCCCAGGAGGGCTTTACCTACACGTCCTGAAGTCCACCTAGTCTTTCCAGATCTCCTCCAGCTGCCGCAACCAAAGACCTGCTTACCCACCGAGTGGCTCTAAGGAAAGCGAGGTTGGCTCTGGATGGGAATGATGGGCTCAGCGTGCTGGGCAGTGAGTTCTGCAGGCTGGGGGGACCCCCTGGGTTCGGACCAGGGCTGGGCTATGTTGTGAGGCTCAGGGGGAAGAGGCAGAGTGGTCTAGGCAGACTCCGGAGCGTCCCCAGAGGACGAGGGAGCCGGAGGAGGGATC
>NW_009646502.1:306777-319313 GCF_000708025.1 Charadrius vociferus | reverse complement strand
GGCTCCTGCGGGCGCGATGAGGCGGCTCCGCGGGTCCGGTGATGCCGTTGGCGGCGGGAGTCGCAGGAACCGGGCAACCCACCCCCCCTGCGTGGTGGGCACGGCCAAGACTGCGGGAAGGCACCGGATCCTGCGCTGCAATGCTGGGTCACGGGTGGGGAGGGTTCTGCAGGGCACGGGCGATACAAGGACAGGCTTCGGGCTCTTGTCCCACCGGGGTCCGTCACCCTGGCAGGGGTGAGTGGAGGTCTAGTCGCCACAAAGATGGGGCCAGTGGGCAGTAAACCGCGACACAAGGACAGGCTTCGGGCTCTTGTCCCACCGGGGTCCGTCACCCTGGCAGGGGTGAGTGGAGGTCTAGTCGCCACAAAGATGGGGCCAGTGGGCAGTAAACCAAGAGTGGCTTGTTAATAAACCCCCAGCAGTGTATCTGGATTTATTAGCTGAATTTAGCACCTTAATAACCAGGGAGCCCATTTAAAAAATAAATAAATGAATAAAAATGGCTGGATAAGTCAGTTAATTAATAAACTGGCTGGATGAATAATAACACAAAAATGGAGAATTTACATGAAACATCCCATTCATTGCTCCTTCCTCAAATTACTGTGGTGCAGGTTGAAGGCAAGGAGGCTGTTCCTCACCCCAGGCTTCTCTCTCTTTTCTTGGATCTCTGCAGACTGTAAGATAGATCCAGCTGTGAAGCAGCGGTGGCACCTAAGGGTGTAGAATAAGCCTGTGGTGTTATGGGCTGTGTGCATTCTTCAAGCATGCCATTAATAACAGGGGAAAAAAAAAAATATCTCTGTTTGCTCGTGGTGAAACACCTTTCTGCTCCTCTGCAGTGGCCACATTGTCCTTGTGGGGTCTGGATCTGTTAGTATATCTCAGCATCCAGGTAACAGCACGCAGGGCTGTGTTTCACCAGAGTGGGGTCACACCACTGCACTTGCCCCTGTGCCCTGAGCTCAACTTCTGGCTGGGATAATGGAGAGATATTTGTGTATCAACAGACACATCCCTCTCAAGAGCAGGATCACTTCCAGAGCTGGTTGTCTCCAAAACCCTATTGGAAGGAGACAAATCCCAAATCACGGGCATGAGAACAGCTTGTGGAGGGAGCTTTTGGGCTGTGCTAGGATGCACAGGAACAGCCTGTCAACAAGTCTTGTGGGAAGCAGTGAGCTGGGCTCCTGGGATAGCTCAGGAGAGGAAAAGCGGTTTCTGACCCAAGTATTGGGGTACTGGGCCCTGAAGAGCCCAAAGCAGAGTATAGGCAAAGGAGACATATGGAGGTGCAATAAGGATGCAGCAAAAACTGCCAAAGCTGTATGTTTTTAAATCAGCACTGAAAGGTGTTTGTTCCCAGTTCTAGGGACTCCTTTGCAGTGGGGATTGTCTCCCCCCAGGTTCTCTGATTCAGTACTTCAGGAAATTTCCTGCTCTGAAGCTTTTCTTGCTCTCGTTTTCTCCCAAAATTTGCCAGGCCAAACATAGCAAACCACACTCTGTTCTCTTTGCTTGTCTGCTCTGCACATGAGGAGGGTCTGTAGGTCCCTTTCAGCCTTTTCTTTCCCCGACTATGCAGCCCGGCTGCTTACATCTCTTCCGAGATGGGTTTCCCTCCTGACTGCTTTCAGGCTCTTCTTCCAAATGTCCTCCTGTCCCAAAGCAGAGGGACCAAGCTGGATGCAGAGCTTGAGCTAATGCCTTCCTGAAGCAGAAGGATGCAGCTTTGTATGTTTGCAACTGCTCTACTTGCCCGTACCTCCCCACAGGCATCGGTTCGGACTTGGGGGACTTATGCTCAGTGTGGGGTCTGTTCTGCTCTCCACACTCATTCTCCCAGGGATCCTGCTTCGCTCGTCCTTGTCTCCTGTTACTTTCACTACCATGTAGACTGTGTCAACAGACACTGTTCCTCATCCATCTTCAGATCCTTGTTTCAGTCCGTTGGGAACATTTAGGTTCTCAAGTGTGTCCTCTCAAGTGTGCCTTTCCTCTTGTGGGCTCACTGCAAGCTCCGAAAACCGGTCTCTGCAGCACGCCTTGTCCTTGAAGTCACTGGCCAGGGCTGCACGTTATGGCTGCATCTGGGCTCGTATTGCCCCAGTGTGCTGGCCATGGTGTGGGGATGGGGACAGTGGCGTGGGTATGCAGGGACAGGAAAGGGAACCTGTGTCCTGCCTAGGACATGCTGCTGCCAAGCCCTTCCTCTTTTCTCTGAGGAGGGTGGTGGGTTGAGCAGGAGCCTCCCACTGTTGACACAGGGCTCCTGGGCTGGCTGTGGTTCCTGTGTGCCTTGTCCCATCACCCAGTGTACAGATGGACAGACCTGCCTGGCTGAGGCTTTCAGAGCAACTGAGCACAAGTGTCCGTGCTGCTGGTGCTGGTCATGTTTAGCTCTCTGGGTAGCAGCAGGCAGATATTTGGGAAAGACGCATCTGAAAGCCTCCTAAGACATGTTCTGGGGTATCCCAGAGGGAGCT
Source organism: Charadrius vociferus (assembly GCF_000708025.1). Classification (NCBI taxonomy): domain Eukaryota; kingdom Metazoa; phylum Chordata; class Aves; order Charadriiformes; family Charadriidae; genus Charadrius; species Charadrius vociferus. The sequence goes on along the minus strand of NW_009646502.1, from coordinate 316,824 downwards.
CACCCTTGTGATTTATTTATGGAAGATTCTAGGACTAAGTAATGGATTCCTCCTTTAGCTGCCTGTGTAGAGATGTTTTGCAGGCACAGTCTAGTTTGGTCTCCTGGGGAAAGTCAGGGTGGGGGGAAGGAGCAGGACAGCCCCCAAACTGAAGCCGCAAGCTCCATGGGGACGAGCACATGCTCGCCCTGCTCTCACCCGCGTATGGGGGAGGTGGGATGCTGGGGAAATGGTGTGAGGCAGTGGGTACCCTTAGGAACCCGGCCTGGCCTTGGCTGCTGGGGTCGTTCGGATAAGTGCTGCCGCTGCAGTGCAAGCGGGTGCCGTGCTTTCCTCGCTAGCTGCCTCTGCGAAGCCGCAGCCAGCGCCTGGCTGCCTCTGCTGCAATGCGGGAAGGCCTGAGCGCAGGAGCAGGCTTGCCCCTCGCTGCAGCCGGTGGGATGCTGCCTGCTCAGCCTCCGTTGCTGCCAGGCTGGATCCCTGTCCCAGGGCTTTGAGCACCTCCTGAATTGCACAGGGGGAGCATTTGGCATCGGGTTGCCGTGCCTATCAGTATTTCTGGGAGCTGTGATTTACTTGCCCTGGCTAGCGGCGTGGAAATGCAGCATGACGGTGGGAGCCACAGAGGGCAGTTGTAGGAGCGGTGACATACAGCCACAGTCCCTCAGGCAGAGTGAAGGATTCCCCACTGGGGAGCCGATGCTCAGACAGTTTTGCTGGGACATCGCTTGTCTGCATCGCCCGCTCACCACCTTGATGGTTTGGAGCCCAGGCCAGGTCCTGCCCGCAGTGGCAGAGAGCTGGCTGACGCGCTGTGCTGGGCTAGGAGAGTGGGCAAGACAAGTCATAGCAAACTGTTTCAAAAAACCAACGCTTTCCAAGGCTCACCAGGTACCCAGTGGTCTGGTGACAGCAAAAAACACGGGCTGGAAAACAGCTGGCAAGCAGCAGTTGGGAGTCAACAGCGAAGCAAGCAAGGGACTAGCAGAGGCAGAAGGTGCCCTTACGCATGCTGCCCCACAGACAACGTTCAGGGCTAGGAGAAGCCTCTGGTGATGGCCCTGATACCGGTGAGACCACCTCTCCCCCTCCCAGCCCTGACATCTGGAGAAACACCTCCAAAGCAGACAGGGTGCTAATTTCCTCTCCTTTATCTGCTAGCCCACAAAGTTAAGTGAACTATAGCTAAACAAACCAAATTAAAACCAAGTGGGTTAATATCAACCTAGGATTACCCTCGTTATCAAGTAGACGGAACTGTATCAAATAAACCAACAATTCTTTATAAGCTTTATCTAATTATCCAGGAGGCAGCTGCCTTGTAGAGCTCCTGGCCTCAGACTCGGAGGGCATTCCCGGCTCTGGGCCAAGCGAGTTACTTACTGATATTGCAGCCAAATACCGGGCACCCATCAGGGGGTCCGAGCCCTACCAGGCTGAAGGGGTATTAAGACGAGCTATGATCCAGGATGTAGCACTGGATGAGATGGCTGGACAGATAGGAAATCCTTTGGCCATCAAAGGTGTGATGCTGAGGCAGTCACTGGTCTTCTGGTAGGAGCTGGATAAGGGTGAGAGCCTTCCTGAAGGCTTATTCTTTCAGTGGGATGGTGGTTGTGATGGAGGTGGGTTCGTAGCTCAGCTGGCAGGGACTGGGGGAGGCGAGCCCTGGGGTGTGCTCCCTCTGCATCCCTTGGGTGGATGCTGTCCATGTCCATGTGATGGCCTGCCACAGGACAGGGGAGGACAGGACTCTACCAAGCACACTGGCAGGGCAGGGCGGGGCGACCCGGAGCCATTGCCACAAGACATCATTTCCACTTTGTGTGGGAAACTGGAACCTACCTCATACCTAAACACTCCACTTCCTCTTCCTCCCTTTGCTCCTTCCCCAGTGAGAAATTGCAGACCCTCTTCCTCCATACTCTCTCCCCCACCCCAACCTAAACCATTCTATGATTCTATGATTCAGGGAAGCTGACAGCAGGTCTGAGGCCAGAGATGTTGGTGGTTCAGGTCCATGCTGAGCCACTGCTGTGGGTAGCTGAAGGTCAGGTGGACCTTAGATCTGCGTTAGTTTGGGCTCTCCTCATCTCGTCTGCAGGCTGAATCTTGAACCAATGGGAGCAGTGGATATGGATAACAGTAGCTGCTGAAGGGTGTATTTTCAGAGGAGGTGACAGGTTAGGTGGCCAGCCGTACCTGTGTAGGCTGGGCTTTGGGCTGGTGGTGGCTTGAACTGTATGACAATACCCCAGAGAGGTTTGAGGATGTGTTTCTTTGTCAGCACTGGGGCAGGAGGCAAGGTGGGTTTCCAGGGAAGTCAGGGTCTGTACAAGGTTTGTAATGGACACCACTGCACTGAGTCCAAATTGGAGAGGCTGAGATGGAGAACCTGGGGCTGGCAGAGGGACCATGCTCCAGCGGTTGGTCCCCTGCATTGGTAGCTATTTGGGATATATCCCCTTCGGATTTATTTGGCTTTTGGGCAAACTTTCTCTTCTTCTTTTCCCTGCTAGACCAAGCAGTCCTCGACATCTTACCTGGGGAAGACTGAGTCCCTCCAGGGGGTGTTGTTAAAGCAAGCTGCCTCCCAGGCTCCTCTGAAGCTGGGCAGACTGAACTCTCCCTGCTTTTGGGGATGAGACTCACTTCTGCGCCACCACTCTTCACACATCTGTTTTTAGTCAGGCCACATCTGGTCTTGCAGGAGGAGGCACAGAAGAGCCTTTTTGGGGTGGTCCGAAGAATTTCTGTGCTCCCTAGAGCCAGGATGCTGTGCCCTAGGAGCCGAGCCCTGGGCTCTCTGCTTTGAGGTGTGGAATTCAAGCTGGGAATATGATTTCTTTGCCCCTGGTAAAATAGCCTCCAGCTCCAGAAGTCCCAAATAACTGGATGCTGGGATGCAGGCGCACCCTCTTCCCTTCTCTTTCTCCAAAGCACCCTCTGCACACCATGCCCAGAAAGAGGACCAGCTCAGAGGGACCCTTCCCTGACCCAGTAGAGGCAGCCTGTGCAGTGCAGCCCCCACATCAGGGAGGGACTGAGGCACCAGGTGGTCCAGTGCATCCCTCCATCTCTAGCAGCAAAGGGTGCTGGAGCCTTCCAGCTGCCGGACTCTGCCTGGGGCTGCTGTGTGTTGAGCTCCCCACCAAGGTGGGCTGAATGAATTTTCTCTCCGGTTCTTTCTGACACATCTCCGGCCATCACTTGAGGAGCTGCAAGTGGTGTTAGCTCGGGCTGCCCCATCCCTGCGGATGCTGGTCCCCATGGCACCTCCTTTCCTTAGCAAATAGGAGCCTTCCCAGGTCCACTTGGTCCCACGTCTCTGCCAAGGATTTGTACAACCAGAGGCATGGCCGAGCTCTGCAGGGCTGAGCCATCTTTCATCTGACGTTCGTATTTGTCCTGTCAATCTTTGAGCCTCTCATTTGGTTTTAGCCTGGAATATGTTTGGTGTGCAAAATAACGCACCGTGTGTGTCAGAGCCATCAGCACAGCTCTGTTCAGTCCCTAACTTACCTGGCCAGTGGCTGCAAGGTGGGTCCCACAGGCTGTCTCTCCTGTCGTGGTGGGGCTGTGCACACAGGAGGGGTCGTCTCCATTCCCGCTTGCACAAGGAATTTGCAGAGCCCCAGCCCGGCCTATTTGACCCATCCCACCCAGCATCCAGGTACTTGGGATCAAACCCGGATCACGATCAGTTAATGCTCCCTTCATAAATTCCTGCCTCATGCGTCACCGCTGTGTTTGTGAAGGGCTCGGTGGACACCTCGGGAGATGGGCAGGTCGGGATCAAAGCTGGAATCTGAGGGAGATAACATCGATGGTGCCCCATGCCCTACAAAAAGGGTGACCTGGAGCGACCCTCACCAAACAGGGCATCTCTGGGGCCACGATGCTCTCTGTCTTCCTGCCCAAGGCATGGCAGCAGCGACGTGCCAAGGACCTTTCCCGTTAATGCCCCCGCCCCCCCCCACTCAGCACCGCTCCGGCACTTTACTCCCAGCTGCAAACCTCTGGGTTTGATTGCCGCTGTGGTGCTGGGAGAAGCAGTAAAATTGAACCCCAGGAGGACAATAAAGCCAGCGGAGAGGAGATAAGCGGGTGTCAACCACGGTGCGGCAGCCACCCCACGCTGGACTCTCAAAGGTCCCTTTGTTCCCGCTGCCTCCTGATTCAGCGCCGCGCTGCCTTCAAGGGCTGCGGGCGAGATAGCGGTGCTCACGGGCAGCCCTGCCCCCGCAGCCCCTGGCAGTTGGGCAGCCACCTGCGTGGCCCGGCAATAAAAAAAGAGGTTTAATTTCAATCACGGGACTGATCCCAGTTGCACACTGAGGCCTGATAACGTATCTCGCTGGCAGGCAATAAAGCCATTATCGGGGCGGGAGATGATGGAAGAGACGCTCGCCTTCCTTCTCATCCCAGGCTTGCCGAGGGAATGTCCCCCGCTGAGCCCCACTGTCCCCTCACCCCTGCTCGCTCTCTGCCCTGCAGCCGCCCCGCAGTCCGGCTTGATGGGGAAGTGCCGTCGGCCCCGCACAGCCTTCACCAGCCAGCAGCTCCTGGAGCTGGAGAACCAGTTCAAGCTCAACAAGTATCTGTCCAGACCCAAGCGCTTTGAGGTGGCCACATCACTGATGCTCACCGAGACGCAGGTACCTTGGTCCTGGGGGGATGGAAGGTGGCACCGGCCGGCAGCCAGGGAGGTAGGGGGCTGCACTGCAGGGTGGGAAGTCAAGGTCATGGGTAATGCTGATGCCTCTCACTTGGCTTCCATCAGCCCCACGTCCTACTGCCCCAGTCAGCACCCCTTTCCAGGGCACCTCCCGCAGAGTCCTGCCTGGTGGGCTTCAGGCTCATCTCTTTTGAAAGGTACCCCAGAAATACTGCTCCTCTTTTTACCTGACACCCCCAGCTTAGATTTCAGGGCCTTCCCATCCTTCCTTGCACTGTGGGAGGTTGTTGTTGGTTTTTTTTGTGGGGCTGAAATTCCTCTTTTAATTTCCCCTGCATGTCCCTGGGCATCCTGGGGTGTTGCTGGTCCCCTCTGTCCCCTCCCCACAGAGACTGGGCAGGAGGAAGGGAGCATCACCCTGGGTACTCCTCTCCCCATGACACCCTCAGCCTCCTCACACAGATCTGCAGCACCGCAGGATGCCCCACAACAGAGGCTTTGGGGGGGCTCTCCGTGCAGGGAACAAGAGGGGGTGAGTGGGGACAGGATGGGGCAGGGGGACACACTCTCCCCTGGGGGCTCTCCCTCGGCAGGTGAAGATCTGGTTCCAGAACCGCCGCATGAAGTGGAAGCGGAGCCGCAAAGCCAAGGAGCAGGGGGCTCAGGTGGAGGCCGAGAAGCAACGAGGGCTCAGCAAAGCCTGCGAGAAGCTGCTGCCTGGTGAGCCCCAGGGACAGGCTGCCCAGAGCCCCCAGTTCATGGGGCACAGCCCCAGCTCGGGCTTCCTGCACCACACTACTGCCGAGCTGGGCTACAGTCCGGATTCCTCCTGCTCGGGGGGCGAGGAGGAAGAAGAAGAGGAGGAGGACGAGATGGGCACTGCGGAGAGGAAGATCGGCTCTGTGTTGTGAAAGGCGGCTGGAGCCGGCCGGGGAGAGGGGCTGGGCTGCGGTGTCGGGGGTCTCTTTGCTGGCAGACAGAGACTGTGCCCAGGTGGAGCAGGGGGGGGCTGCAGGGCACCTGCCCCCCCTTTAACTTATGTGTGTTTGGATCCTATTTAACTCGTAATTATTCTTCTGTGTGTATCTGGGGGAGTCCCCACATCCCTCCCCTATAAAGCTGTTATCCGGATGCCTGTGCTCTTCCTTAGGGGACAGGAGGCTCTGCCCCCTCCTGCCACTGCGCTGGCGTCCCTGGGGAACTTGGGGGGGGGCAGCAGACTCACACAGCTGGCAGCTCGCTGGCACAGCTGGAGTGGACAGACCCCGGACCCTTCTTTGACTGTGCACTGCCCCTTCCTTACAGATAGGACAGTGCTTGAAGACGAACATCCCTGCCTGATGCCGGCTGCCCTTCCCCTTGGTGGCATGAAGGGCTGGGAAGGAGGATGCCCAGGACACATGGCAGCCTGTCCTGCCTCCTCCTGCACCTGTAGCATCCTTGGTAGGGTCTGAGCTTTGCCAGCCAAAATTAAGCTGCCCTGCAAAGAAGAGCTGACAAATTCGCTAACGCAGCGTTGCTGTTTTCCATGTTGCAACCAGCCTGGTTGCACTGGTGTGCCATTGCCCTGAAGTGAGGTGGGGATGGAGTCCTCCTGGGTTTAGGGTGGTGCTCAGGCTGTTTGTGAGGGCTCAATACCGTTGTGAGCTCCCCTTTTCCCACGGTGATGTCTGAACACCTCTCAGTCCCTTTCAGGGCTCATTTCATGATCCTCTGCTCGCTCTGGCTGGGCTCAAATCAACCCCTGGTAGCACGATGACAACAGCCACCCTCTGCCACCTCCCTAGAAGCACTAGGGTTAAGCCCTGACCCCCTAAGTGAGCGGGCTGCCCTTGTCCTCAGGATGCCAGGGGGTCCTGGCAGACCGTATAGACCTCCCTGCTCCCTGTATGCTTTCTGGGTCACCCCTTGGAGATGCTGAGATAGCTGTGCAGGCAGAGGGACCGACCCCACGATGCCCAGCCTCTCCACCCCTCCCTCACCCCAGGGTGGGCAACCCTGCTTCACCACCCCAGTGCACGTAGGGATGCAGGAGCTGGGCAGACTGGGCTGGTGTGCCCTATCCCCAGGCAGCCCATGGTGTCTCCCTCCTGCCCCATGTCCTGCTGTCCCCTCATCTCTTCTCCTGGTCCTTGCCTGGGGGTGGCAGGGAGGGCAACCTGCACCTGGGACCTGCTGTGGGGGTGGGAGCTGCTGAGGGGCAGCAGCCCCCCAGTGCACGTAGGGATGCAGGAGCTGGGCAGACTGGGCTGGTGTGCCCTATCCCCAGGCAGCCCATGGTGTCTCCCTCCTGCCCCATGTCCTGCTGTCCCCTCATCTCTTCTCCTGGTCCTTGCCTGGGGGTGGCAGGGAGGGCAACCTGCACCTGGGACCTGCTGTGGGGGTGGGAGCTGCTGAGGGGCAGCAGCCCCTGCACAGCCCTGTGTCACCTCCGGCAGCTGGTCAGTGAGGGATGGGACAGGTAAGTGTTGGTGCGGGGCTGTCACACCTCGCAGGGTAACGCCTGGCAGCGGCTGGGGCTGCTGTGGGGCAGCACCCTGGGCAGGGGGACAGATGTGATGCTTTTGGGACACAGGGATGGACAAGGGAAGCAGATGATGGGAGAGAGGAGCATGGGGGTGGATGGACGGACGGATGGATGGACGGAAAGATGAATGACGGTCCTGTGTGAGGTGACAGTGACCCACAGTGGCTGCTGGCAGCTCAGCAGCTTCCCCCTGGGTGTGCGGCATCCTCGGTGCCCAGGTCCCCTGTCCCCAGGCAATCTAGCCCAGGGCATGGCAGTGCCCGGCTGCCCACGCAGGAGGTGTCCGGACCCCTGGCACTGCCCGGGGCAGGGAGGTCTGGTCCTGGGGAGGATGCAAACCTTGCTGTAAGGGCGAGGAGATGCCAGGAGCCTGCAATGGTTGGAGTGACATGGAACAGGAGAGGAATAAATGTGGAGAAGGTGGGAAAAAAGACAGGGAAGGAAAGGAGTTGGGGAGGGGCAAGTAGGAAAGGATGGTACCCTGTCATTCCCTGTGGGGACAGCGGGGCAGGAGAGACCCATTGCCCCAAGGGCAGCTGTGCCCCCCCAGCAGGCATGCAGGACTGGGCTCCGAGATGCTGACAGATGCCACCCCATGGATGCAGGAGCCCTGCGGCTAAAGATATCTACCACCCAATGTACAACCTAGTCCTCCAGCAGCGGGGGAGCATAAGAGAGCACCAGAGACTGGAGCTGGGCACACCAGGGCAGGGTGAGATGGGGGAGACAGGGATGGCAGGGGCAGAGAGGAAAAGGAGAGAAGGAAAGCAACAACAACAAAAAAAAGAGTGCCAGGAAGGAGGAGGGTAACTGAAGGGATGTCACAGACTTAAAACGTTCACCTTGATGGGCCATGACAGGTTTAATTTCCAGAGTACAACCATTAAAGTGATGGATGGGAGGCGTTCATCTCGCGCCTGGCGCACACAGGCTCTCCGTGGCTGCAAGAGGGTTTGTTTTGTTGCTGTTATTTATGAGGTTGTTTCTGCAGGAGCCAGGCACTCATCCAGTGCTGGGGGGGACAGAGGAGGGGACACGATTGATGCCGGTGGAGTTGGGGTGCTGATTTATGGCTGCTTAGCCGGATGACTCACGTTGTAAACATCGTCAAATGCCATTAAAGCTGCATCTCCTTCCTGCTTCTGCCCTGGCACCCTCCCCACGCTGCGGGATGTGACCAGCCCCGCTTTCTGCCACACTGTTGCCTGTGCACCCCAAAGGGGCTGTTTGGCCGTCCACACCAGGGACACAAGGGGGTGGTGTGTGTCCTCGAGGGACATCCAGGATGCTGGGAAGATGCAAGAGTGACTCACGGTTGTGGTGGTACCCCATGGGAATGACAGCTGAGATATCCGATGGGCATATGCAGCCAGGGCTCCGCAGCCTGTGCCCCTCTGCCCCTTTGCTGGTCTTGGCCCCATAACTTCTTTTGGCAATGGTCACAACTTGTTACATGTGTCATGAATGCTCCAAGGAGCTTGGGGTGACCTGGCCCTGTTATGGTGCCACCCCATCCCTATGCCAGCACTCTCCAGCCTGCTGCACCCCATGCCCGCTTTGCCCCCCTCCCAGTATTCCCACCTCTTAGCCCCACAGCCTCCTCACCCACCCATCCTGTACACCCACGTACTTCGCAGCACCCCCTCTGCCCATGCAGCTTTGTGCATGTCTCCCTCCTCTGCACCCATCCTCATCACCCCTCTCCCCTGAGCTCTCTCCTGCATCCCCTGAGCCCCTCCATCTGCCCCCTGCATCCCTCCATCTCGACCTGGCATCCCTCGAGCCCCTCTATCTGCCACCTGCACCCCTCCATCTTTACACTGCATCCTCAGTGCCCCCATCTGTCGCCTGCACCCCTCCATTTTTCCCCTGCAACCCCTGAGCCTTCCCATCTGCCCCCTGCACCCCTCCATGTTGCCCCTGCATCCCCTGAGCCCCTCCATCTGCCCCCTGCACCCCTCCATGTTGCCCCTGCATCCCCTGAGCCCCTCCATCTGCCCCCTGCACCCCTCCATGTTGCCCCTGCATCCCCTGAGCCCCTCCATCTGCCCCCTGCACCCCTCCATCTTTACACTGCATCCTCAGTGCCCCCATCTGTCGCCTGCACCCCTCCATTTTTCCCCTGCAACCCCTGAGCCTTCCCATCTGCCCCCTGCACCCCTCCATGTTGCCCCTGCATCCCTCCATCTCCTGAGTCCCTCCATCTGCCCCCTGCACCCCTCCATCTCGACCTTGCACCCCCCGAGCCCCTCTATCTGCCACCTGCCCCCCTCCATCTCCCTGCCCCTGAACTCCCCTGTCTCCTCCTGGTCCCCATCTAATCCCTGCACTGCTTCCCATCCCATCTGCCCCCTGCACCCCTCAATTTTTACCTTGCATCTCCTGAGTCCCTCCATCTGCCCCCTGCACCCCTCCATCTCGACCTTGCATCCCCCGAGCCCCTCTATCTGCCACCTGCCCCCCTCCATCTCCCTGCCCCTGAACTCCCCTGTCTCCTCCTGGTCCCCATCTAACCCCTGCACTGCTTCCCATCCCATCTGCCCCCTGCACCCCTCAATTTTTACCTTGCATCTCCTGAGCCCCTCCATCTGCCCCCTGCACCCCTCCATCTCGACCTTGCATCCCCCGAGCCCCTCTATCTGCCACCTGCCCCCCTCCATCTCCCTGCCCCTGAACTCCCCTGTCTCCTCCTGGTCCCCATCTAACCCCTGCACTGCTTCCCATCCCACCTGCCCCCTGCACCCCTCAATTTTTACCCTGCATCTCCTGAGCCCCTCCATCTGCCCCCTGCACCCCTTCATCTCGACCTTGCATCCCCCCAGCCCCTCTATCTGCCACCTGC
>NW_009646502.1:302020-305894 GCF_000708025.1 Charadrius vociferus | reverse complement strand
GGGGCAGTGGTGGCGACGCGGGGCCCAGGCCCCAGGCTCTCCTCTGGGGGCCGGGTGGGGTTATAAAGGACTAGGCCGTGCCCCAGGGAGCTGGGCAGGCTCTTGCTGTAGGGAATGGGGCTCTGCCACAATCTAGACAGGGTTATAGGGGGACAGGCAAGGCTACAGGGCAGGGCTGTGCTGTAGTGGTCTCTGTGGGGCTATACTGGGCTGCGCTATAAAGGCCCTCTGCCACAGGGGGCTGAGCTGTGCGTGAGGTGGGGGTCATGGTCGGTGCCAAAGGGACTGCTGAGTGCAGGGCTGCGGCAGCCTGGGAACAGTGTGGTGTGTGGCAAGGGCTGGACTCAGCCGGCAAAATGGGAGGGGGACAGTACTGGGGACGCTGCAGCCCCTGCAGGGAGGTGTGCCATCCTGAGCCCCGAGGAGGAGTTGTTGGATCTGTAGGAGCACCCAGGTCTTGGCAGTAAAGACTCTCTGGGTGCGGGAGCAGTGGGCATGAGGACTTCTCCCTCTTGTTTTTCAGATGCTTGCTCAGGTGGATGGCGAGCCCCAAAACTCTGAGTCTGTTCGGAAGCTGTGCTGTGGCTGCGTCAGGAAGGTGAGTGGTGGAGCAAAAGGTGCCATTGTTGTGGGTGGATTTACTGGCAGGGCAGGGAGAAGAGAAAAACAAAAAAACCCTTTAGCCTTTGCCCCTCGTTCATGGCATCCTTTAGTATCTGTTGTTTGGGCTGTGGCCAGGAGGTGTCCTCTCCGGACTCCTGGAGCAAGGCTTTTGGTGACTCCGGGAGGTTTGCCGCAGGGTGGCTCCTCCCGTCCTTGTGCCAGAGTCAGAGGCTTTTATCGTAGAGAAACAGCTATTTGAGTGATTTCTCCTCCCTCCCTCGCTCCCAAAGTGCTAATGTCCCTGTTACAACTTCCTAAGCTGTCTGCAAGAAAGGCAAAGAAGAAGAAAGGCGTATTCTGGGGCATTGAGGTGGCTGAAACACTCAGGTGGCATGGCTGGGAACTCGGAAAAGAGATGATCAAACATCTGATCTTGAAAAATGTTCATGAGAAAACTCAGAAGCTGAGCTACAGGTGCGTGGGAAGTTTCTTTTTCCTTTGTACTCCTCACACTCTCACTGCATCTTCTTCCCTCCTGCTGTATCAGTCACATTAGCACCTTGCCTCGCATTCATCTGCCCCCTCTCCCCTTGGGCTATGTGCTGGAGACAGCACATGCACACTTACGTAGCAGGACAGAAACCTGCTAATTCAGAATCACAGCCCTCGTTCCTGGCAGGAGTATGTTAAATGAAATGCCTTTTTGTAGATTCTGTTTTGCTGATACTTCTGTCTGTGAGGCATTTCCAGTCTAGTGCGATTTTAATTGTGGATGTGTGCCAGCCAGTCACTAGTGTGACTAGTTGCTCCCGGGAGTCCCACAGGATGTTGAGCCACTCCAGCGCTCCCTGTGACCCTCCGTGCTCCGAAACTCAAGTGTTTCTGCCCAATGTGTTTTACTCATGCTGCATGGCCTGGGAATTTAAAATGTTGTTCAAGGATGGGATAGGTACTTACTGCTGGGAATGGGTTTCCAGAACACCTGGATTCTGCCCCTGTTTCTGCTGATTTGCTACCGAGGTATCCTTGGGGTCCAGCATGTAAACTGCTTCTAATTGTGGGGCCTGGAGGTTTTGTTTCTTCATTCTCTTTTCTGCTGTCTATGATAATAACAGCTGTATGCCCTCAGACAAAATCTCTTGTTTTGATTTCATTATCTAGATGTCCTTCCACACGATTCTTCTTCACTGTTTTTCCGCAGCCGATCACTCTGAGCCCTGGCATGTCCTTAACTCTGCCCATCGTTTTCCGGCCCACTGAAAAGGTAAAGTGGCAACATCAAAACTGTTCTCAGTGCTCAGGCAGGGTTTTGGCGGGGGGGCACTGGGCCTCTGCCTCTCGTCCTTTCTGATTTGTTTTCACTTGAATGGATTGGTCCTTTGGGAAGGTTCTAGCATGCAAAGATTGGACAGTGTGACCTTCCTGCTCTCCACCACATCCTCATCACCTGAGGGAGCCCTAACCCCTGATTACTCTGCAGAGTTTGCCAGTAGTTATGAGAGGGATCCTCACAAAAAGTATTACCAGTTTTTCACGTGCTGCTTCTGGCCATGAAATCAGTAAGATAAAGTGCTTGTACTGTCCACAGCTGGTTTGATCCCAGGGAACCGCAGCTGGGTGTTTTTAGAACTTTGGGTTGAGGGACTCATTCTCTGCTTTCTTACAGGAGACCCCAATGCCTGTACACTGAAGGGCTAGTGATTTTCTATAAGGGATATGTCAAGGGACTGCCTTCTTTTGGATGGGTGGGTTTCTTTAAGCTTTATTTTTAACAGCGATGGTTCTTTTTACCCAGTCCCCTTTTTTGATTTTTCAGCTTGTTCCTTGTGTCTGTCTTGGCTGAGTGTTGGTCTTTGGCTCTTGTCCCCAGCTGTATGTCTTTGATGTGTATTTCAGTCCTAGCCATAGAGTGTGATCATTGGGCGGATGATCCCTCTGCTCTCTTAGTGTCATGTTTTTCTGATGACTGTTCAGTGTTCCCTTTATGAAACGAACTGCTGGCCTTGTTCCATTTTCAGTGAGTAGTTTGTCTGCACCACATCAATCGCTAGAGCAGGAGGCTCCCTTTCTTAGAAAGAGCAAGGACTGTGTGTGCTGCAGTGCCCAAGGTCTCTCCTTACCTGTATAAGTGGTACTCAGGAGAGGTGATGATTGGGGAGCACAGAAGACACGTATCTTACAAATCTTTCTATCTTAGCTGATTAGCAGATGTCCTGGGGCCCTCTGTACACAGTGCTGTTAATGCTGCATCTTTAAGTTGTGTCTTAACCACTTAGGCCTCTAGCTGACAAAGCACTTAGTCAAAGATGAACATTTCTGTGCCTGTGGAGCTCAAAGAGAGGTTGTACATGCTTCACTTAAGCTGAACCGGGATCTTGAAAACACCGAAAGAAATCTATCTATCTGTATCAAAACAAATCAGGTGAAACAAATGTGGTCTTCAACTCCTCTCTCTGAGGGTGTTTGTGTGTTCTCTGACAGAGTGAGGAGTATGCCTGAGTACCTTACTCCCTGCCTTACTCAGCCTTTTCTGAGTGCTGCATACTCTCTCTCCTGCACAGAGGCCTTCCTTCACGCCTCTGTTGCTGATTTTTGTTCCTAGCACTCTCGCAGAGGTGAAAGTCCTGGATGTTCATGGGTGGAGCTGCACTACCTGCAAGATGGAGCCTGTCTAACTGCTGTCTCCCCTTGCTTTTCTGTGCAGAGGGAATATGAAGACAGCATCTGCTTTAAGAAGGCCGAGGGTGAGTTCTCTGTCACCCTGCGTGCTACGCTTCCAGCCCCCTGTCTGTCCTTCCCAGCTGCTGTCCAGTTGCCCATCTGTGCTGTCCACAATGTCACGGAGACAACATTCCCTGTGCGCAACGTTGGGTAAGTGAGATGTGACTTGACAGACTCTCTTTCTGTTTTGTCAGGTATTTTGGCACCTTCTTGGACTCTCCAATGAGTGCAGCTCGTTTCAGTTGTCATTAGATCTGCTGCCTGCCTAACAGGCAGCAGACCTCTGCCTCCTCTGAGGTGACAGTGGAGAAGGCACCAGAAATGGTAGTACAGGCCAGATCTTGCTGTAGGCGCACCTTGGCACCTCGTATCAGTCTGTTTCCAGCATATGGTGAGAAACATTTATGCATTATTATGAAATAGTTGAGGACCAGCATGGTGTCCCACTGAGAACATCCCACAGCCACAGGAGATGCCTGGGCTTCTAGCTAATCAAAGGCAGCCTGCCCAGCGTGAGCAGGGAGGGATGAGCTACCAGCTGGAAACGCTT
>NW_009646502.1:280267-301990 GCF_000708025.1 Charadrius vociferus | reverse complement strand
GGGATGGCAATGGAGTTGCCAATGCTCAAGGCAGGCAGTACAGAAGTTTAAGAGTCTCTCCAGTGCCTGATCTTAGGTTCAGGGAGCTGCCCAAAGCAGTGGCAATATTCTGTGGCTTGGAGGCATCATTTAGGAGCAAAGATGCTCCTACTTACCGAGGACTGTCTTATTTTAATAAGGTTAAGGACAGCAGTTCAGGCAGCATAGTAGAAAGGAGTCCAGAGAAGAAGTTCCCGGGAAAGAAGGAGGTGTCCTTCCAACCATTTACAGTGAGAGCAAAATAACCTTTACTAGTTGGAAAATGGCCTGTGCTCCCCAAAGCAGTCAGCTGATGCGGTAGGAGGGTGGAAGGGACACAGGGCACATGTACCTTAAGCAAAGCAAAGTGTCAGCCAGAAACCATTTCAAGTGATTCATTTTCCCCTTAGAGAAATCATTTGTGCTGACTGAGAGGTCCAGGGTGGTGGAGAATATGGATGGTAAGTAACACACAGCTTGGAATGCATAACATGTAAAAAGCTGATGGTATTTCATGTTGTTTATACAAATCAAACAAGCAAAAGGAGTTCTGAAGAGTTGAATGAGGTATTAGGAAAACAGCTCAGACCTCTCTTCTCACCTGGGCATATAGCAGAGGAACAAATGTTCATTTGGAACTAAGAGGCAGCAAATTTAGATACAGGAAAAGCAAATGCTTCATCCTGAAGCCAATTTGTTTGCTATCACCTGATGAAGCTGAGAAATTTTATGGCCATTAATAAAGTTCTTAGCTATTACATCTAAGATTCATTAAAGTGCAAACAGAGAATTTGCAGACACTAGAGACAAATTTCTTCCTGGCATCACATATTTGGCCAGATGCATTGGGGATTCTGCCATTCAACATTGATTGCTTCGCATCCTAACTGAATAATCCATTGGGAAAGGTCCATCCTATGTGTGACTGCACAGGCAGCAAAGGATCCATTCACCTACTTAAAATGTATCTCCATTTCCTAGTGATCTTGTTACTGTGTTTGCCTGGGAGACACCAAGCCCCTTCTACATGATTCCTGACTGCGGCATGCTGCACCCAGGCGCTGAGTGCATGGTCAAGGTGGTCTTCCAACCCAAGGAGGCTGTGGTGTATGATGTGGAAGCAACATGCTCATTTGGAGGTGAAGAGAAACAAAAGAGGACTATGCAGCTAAAAGCCGTGTGTGAGTCTTTCTTGCGATTAACACTCAAAGAAGTGTGGGTCATCCCTAACTGTGGAATAGCATCCCACAGGGATACGTGGAGGTGCTGTGCTCTTAAGCTGTGCCACAGTTCGCTTGACCCGCTAATGAGCAAGTGAACCCCATGGTTTGAAAGCGGCTTGTGAAATTCTCTAACATACTTCTGTCAATTTGGAAGCATGATCTGAAGAGACCCAGGGTCAATGTGCCCTGTGGCATGCTTTGGCCAAACCCACATCACTGGAGCCTGCTTAAGTTGACAGAGGGGAAGAAATGAGAGGAGTTCATAGGCACAATGCAAAAACCTCCAGAAACTCTTGGTCTTCTCTGCACGCAGTCTCTCCTGTCTGTCCCTGCTAGACAGAGAGCCAGAGGGAAATTTCTAAAGCTTTCTGGATGCAAGCTAGAATACGCAATGCTTTCATTAGCAAGTCCTTGCCTGAAGTGCTGTGTATGGTCACTAAAAAAAGATGTGACTCTGAGTTTAGGAAATAAAGGTTGGAAGGGAGCTTATTTGGTTCAAAGCAGGGCCAAATTTGAAGGTAGATCCAACTTGAGAGTTATCTGAGGTTGTTAAGAGGCTTGTCCAGTTGAGTGTTGAATATCCAAGGATGGAGATTCCACCTCTCTTTCTTAACCTAGAATATTCTTCCCTTTAACAGCCAAGTACCCCTACCTGCGGGTGAGTGTGACAGCGGAAGAGTATGAAGGTGTACAGCCTGGAAAGTTTCGGGATGTGCTGTGCTTTGGATCAGTGCCAGTGGGGACAACTGTGGAGAAGTGTGTAGAAGTCTTCAACATGTCTGTGGTATGTGGAGAGGGAGCCTACTTCTTGTGAGAAGTTGGTGTGCTGGCACGTTTCCCTGGGATATGTGGTCTTGAGTATCTCCCTTAACGGTGTGAAAATAACCCAGGTGGAAATGTGAATAAAACAGAGATGATGAGCCTTGCCCTACCAACCAGGCCATTCATCCTTGCCCCCTGCCTTCTAGCTACAGCGCTAGCAACTCATCCATTTGCAGCATGGTGTGGTGGTTCCTGCCTTCTTCCCGCTGTGCTTGGTTCAGATCAGGCAGCCACTGTTGTCCCTCACATCCTGCAGCTCTCCTGCCCACCGTGGACAAGCCCATCAGGCCTGTGTGGTAGTTGTGGCAGTCTCAAATTGGCATGCAGGTATCCCAGGCAGCTGAAGGATCTTCTGCTGTCCTCAGCGGACTGCAACTTGGTGAATTGCTCCCAAAATCAAGCAGGCTGCATTTGAGCACCTTGTTCTTTGTGCCAGCTCAGTCCATCCCAGCCCCATTAAAAGCTGGATGTACTCAGAGATTGCGGACGTGGCTGACACAGTGCTGGCTTGTCCACAGGCTCTGAAACTTGGGAGTGGCAAAGACGTAGTCATGTGTTGTGCTGTTGTTATTCACACTGCAATGGTGCTCGGCATCCCCAGGCAAGGATCAGGACCTTCTTTAAGGGGGTGAGGAAGGCATTAGAGCACCAGTCTTGGGGTTTTTTTTTGTGAAAAGAAAATCCCCACACAAGGTGGAACAGTGGATGGAGAAAAATAAGTTACCTGTCTACCTGTCCTGGTCACAACAGTCGCTTAGGCTACTTTGGCCCTTGGGGACACCTTGAGCCATCCCCCTTACTATCAAGAGAGACACTCCAATCCCAGAGATCACCAGGACATTTTGCTGCAGCCCACTGACTTCTGAGCATATGGTGCGAGCTTGCTGCCAGCAGTGCTCCAGCAGGACAGGGTTGCAGAGGTTTGCATGGCATTTCTGTGCTGGGCTGCAGTAGCCATGGTGTTCTTGGTGGTGTTCAGCTTTGCTGAAATTGGCAGTCCTTCACTGATTAGTGTCGCGCATTCAGAGCTATCCTGGCTCCTGTTGGCTCCTTTGTTTACCTGTTTCTTTTCTTCTTGGAGGTTGATGCGCCATGTAGGATAGAAAGAGCAAAAGATCCTCTGCTTCGAGATCATGTTTTCTCCTGTGATGTGTCCCATGGTGTTGTCCCTGCCAATGGGAAGCTGGACTTGTGCATACGATTTCAGCCTCAGACTGTAGGAGAGCACAGTACTGACTATTTCACCATCATATCTGCTGGATGCCTCCTGCAGACGGTCCTGAAGGTGGTTGGCTCATGTAAAGGTACCAGAGTGAAAGCTTTCCCTGTTTCTCCCCGTCTTCTTCTTAGCACTGTAAGGGAAGGGCTAGTGCTTGGGGAAGGACTAGGGACTGTCACAGTCCTCAGTCATAGACTTACCTTCTGCTGGGATCCGGGCTGTCTCTGGTACACGGTTTGGGGTTTATACGTGTTTGAGACAGATGTGAGACTGTTGGAAGTGAATGTCCAGCTGTTTGCTGGGACTGGTGGGTTTGCTGATGAGGTGATTCTGTTTTGGGAAGATCAGTTAAGTGCAGCAGTGGCTTGTGACATGTTGACAGAAACACTTATGACACATCCAGGATCTGTCTTGCATGTTGTACTAGGTCCTTCGGTGTCCCTGCACCAATATTCTGTGGACTTCAACTGGATCAATCTTGGGGAAAGTTCAATGCAGACACTGAAAATCAGCAATATCTCAGATGTCCCTGCTTATTACCAGTTTGATATTGATGGCAGAGGGAGCGTCTTCTCCTTGGATCGCCCCTGTGGAGTCTTGGAGGGCACAACAACACTAGCGCTGAAAGTGACCTTTCGACCTGCTCACCCCATCAGCTATCACCGCAGAGTGGTGTGCCTTGTTCACCATCAGGTATGAGAGGCAAAGGGTGGTTTCAACACTGGCATGGCTCAGAGCGCTGTTCCGATGTAGCCCACCAGGGTTGGCCTCTCTCACTTATCAGGCTCTGGAAATTTCTTCTCACTGCATTTCTAATGACACCTGTCCTGGGCTCTTGCTGAACAGAGTCCCCATGGTGCAGGATCCTATCAGCAGCAGAGGGCTGATGTAGACAGCCAGCCAGTAATGCCTATGGGTAGGGTGAGCTGCATCCTCAGTGGCTCCTGTCTGTTTAGGTCTCTGAGTTAAATTTAGCTGCACAGCTGTGCATTGAGTGCCTATCACTCCAATTTCAAGGAAGTTCTTGGGCCCTGTGAAGACATAAAGTAAATGGCAGTCTAACATTGCAGATTCTAAGCCTTTCCCAGGCATGGGTTTGGAAGTGATGTACTAGGATGGTGTAACTCTCGAAGCAATCACAGAAGGGCAGTTTATCTCTCATAATCCTTTCTGTTGTTTTCCCAGGAACCCATGTATGTGGACTTTTTTGGTACCTGCCATTCAGACACAGCTAAGCCAGCCATCCTTCAGGCAAGACACCTCTCCTGGTACCGAACCAACATGGTGAGGGGACTAACCTTCTACCCCCCTGATATCCTGAGTGGGATGCTGAAAGATGGGAAGTTGCAGATGGATGAAAAGGGAGCCCTCATGCTGCTCCCCGAGGTATGAGCTCACCTTCCTGGAATCTAAGCTACTCCCGTGCTGTTCTCTGCAGATGCTGGGCTTCTGTTGCACAAGTCAGACAGATCTAGAAGGACTTGCAGGTGCCAGACAGATTTCTTTAGTATCTTTGCTGTTAATGTTCCCAGTATGCACCAACACTATCTGCGTCATACTCAAGCTCAGCCACTTAGCCACTTTCTGGCTTTAACTCGATCAGGGGGGTCTTCTTTTGCTTCATGTAGCTTCAGATTAAGGACTGGCTTATGAACAGGAGCCTCCTTGAAGCCTAGGCTTTGATCTGTGCTGGGAACTGTTACTGAAGTGCATCTCACATGCCCTCTTGCTCATGAAGGCAATCAGGACTGTAGTGGCTGGTGTCTCCCACAGGCACACTTTCCCTTCTCACGCTGAAATGTTTCCATCCTGTAGATCCCGCAGGACAAGCCTCCCAAGGAATACTTTGAAGCTAACTCCATGACTGAATATTTCTACGATGGTGTAAACAGTGACCTGGCCTTGTTTCCCCCTCATGTTACTGTCAGCCCCAGGGAGTATGATTTTGGTTGCTGCGTGCCGCTCCACAAGGTAGAACCTCTTCCTCTCTGTGTGACCAACCACACCAAAGGAAAGATCACTGTTGCCTGGACTCCGAGCCATGGCAGTGCCTTCCAAGTGAGCCCCGAAATTTGTGACATCCCACCTCTGAAGTCTTCGGCCTTCCGTGTCCTTTTCCAGCCCACTCAGCTCAACAGTCTCTATGCAGCAGAGCTGGAAGGTTTTGCCTTCTACAAGGTTAGTAGGATTCACTAAGACCAGTTTCCAGAGAGGTCCTGGCAAGATATTGCAGGCTAAAGGCTTTTGGGGTAGTTGAAATTCAAATCGAAGCTTTTATTTTGAGTTTGGCAAACTGGCACCTTTACTAACTTCTTTGACTGCTGTTTTGATGAACTGGTGGGTTAAAATTTCTCCTTCACCTGTGTGCTGGCAAAGATAAATCAGCAAAGCAAGCCACAGCTCATGCATATGGATAGTAACGCTTTCTCTTACCCCCAGTGAATGTGAAGGAAAGTACACCTCACTGAAGGAGGAATTACTGTGAATTACTGCACTATTAGCAAAGAAGGAAGCCTGCACAAGGATGGTGGTTGAGGCCTGGGTGACGAGCAGTAACTTGGTTTTTGCGTCTGGCTCTCCATGAGTAAAGCTGCTGAGGGCACTGTATAGCACTGCAGCCTCTCCTCCCATGTGATGTGGGATTCACATCACACAAGGCTGTAATTGCAGGAGGTTTAGCACCCAGAAACTTCCTGGTAGGTGAGAAAGATCTTCATTACATTGTTGATTACTCTTCTTGCATTTTTATTTTCCCTTCTAAGCCAGTGTGGAGGATATCTGGTAGTAACCTTAGAGTCAGGAGTTTCTTAGGCTCAGGTAAAGGCCAGATGATTATTTTCAGTTACTCACTGTTAAATGCTAACTTTAGCACCTTCAAGTATCTCAAACTGCACTAGAGCATCTCCTTCCCTAAGGCAACTCTTGTAGTATCACAGAATAGCTTGGATAGGCCCTTCTGCTTGAAAGTCACTCAGTGGTCTTTTGGGTCTGAAATGTAACTGTCTGGGAAAGCAGCACTCATGTTTCTCATCTGGCACTGGTCAGTTCTCCCCTGAAAAAGTCAATTCCTCAGCCCCAGGGGTGCCATTGCAACAAACTGCTGCTTGTGATGACGCGTGCATTTGAAGATACCTTGCCACACTCCCTTCCTGCATGCAGTCTGCTCTGTTCCTTGTGTGCCTGCAGGTGCTGAGACACTACAGCAACATTGAGGATGATGCCACCATCTGTCCATCCTGGTGCCTGACTGTCAGGCTGAGAGCGCACACGTATGAAGCAGAGCGGGAGCATTTCATTCCACAGTACATCCTGGATGTTCCCAAGGTGTGTAACTGGTTGACGTTTGGATCTTTACAGAGATGCTCAGTGTTTGCCTCTGAAGTTTTTTACCTTGTGTCCCATTGCATCATCCTGAGACATGGCTTAGGTGGTTTCGGACAGTGTGGAGACTCCTGCTTTGGTACAGAAGTAGGGTGCTCTTTCTCCTGCATTAGCTTTCCAGCCTCCAGTGTGTCAGGTTGCACTGAGCATCTCATTAGCTCTGAGAGGAAAGCTCTCGGGGATCTCCTTCCTTTCTGTTTAAGTGGATATAAGCACTGACAAGGGTGCTTAGTCCCCTCCCAGGAGCCTCAGACACTCTGCATGCACTTAGACAAATGGGGGGCGGTACACAGAATCCACATTTATGGAAGAGAGGTGGTTGCAAGGTAGAGTGGAATTTTCCTGCAGTTTCTGTAGCACAAGAAAGTATTGTTCCAACGAGGTTAAGTAAGATCTGACCCTAGGAAGTAAGAATTGTCTTGAGAACCTCTTAGAAAATCTCCTCAGCTAGTTCATGACATGCAGCCTGTATCTGATATGCATGAACTGGAGCAAATACCAGCCTGCTGGAATTCTTAATCCAGGAGGTTACTATCCATACAGAGACTGCAGGTCCCAGCAAGCAGCTTGCTTATTGAATGAACAGGAAGCATTGCATCAGTAAAGTAATTTCATTGGTCCCATGAGCCTATGAAAGGTGAGAGCCCCTGTGGGAAAGTAAAAGACCATACACATACGGAAGAGAGGCAGGTACAGAGTTCTCTGGAGGCTCAGGATAGTGCTTGCTGGAATCTGGAATTCAACATAGCAAAAGCTTTTTCTTTAAGCTGGATTTCTAAACCCAGTACAAACAACCCTTCTTGCTTGTCTCCAACAGACTTTTCCTCCTGTGGCTCCTAACACTGATACCTACTGCAGTATGCTGCTCTTGAACACGGGCACCTCACTGATAACCTTCAGTGTGAACCAAGCTGCTTGTCCCTCTCTTTTGGTCAAGCCCCACTCAGGACACATCATTCCAGGAGGTCAACAGATTTTCTTTCTCTCCACTCACCCAGTTGACACAGGCTCGCAGCAGCATGTCCTGCCTTTGCAGCTGAACTCTTGTCCTGGATACACGAAGGTAGGGGGAAGGAAGTAGAAGGTGGTGAGAAAAGTTTGTTCCCTTGTTGTCCTCTGTTTTCACAGTGACTTGCACTGTGACCCCTGTTGTATCTCCTAATGGTTGGTTTGGATTTTTCCATTTGGAAATAGGAATGAAATCACATTTTCAACATTTAAGGTGGGGTTAATGCTGCAGATAGAAGGTGCTTGTGGTGCCAGACATCCTGTACCCCTTGTTCCCTTGGGTTTGCATGTCCTGGAATGCACAGTACTATGCTCAGGGCCCTCCTTGAGAGCACAACCTAGAGTTCTCCTCCTCCTCCTCCTGACCCAGTTTGTTCTTACTTCTCTCTTGGAAGGAGCAACATCTTTGCAAGTTCCCTCTAGAGGTCAGCTGAGACTTCTAGCAAATGACTATTACTTTTCCCTTAATTCCACAGGAGATTGCTCTCCGGAGTTGTGGGGAGTCCCTTCTCTTGCTCTTAGAAGGTGATGGAAGTCTTTACTTCAAGCCTGTCTATATAGGGACCTCCTCTACACGAATGTATACCATAAAAAACTGCACAAGGCTACCTATGATTTTCACATGGAAGATCCATCAGTCTGACAGCAAGATCCTGTCTGTCAGCCCCACTTCAGGGATCCTCCAGCCCTATGAAGCCATGGTAAGTTCAGGTTCTACCAAACTTGTATTTTGCTTTCTACAATACAGCTGTGGAGTGTTTGGAGCAGAAATAGGAGGGCTGCCAATCACGTGGTCATTAATGCCAAAGTCGGAGAATACCAGTCAGTGTCTTAGCTTGGGTTGCTAGCCAGCATCTACAGTCATGCTGGTTCCTACAATGTGGATTTGCCAAACGTGATCACATCCTCCTTGACTACAGGACCAAATGGGTCTTAAACAGGCACTAGATAATGATACCTGGATGGGACTGGGCATTAACGCAGCAGCAACTTTGTCATGCACCGGGAAATGTTAATAGATGGAGGACAAATGCGAGCACAAGAGAGTTTATTCTGCTGTTCTTCTGCATGTAAATTCAGGTTCTAAACTTCTACTGTATTCTCTGAGTGCCCTTTAAGAGTAGCAAGGACCAGCACATCTCCACGCCCTGGCTTTGAATATCCCGAATGTGCATTCCTAAGATGACCCTTTGACACAGGCAGAGATGGTGGAGGATTGAAGTGAGAGTGTCTTCGGAGCTGTCTGTAGAGGACTAGGTTAGCTGTAATGGAGGAAAAGATTGTGCACTGAATGCAGTCATTGTAGCGTATAGGCTTGGCTCTCATCTGCAGCTCCTGTGAGCGCTTTCCTTCCCTCTTGTGATTTCAGGCTCAGGCGTGGACTTTTACTCCTGACAAGGAGACCAAGTATCTGCTGCGAGCTATGGTGTTTGTGAGGAGGAAAAGCCCAGACCCCGTGTCTCCCAAAAGTGTCCGTTATGCCTTACACATTGTTGGAGAGGGGGCACTGGGCACCATCAGGGTAAGGAACGGGAGCCCACTGGGTAGTAGGAGGGGTACTAGGGTGGGATGAGGATCTTGGGTTTCTCCTTTTTGCACAACCTGTACTGGAGACAGCCAGTAAGGATTTACAGCAAAATTCCCAGACGTTGCTTTCAGTGGAGATGACAGAGCTGATTCTGGCAGCCTAATGGCAACAGCACGAGGTAAATGTTCTGCCAGTTCAAATGTGACCTGCCTGAATCCTCCAAGATCGCTCTCAAATCCTCTGTTCCAGACTGAACAGAGCAAGCCATTTGGCTCCCTTGGGATGCCCAGCGCTCTCCTCTCATTCTGTCTGCTCTCCCTCCCCATTTGTTCTGCTGTCGGTCCGATTTTTAAGTGTAGTGGACCTAACTTAAATTGGTGTAGCCAGCGCACATCCACCTGGCTTTCCTCCTGGTATCTGCAGATCTGTGCATCCACCTTTATTTTCAAACAGGTTTCTTAAGGAGCCAGAGCTAAATAAAGTAATACTTTGTAAGTCATTGCTCCACGTCAATCACATTGTACAGATGGGTGAAAATGTCTTAGAGGTTATTTAGTCGCTATAAATTGCATGCAAGCGAATGACTAGCCAAGACAGAGAGGGACTCTTAATGCAGCCATGGAGGGATCAGCAGACATATCTCAGCCCTTGTCCCAAGTGCAGCTGGCCAGATAGTGTCCTCACAGCCCTGAATATGCTGCATCCTACCCAGCAAGCAGCATAAATAACAGTAGGAAAAAGCATCTGGAGGAGGGATTGAGTCCCTTGCAGCCCTGTTCCGACAT
The DNA here is from genome assembly GCF_000708025.1 of Charadrius vociferus. NCBI lineage: Eukaryota > Metazoa > Chordata > Aves > Charadriiformes > Charadriidae > Charadrius > Charadrius vociferus. The sequence continues at coordinate 292,006 of NW_009646502.1, read as the reverse complement.
CTCCCAGGGCATGCCAGGTCCTACACAAAGTTGGGAGCCCTTTGCACTGCACTGTATGTGCCAAGGGATCAACACTCGACCACTACGCTTGACGTGTAACAGTGACCTTTGCACGGTGGGTTTGAATTCCAGGCACAAAAGGAGCACCTGGACCTTGGAAATGTACTAGTTGGTGACCTGCAAAGCTGCAGCATTGTACTGCTAAATGATGGGATCTGTTCTCTGAAGTACATCCTCAGTGTGGAACAACTGATCACCGGGCCTTGTGATCCTGAGGAGGTCCACAGCGATCCACTGGGTACTGTAAAGGAATTAGCATGGGATGGGGCCTTGGCCTTCTCCTCTTTTCTGCAAAATCCTTCCAGCATGAACTCAGGGGTTCAGCTGCTTGCTGGCTAGCTTGCATTGATTCTCTTAAGTGCTTTAAGGTGCCTGCTGTTTTGCTTGGGGATTTGCTACAGGTGACTCTTCTATTTTGCTGGGAAAAACATAGCTTTTTCACACACAATTGTCAGAACCTGACAATTGAAGTTAGACCAATTCGGACCTTGAAATAAGATGTGATTTCCCAGCAGAGAAAGGAGTTAAATAAAGGAGCTTCACAGAAGAAATGGAGTGCAACCCTTAGCTGCCTTTCTAGAGGACTTTGTCTGGGAAAGCTTCCTGCTCTTTGCCTGCCAAAGGCACAATGGGCCCAATGAGCTGCCTTAGGGTTGTAGTCTGGGAATCCCAGCTTCAACACCTGAAGCTGATCCTAATGATGAGGCTTGGGGAGGGGGGAGCAGTGGGTTGAGTGCAGGTAGGCTTGGGGAGCTGTGTGCTGAACACACATGTGGTGTAAGAGAGATCAGTGATGCCAAGAGCTCATACCATCTCTTTTCTCCTACAGCTCTAGAGCTGGAACACTCCAGAGGCACAATCGCTGCAAGGTCAAAAGCTTTTGTCCAAGTAACGGTCAGGCCAGCCCGTCGGCTGCATTACACCTGGTCAATCAAATACGCTATTTGCACCTCTACAGGTGAGAGATGGGTATTTTGGGGAAAATCATTCCCCCCAACCAAGTAGGCTGTTGGAACAGGCCTACCTGTACAGCTCTCAGTGTATGAGTCCTGGCTGAAGAAATCCCTGTGTTAAACAGTTCACCAGAGCCAGATCCTATGTGCTGCCTCCTTTTTGCTGCACCTTTTGGGGTTAGATATGATTGAGCCATGAGACACAGACAGGGAGAGCTCCAGGTTTCCTGCTGCTGTGGTCACAAGATTCCCTGCTCCTCTGCATGATCATGGCTTTTATGATGGGTCCTGAAACTTATTGTGAGAGCTTCATGCAACCAGTCCTATGCAGCTGGGGTCCTTTTTGCAGATCCTGATTGGTTCCTGTATGAGAAAGAATACAGTTGAACTAGAAAAGGCATGGAGAGGGACAGTAGGGCTGTTCAGAGGTGGGTAACAGTGTTTGTAACAGAAAAGACTAGGTAGACAAGGAGTTTCCGGCTTGGGAAGGGGAGAATGGCAATGCCACATGAATGGTATGGAAAAGACAAGCTATAAACAACTGTTTATGATTTTTGGTGTGAAAACAAGGGGCACTTCATAAAATGACTAGGCTGTAGGCTTAAATCAAAAAAGAGGGGTTTCACGTAGTGCAGAAGTAAACTGTGTGAATACACTGCTTAAAACCACCACATTCATAGTCTTTTGGTGATCTCTAAATGCAGGAGTCAAGGTACAGCTAGAAGTCAGTGGTTTAGAGGTTTTCAGAAGCTGCCAAAGAAAAGACTATGTACAATTCCTGTTCTTTCTTTCTTTGGTCTGGGTAGGTGTCTCTCCAGTTTGTTGTCCCAGACAGTTGCCCCTAAATGATGCGTGACTACATTTTGGTGTTTCTTTTGCTCCCAAGCTACAGATCCTGCGTGCACAAAAGAGGACCAGCAGCCCCTCTGCTGCATCGTAGCAACAGGCATCTACCCAACTTTCTGCATCGCAGATGCCTGTTCAGCAGCCAGTGCCAGCGGTATCAGCAAGTTGCACCTCTGGAGGCTCTTTTCCTTGGACACACTGAATGAATACTTGGAACGAGACCCAACTCCCAGCGAGCTCATCTACAGAGTTCCTACAAGGCACAGGTAATCAGCAGGCAGTGCCAGCGGTATCAGCAAGTTGCACCTCTGGAGGCTCTTTTCCTTGGACACACTGAATGAATACTTGGAACGAGACCCAACTCCCAGCGAGCTCATCTACAGAGTTCCTACAAGGCACAGGTAAGGCGAGGAGGTGGCTCAGAGGATCTTTCAGTCCCTTGCATGAGCCAGACAGAGATGCTGAGGCCATTGGCTTGTTTTGCAGCTCACTGCTGCCTGGCACTCTTGGTCTATCCTAGCCCCTGCAGGCAGTTGTTCACCTCCGCTTCTCTGCTCACCCTCCCTAGAGAGGAGCCACAGAAACAAAGAATCGTTTAGGTACAATGGACCTCTAAAAGCCTCTGGTCTAACCCCTTGCTCAAAGCAGGGACAACTAGACCAGGTTGCTCAGGTCCTTGCCCAGTTCAATGCTGAATATCTCCAAGGATGAGGAAGCCACAGCTTGTCTGGACACCTGATTCCAGTGTTTGACCACTTTTATAGTAAAAACTTTTTTGCCTAGTATCTAATTGGAATACCTTGTGTTGCAACTTATGCAGTTGCCTTCCATGAGCCCTTGCTTCATAAGGCTGAACAAATCCAAGTCTCTTAATTGCTCCTTGTAAATAATGTGCTCCAGCCTTCAACCATCTCGGTGACCTTCCACTGGACCTACTCCAATATGTCAGTGACTTCCTGGTACTAGGGAGCTGCAAAGAGGCCTCAGCTAAGCAGGACTCTCAGAGCCTCCATCTATGCCTCTGACTCTCATTAGGCATATATAAAAAACAGATAAAATACAAAGGCCTTCCTTACACCCAAAAGGGCCAACAAGGTACGGTCAAAGAAGAATTATAAGGAAGAGAGCCAGTGTGGAACGACCCTTTCTCCTGTCATGCCCTGCCAACCCTTCCTCCTGTCTCACTTTAATCTCTTCCTTTTCTCCTGTGACCAGCACACGCTTGATCCCTCCAGTGTACACCCCTCTCCTGCTGGAGTTCAACTTTGGGGCTGCCCCAATAGGCTCAGAGCCTACCCTTGTGATGCTCCTGCTGGTAAACAAGGGTGTCGTGCCTGTGGAGTGGTAAGTGGTGCTTGCTGGAGCACAGCCTTCTTTCTGGGGTCTGTCTGGGGATACAGAAATGTTCACAGGGGCCGTGAGACGTTTGCAAATAGTTAGGGTGGATTTTTCAGGTGCGGCTTGTGTTGTGGAGCTGCGACTGAGATCTGTTGGTGGGTCTGAGTGTGGAAACAAGCAAGGGCAGACAGTTCGGCAGATTAGATCTGATGAAACATGATGTGTCCACCAGCTGGGCTAAGCCTGGCTGGACTGAATATGCTGACCATGGCCATGGGGAAGTTGTGTGTCCCTATTGCTGACCAGCTGACTGGTTCCCTAGGGCCTTCTTGTTTCCTTCTGATCAGAAGATGGACATGGAACACTGGGCAGAGGATGCTGAGTTGAGTCCCCATGAGCTGCACCAGATGAGAATTCAGGATAACGAGCTCTTCAGTGTTTCCCCAAAGTCAGGGAAACTTCTTCCAGGACAGGAGGAGTCAGTCCAGCTCTCACACAGGTGATGTCAACTACCTGTATTTCAGGGCCTCGTGCTGCATGTGGGGACAGCACATGCTATCAGTCCCCTGTGTTTCCATGCCAGATCCTTTCCCTTCACATGGTGCTTGCCCAGCAGAGATTGGGAGCTGCACCAGATGAGAATTCAGGATAACGAGCTCTTCAGTGTTTCCCCAAAGTCAGGGAAACTTCTTCCAGGACAGGAGGAGTCAGTCCAGCTCTCACACAGGTGATGTCAACTACCTGTATTTCAGGGCCTCGTGCTGCATGTGGGGACAGCACATGCTATCAGTCCCCTGTGTTTCCATGCCAGATCCTTTCCCTTCACATGGTGCTTGCCCAGCAGAGATTGGGCAAGTAAAAAGTTCCTGAGTACGTGTTTCTGGACCCTGCAAAGCTTGCCTTCCTCAGGGGCATGTACTTTAACACTGCAGCACAAAAGACAGCATGACATGCTGGGGACGCTGCCCTGCCTTGGCCTGACAGCTAGGGAGACAAACCAGATGCTGCACTTCCTGTGGTTTTGACATACAGTGATATTCTTATTTTTGTCGTGTATTAGAGCTGCTAGCCCTTCTGTGCCTGTGGAGGTTATGAAGAAAGCTGAATACCTCCCCTTTCATGGCAGACCTGATCTGAGAAGTACTAGCATTTCAAATGGTATTGGCCTAGAAATCTGGGGCCCTAAATTGGTGTATTACTAAAATCAACATTGCATCACTTGTTCCCACCCAAACACAACTGTCCCCCTCCCTCTCTCAGTGGCCCTTACGCAACAGTGACTCTTTAGCTGGGAAGTGAGTTGTCTCTAATGTACTGTGTGACCCTGATTCTATCACACTAGGCACAAGGTGCGTTTCTAATGTTTTCTTCTCTCTCCTCTGTCACTGTTAGGCATGATTTCGTTGGCACTGATCACCTCCCTGTCCTGCTGAAGGTTTCCTATGGCCATGAGATTCTGGTAAGACAGCGGGTATCTCTTGCATCTGTTTGCAGAACAGCAGCAGGTAGGAACTGAATTCCAAGGTGTATTCCCCAGAAGCTGCACGGCGTGCGGGGACCTGTGGCTTTCCTCTGGAATCTGCACTGGCCAGACAGACACGGGGCCGAGCAAAGACATAAAACCAACATCCTGACAAACTCTTGGTTCCAGCATAGCGTGATGTGGCAGTGCACTGGCTAAATGGCCCTTGGATGTAGCATCTGCTGGTTTCCCCAGCAAGGGAATTTTTTTTATTGTTATTATTAAACTTTTTATTTTATTGGTGGTGGTAGTGCAGAATTGCTTCCTCTTCCAAGTCCAAAACAGTGCTCCTGGGTTTTACAGTCCTTGCATGCTTTCCACACTCAAGTATATCTCATGGACAGGATTTCTGTGCTTGGTTCCCCACATGTCATCTGCCTCACTGTGAGTTCTTCCAGACAGTGATCCTGGAGTTCTCCTCTTCAGCCCCTCCGACTTCTCTCATGCGCAGCTTTCCTGAATCCCTCCATCTCATCAGCCTTCTACGCTCTTCAAAACCCCTTGGAATGCACTTTTCCCCAAAAGTACGACCTGCACTGGCTGCAGTTTGAGGGCACACATGCTGACAAAGGGTTGGCAGACCATCCTCCACCTCTGGAGGTATGGAGGCAGCTGCTTCCCCAGGCCCAGAAGGTACTCCCTGCATTCCTGGTTGGCTGTTCCCGCTAGAACCGTGATGCCTTTATCCATCCACTTATTTCTGTTTGCCAATGGTGGAGGAGTTTTCTACTCATTCTTCCTGCTTGGCTGCTTGCTAAAGCATCCCGGAGCTGATCTGTGGTGTGTTTTCCCTGAGTATTTCCTCAGGCTTGGAACTAATTTCTCTCTTTCCCCCTCTCTAAAACTGTCAGTTAGAGTCAAAGTCACCTTGTGCTCTGCCGGGCACAGCTCATGCCCGGCTGAGCTGTCCAGTCTGTCTCTGAAGTTTCCTATGAGACCATTGTGTTCATACATCTCTTTTATTTTTCTTTTCTTTCAGGACTGTTGTCAGCTGAAAATCCAACCCTTTGACCAAGCTGTTCAAACAGTGGCTTAACTGTGCCTTCCCTCAAAGCCCTTGGACAGGCTCCCTGTGCTCTGCCTGCCTGGCACAATCCTGAGAGTGGATGTGAGCGTTTCACCAGCTGGCCAGGGAGGGAATAATAGGCTTTGGAGCACCAGCAGCCTATAGGGCACACATCCTCTCGTGCCACATAGCCAATGGCTTTGGTGGCTACCAGAAGCCACCACCCTACCTTAAGCTGTTGCTGCAGAAGGGGCTGAAAAAGCATGAGAAGCCCTGGGATGATAAAAGACCCCTGGGTGCATTGGAGTTGTGGCAATAGAAGGCCAATCCAGAGACCTGGAGCAGTGCAGGTCACAACCTGCAGAGATGCACAGTGCCAGCACTGAACTGTTAATATGGGAAAGTAGAAATGGCAGAGGCTCTTCCTTCTGCAGAGAGGGCAGCTGAGGGGCTGAACACAGTGTGCCTTCATTCCTTTCGTTCATGGTATGAAGAGTGCAGAGCCACCAGTCCCCATGGCAGAGACTGCTCTAAGTACGCTCACATGCCAGAGTTGAACAGATCCTTACCTGGGAGCATGCTGAAATGTGCAGAACATATGCTAGCCTTAAGAGAAGCAAACACCATAACATCACCCCAAAAGTTAAGCTTTGGAAATCTGAGACAGCAACAATAAGCAGAGGTGGAGGCCATAACACTGGAGTATTGTCTGGTTATTCTGTTAAATTCCAGAGTGCCTGGCTTTGGAACAGTGATGTTAGCCAGCTGCAAGCCAACGCGTGATTTTTTGGGGGGTCCAGACTCACCTCTGTGATGGCTCTACCCATGCAGACAGATTTTGACCTCCCAGTCCTCTGCCTCCCCAACAGAGTGAGCCTGCTTCATCTTCAGGAGCAGCTCCCTCTCCATTACTCCTTCCCCACTCAGCTGCCACCTTTCGGTCGGTCCTGAGATGACTGGATTTATAGGTGCTCTGAAGGACCCAAACTGATTTCCTGTTGGTGCTTTCTCCTGACGGCAGGATGAAACTTCTGTAGACTTGTGTGTTACTCACTCCCTTGTGCAGGAGGGAAATGGGGCCTTCCGCTACCTAGTGCTCTCACAGGTTGTCCTTTGCCTCATCGCCATAGCCTGCCTGTACGACTGCAGCTGTGACCTTGTTTTCAGAGTTCCGGAATAGTTTGGCCAGGCAGAATCTGCAGCCCTCAGCAGTTTTAGTAGAAAAAGCCCAGCTGCCTGCAGGTGTTGCAGCATGAGGTAGGCTGGTTCCCAGAACTCGCTGGAGAGAAGGGCTGGATCCCAGGGAGAATCCCTGAGCACAGAGGATCCATAAACTGGAAGCGTTTGCACTTCACTTCATAGCTGCTAATTAGGTATTGTGAGATGTTGTCACCTGCAGCATGTGTTCTCCAGGCAGCTCTCTTTCCTGGTCTCTCTGTCCCCTCGTGCTCTAAGTCATTGCTGTGAAACAAAGTCTGTGCACTCTGAAAGAAGAATGGATTGCAGTAGGTCTTCACTTTTCTCCATTTGTCTCCCTTTAACTGGTAGACCTCTAATTGTCGCATCCTGTGTCTATGGAAACCAATGACAGCTTTTCCTCAACAGTTGTGGTCTGGTGAAATCCAAGCTGGCTTTTTGACTCAAGTAATATAAAAGGGCATTTCACTCCCAAAGCTCAGGAATGTTCCTGTCCCTTTTTCACTTGAAGTTTGAAAGTGTCGGCCCTTGTACTACTCCTATTTTGCATTGCATCTGGCTTGCCAAGGCCCTCAAGAGGCTGAATGCTCATATAGTGCCCTGAAAAGATCCCATGTGGGACTTCGTTAGCATTGTATTTCTAGTCTTCTCTCCCTCCTCCCTTTGCTTATAGCACTGAACTGGAATGGGTTGTTTTGGAGGAATAGGCATTCTCTGCTCTTTTTTAAGCAGCTGATACAGTATCTCCTGCAGGTGTCTGTCCAAGGCATCCACCTGCCATTGTAAACATCCTCTCCATCTTCTGCACATGCACTTGAAAAATAGTCATGCTTTAGGCTTAGCTAATTGTGAAATTTGGCAACTTAGCTCCCTTTAGTCCATGCAGAGACATTACTAGTTCCATGACTGCTTTACAACCTCTGTCTCCAGGTAGGGAGCTCAAGGGTGCTTTGTGCCCAAAATCGTGCATCATGACTTATGCCTAGCTTGATTGCAGTTTTCTCAAAATGCAGAATCCTGTGTCTCTTCCTTCCATGAAATAGCTCCATAAATCTCTCTGCTTTGCTTGAAGTACCTGGTGGCTTCTTTGCTAACAAAAAACTGTTGATCGTTACTTGGTCACTTAAAATTCAGCTGGGATCTTCTTGCAGCTTTTGAACTGTTAGACACATTGTTGGAGCAGGATGTCCTCCAGAGAGAGGACATCCAGATGGTCCTTTTCAAGAGGAGGCCATTACTTACCTAAAATCCTGTCTTTCCAAAGCGTTTGGCTGTCACAGCTGCACACTCTCCTATGTACAGTCCAGACACTTTCATTCATGGAGAATTTCTACCGTATAGTTGCAAAGAGAAGCACTGAGGCTGGTGCCTGACACAGCAGGGAGAAAAGTACTTTCTTCTCTGAAACAAGAAGCAAATCTTTCAGAGAAGAGCCAACAGTTGAATAGGCTCTCCATCTCCTGGCTTTTTTCTTTTTCTTCTTTCTACTGTCCCGGTATTACCACCTTAAATCTGTAACTGTGTTGCCTTCAGCTTGCAAAGTCCTTCAAAGTCCTTTTGCAGTTGTTGGTGATGGGGCCAAGACCCTGTGAGAAAGTGACTGCATTTCTTTCTACTTTAGCTGAACTTCAGCGGCATGACAGTGGAACAGGACCAGCGGTACATTCATTTCGCATCCACTAAGCACCTCTTCACGCCCATTGCCATTGGGACCTCCCAACCCCCAACACAGGTGAGCGTCCTGGGGCCAAACCCAGCAGCAGCGGAGGGAAGGAGATGGTGTAACTGTGTCCCAAGGACAGGCAGTGTCTGAGGCATCTCCCAGGAAACAGAATGGCCTCCAGAGGAAAGCATCACAGCACAACTTTGAGACTAGTAGTAGGCAGAGCCTGGAAATGGCTGCTGGGATAGCAGCAGGGAAAGCACCTCTCACCATCTCCAGTTTGACAAGATTTGGCTTTCACTCTAGCCAGAATGCCTATGAGGCGTGTCGGGCTGTTCCGCTATTTTCTTGCATTGGATCTGAGTGAAAACTTGTCTAGCTGCTCCAGGCACTCTGGAAATAAATCCTAATTAGTTTTTTAGTAAATTAATTAAACTTCCTTAAACACTTATTCAGCAAAAAGGCAGCTTTGATTCTGTTCTGCCTAATTTAGATGGGAAATGAACAAGTCTGAGTTGAATTAAGATCACTTTAATATAAGTGTTTTTACATTTCAAGTAATTCAAGTAATCCGCTTTACAGTGATCCCTTTAGCTAATTTGTATTAATTTTCTCCTAGACTGAATTTGCAGGGCACCACTTGGAGAGGCACTGTAGTTATCAATGTACATGTGTGGTGATAAACCTTCAGCACAGTCTCCTATCAGAACCTCAGTGATAAATCCTGACACTATGAGGTCTCCTCATTCTTAGGAGACAGGCTGACTAATTAATTATTAATGCTTATCAGAGTCCTCTGGGGAAGCGTTAACTAATTTAACTCGTGCATGGTATAATAAGCACTGCTCTGTCTGACTCACTTCAGATTTATGAACTCTACAATGGTGGCTCTATGCCTGTGATGTTTGAGGTTCAGCTGGACAACATTGTGAGGATACAGGAGAATTTTCAGCATCCTGTGTTTGTCTGCCTAACTCCTAGAGGAGAAGTCCCCCCTGGCAAAACAGGCCACATTGAGTGGATCTTCTCTCCACTAGAAGCTAGAACATACTTGGTAAGACCTTCCTCATGACTGCCAGAAACAGTTTCTTTCCGTTGTTGCATGCCTAAAATTCTTTAGATCTCTTACTGATGGTTGGTCCATGTCATGCGACATCTGAGCTGAGCTCCATTCCTGCAAGAAGCAAAGAGTCTTGAGAGCAAGTGAGTGGCAGGTCTGGTCAGGAAATGGAGTAGGTAAATTGTTATCTCCTAAGTTTCGTCTTCCCAAAGAATGGATTTCTTCCACAACCGAGGTCATCCCAGTATATACTTTCAAACAGTGACTGGGGATATAAACAGTATCTGATCAGATTTGTGGTTCATTATTTGCCTCCAGTAGCTTCCACCACAGAGACAGAAGTCGGTGTCTTTTAGCATCGCAGTGTATGTTGCTGCAGCCCTCTGGAAACAGCCTTCCCAAAGACCTCTGTCCTAAGCTGCAGCAGGCAGTCAGGGCCAGAGCTGGAGCACTACTGATTGCCCCACTTTGTGGTGGTTACATGGTAAAATAAATAAATTTAATTTTAAACCTCCAACTTTTTGCTCCAAGATGGAGTCCCTGCCCATCTCACACAGTAACGCTAATTACTTAACCAACTTTTCTGTGTTAGCATAGAAAATCAAGCCCTGAAAAAGCAAAAGAAATGGATTTCTCTTCATCCATGCATGTGGTGTATTTAGACCAGTCCATTAGCAAGTACACTAACTTCTTGCACGTCTCTCCCAAATATGACTCTGGACTTAGACCTCTTATCTTGTCCAAGACAGGTTGACGTTCTCATCCACATTCTGGGGGGTGAATCAGCTCTAATCACCTTCCAGGGAGTAGGCTACGATCCGAATACCATAGGAGAGACTGCCACAATCAGCGAAGTTATGTCTCCTTCAGTCTTTCCAGGTTCTACCCAGCTAACTCTGCCTGGGCAGGTAAGTCCAGGTATGCTGATATGAGCAATATGATCAGTCCAGAAACGTGTGAAAGTGACTGAAATATGCCAGTGGCCCCATTTAGCAGTAGCCTGTGCTGCAGGAGAGTTCATTTGCCATGAGATAGAGCAAGATATTTCTGTTCTAGCAGATAATTCAGAGCCTAACTCATAAAAGCAGTTGTTCTGAAAGGTGCTTTCTTTCCAGCTTGCTGCTTCCACTGCCATTAGAACCCAAAAGTGTTAGGGTTTGTTCACGTTCTGAATTTTCATTAAAAGTTATCCCCCATCACAGCTACCTTTCTTGTTTGCAGCTACACCACCTTTTTCTTTGGCAGTTCATTCACAAAAAGAACATTATACTCCTGATATACCCTGGTAGGGCTTGGCTGCCACCATTTCTCAGCCGAACGCAGGTGATGCATAACCTGAATGCAGACTGCAGGATGGTCACTAATTCTGGCACATCCCGAGGAATGCACTTGTTTGACATGTCGCTGGCTCAGCAGGAGCTTGGCCTGGCTAGAACTGGCCTGCCAGCCTGGACAATCTGTTGTTAAACTCAGCCACAAATCCCAGAGTAGTGAATCAGCATTAAAAAGCATCAACAGAGGCATACTCCAGGCAGGTAAAGGATTCATCCTGTGTGACATTAGCATGCCAACCTTGGAGCCCAGCCACAGCTACATATGTTCTTTGGCTTCCAGCAGGGCGATTGCATTCCTGGGTAAAGCAAAGAAAAGGTGATTAAAAACCTGTTTCAGGCTGCCAACGAAGATGCTGTTCCACAGGACTCTGTTGTCTGTAACCAAGAGTCATTAGTTTCTCTTATGATCAGTGTAATTAATTAGAGTTTGCACTGTGCCTGGAGAATGGGACAGACTAGTAGCGTACTAGTAGCAAGATGCAGTAGGAAGCACTTGCCCAAAACTTGCATTCAGGTTGATGAGGATTTTGCACAAGCACACCTCTCACGTGTTTGCTAACTGAAGTGGGAAGAGGCCTGGATTGCAAGTGCTGCAGACAGAATCTTGGTGCTACTGGTCCTGTGTGCTCCTGAGATCTTCTCCTGCCCCACCACCAGCGTTACTGTTCGTTGCTCACTCAGTCCCACTACAACAGGGCTATCCTCTTGCTGCAAAGAGTCGTTGTAACCAGAGCAAAAATGAGAGAAACACAACACTCTT
>NW_009646502.1:266621-280117 GCF_000708025.1 Charadrius vociferus | reverse complement strand
TTAGGATAAAGATAACTGGCTAATATTATCTATGAATTGCTGGATAACTTAAAGATGACTGTGTGACTGCCTTTCTCCAATGGCCACATCCTATATTCCTTCACCGCTGTTCCTCCTGGTTTTACCTTGTTTCCTGCAGGCAGCCACCTTGTCACACCACAGGATTTGCTTTGGCAATATCCCAGACTGCACCAAAGCCAGTCGACTTGTCTTTCTCAACAGTATCTCAGAGAGTGAGGCTGTTGTGTTTGCCTGGCGGATGAGCACCTGTAAAGACAAGAGGGTGAGTCCTTCCTTCTCTTTCCTCTACAGCTTTCTTGCCCATCTCTATTGTGCCATAAAAGAACTTTCCGCTCCATTTGCAACCAAACAATCAGAAACAATCCTAGGGACTTGGCTTTTGTACGAACTGATGAAAGGAAAAGGCAGAGAAAAGTGAAGGCAGGCAAGGGTTAGGATAGGGGGGGGAAAGACTAATTCAGAAGGGGAATCTGAAGACTTCAGCAAGAATACATCAACCTGGAGCTACAGGATGCGGTAATGAACCTCAGCACCCTGTCTACCAGCAAAGTCCATTGTTGGTCTTTGAATATATCAGCCGCATCTCTCTCATGCCACATACCTCTGAGAAGGGGAGGGGAGGGAATTCCCTCAATCCTGTTTGCTGCAAAGAGAAGGCACAGAAGAAGGTCCCAGGACAGTGAAACAGCTCCACTGTGGCTTTTTTTTTTCCCCCCAGGTGTTGCAGATTGCTCCAGAGTCAGGGGTTGTGCAGCCTGGAGGGAGCATCCCCTGCTTCATCACCCTGCAACCTTCAGGGAGTGCTTCCTTCTACAGCATAGATCTGGTTTGTGAGGTGAGACCCAAGAGGTACCTGTGTATTACCATCATCTTGGCATGTCACTGCAGTTCCCAAATGGCTGGCCCCAGCAGTCAGCTGCCTGCTGCTTCCAGCTGAAGGAATCCTTCTTTGCTCCATAATGCTGGCGAGCAATTCTCATTATTGAAGATACTGAACTTCGTCTCTCCTGATGCTTTAAGTGTCTCTCTGTCTGTGTGGATCACTAGATGAGGTGTAACTGTGCAACACGTGGCTTTTTGAGTTGAACCCAGATACTAGAAGTCATGGTTTGGATGGGAGTGGCTTTCAGTGGGTGTCAGAGACTTAAATATCTGTAAAAAACAAATCTTGCTTCTTTAGTACTGGTTGTGACACAGACTTGCAGTAGTGTCCCTCTGGACCCTTCCAGGTGTCCTTTGGCAGGACACTGTGTCTTCTCTGTGTAAGTCTTATAATAGCACTGTTCTCTCCCCTTCATGCCACTGGAAGATATGGAAAGGAAGTGGGCTCTGGCTGGGACCTCCTGGAAGGGAGGAATGGGTGATAGGCATGGACTTGAGCCAGAAGCTGGGTTATTTGCAGCTCCTTTCTAGCCTTCCTCCATCCAATCATGGTTTGCTTCATAGCTGTACATCCAGGAGTCCCTGATTCAGTATGAGAGGGACCTGCAGGAGTGGGAAAGGGAGAAGGAACGGCAGGCTGTGGAATTCACCATCACAGAGAAGGACCTTGGGACTACGAAGAAGCCAAAGTCACCTGCAGGGGTAAGTGCTCCCAGGACTTTACCTCAGCTTAGCTCAGCTCAGAAAGAGCAGCCAGGTGTCAACAAGAGATGTTCCTTAAGAAAATCTAGGTGAGTTGATAGAGGACATGAGGCTCCAGTCTACACAAGATCTCATAGCCGGTGTGTGGATAGTGGAAAATGAGATCTTGATTTCTAGCCAAGAATCCTCTTGCACTCTCTTTAACATTGAGGGAGGGGATAGCAGGTGGGGAACTTGTAATTAAAATGATTTTTCTGGTTACCTTACAAACTCTGAATTTGCTAACAATCATCTGAAATTTGGAAGTGCCTGAGAAGCCTTAAGAAAAAAAAAAAACAAACAGTGGCTCTGGAAACAGGTGGTTGGATTTTTAACTATGAATAAACACTGGAGAGAAATGTGTAACTAACATTAAGAATGTGGCCTGAGTGAAGAATGGGAGGATGAGATCATTGACTCTCAGCTGGGGCAAAGTAAAACAAAATCCTGGAGTCTTGTTCTACTCCATATCTTTCCTACACTCTGATTTCTCTTTTTTTTTTCCTTTTCTTTTTTTTTCTCTTTTTAGAGGTCATCGGATTCTGCTGAGACAGAAAATCTCCCTGAATCCTCAGCTGTGATCAGGAAATACAAGGTAAGTCAGGCCTGTCTCACCCATAGTAGAATCAAACTGATTGCTTTAGAAAAGAGGCAGATGCTGGATATCACAGCGTGGGAGCCTGGACAGAGAGCACAGCAGGATTTGTAGCTTCAAGGCTTTGGGAGACAGACTGTTTGGAGGAGCCAGAAGAATCAGACTGTCTGGCTGTGTCCTGTGTGCAGTAACTTTCCAGCTGAGGTGAATGGGAAGTGAAATTGGAACCAAACGTACACCCGTGACTGGAGAAAGGGGGAAAAGTTTCGAATAAGCAGAGAAAATGCACATAGCCAGGGCAGTCGGTACCTGGACTGGTTTCACACTGGGGCCACAATGGAATGTGTGCCACGATGGAAAGCGGCAGGACCCTGGTGTGACGTGGTGCAGACTTTGTCCTTGCCACTGAAAGAGCTGTGCTCTGTGCCTCGGGAGAAGCTGCAGGCAGGAACTGCCTTGATTTAAGTGCATGGAAAGCTTTAAAGCTCAATTTGCCTGGCTCATCTCTGTTTTCCCTCAAGTTTGCACAACCCTTTTTCAGCAGTGGTGGCAAGGTGTGAGACAAGGTCCCAGTGAATGCTCTGCAGAATTGCCTGGGCCCAAAGGCAGAGCCACGCTGCGTCTGCAGCCGTCAGCAGCACGTGCTGTGGGAATGACGGGGCTTGTGGAGAACCAGCTAATCCAAGATGTGGAAGGGTTAAGGGAGCTGGTGTGAGGCTGGGCCTGAGCAGGTTGACTCAGCTAGGAGACACAGCTTGTTACTTTCGGGACTGCCACCACAGTAAGGCTGCATCAGTGCTCCTGGGACCCTGCAGAGTGCCTCTACGTGCCCTCAACTGTCCTGTGTGAAGGTATCAGCTTGGGATAGGTCTAGTTTGGAGTGTCTGCCCTGTGCTATTAGATGTGGTCAGTGATGCAGGTCGAGGCATTCACTGGGATGAATATAAGGATGGTTGGGGAAAAGTAAAAACAGTTTTAGTCCTCTAGGGTTTTGGCTCCTAGTGACAATTTGGAACCTGCAATCACCTGCTATGGCTGTGTCAGGAGCGGTGAAGGCCTCTGGCTTCATTCCCAGAGGCTGTGTCTCAAAGGTCATCGAAGTCCTGTGATGTCTGAGGGCTTCTCCAGAGCTCGATGGTGTCCTTCTTGCCCAGGCTTCTGGACTACTCCTGCCCTAAGAAACTTCCCCCAGGCTATCTGCTGGTAATGCAGCCCCAAACTGACCCATGTAGTGTGGCTGGAGTCAGTTCCTGGTTTCCTTTCAGGCTCAGGGGACAATTTTCGCATTCATTCCTGCACATCTTCTCCCACAGCACTCCCGGTGTGCTCAGAAGAGCAGGGATCCAGGAGTTCCTCAGGGATGGATCGGAGTACAACAGCCCCAGGTGCCCTGGGGGGATCCTGAAGCCCTGCTGAGACTCAGGGCTGCCACACAAGGCAGCGAGGAGGGAGCAGACTTGATTTCCAGCATGGCCGCTCATGCCTGATAGCGGCACTGCAGTGACAAGAACATTTTGATGCTGTCTGCTGTCCAGGATCTGGTGTCTCTGGCTGCTGGGTGTTCCAGTTCTCATGTCAGTGCTCAGACCTACACCAACTTAGCTGTGGCCAGAGAAGCAACCAAGTACCTGCCATTTCTTTCTCTCCAACAGACATTGCCCCCTATAAAAAACCACCCTATGCCCAATCTGCCAGCTGGACACTTTCAGAGGAGGCTGCTGTTGAACAAAGAAGCCAGCCGGGTGTGGGTCAAACCAGAGCCTCCCAAGCCCATCCTCTTACACCTTGGTGTGACAGCCAGGTCCTACTCTGTTGAGGACTTCTTCAGCAACTTCACCTCGGAGTTCCCCAAATATTTCTTGCCCCGGTAAGCGATCCAGCTTTTTGGATTGACATCTTTGTCTGAGCCAGGCTGCCTGTGCTGTGATAGGCACTGAACTTGGAGCTCTGCTCTGCTCCTCTCCAATGCCTCAGTATTAGGCAAGAGGTGCCTTGCGTTCCCCAGCATTAGCTGACATGACCTGTTTCTCTCTCAGCTTCAAAAGGGAGATACTGTGAGAGCTCAGAGCTCCTCTCTTATGACAGTGTCCTTGCTGCTGTCACAAATGCAGCAGCTCCCACTCCTCCCCTGGCACCCTGCACCGCTCCCTGCTTGCCTGCAGCGCTGCTCAGCCAGGAGGATGCAGGTCTTTGTTAGTTCGGTTCAGTAGTGCTGCCGCTAATGGAACAACTCCTTCTTTCCAAGCCCCTACAGCGACCAACACTTGGAGAGCAAGTTTGTGGATGGGAGTAGGGACAGAGACAGGATGGACATGGACCCCAAATGGCTGTCCCTGGCTGCTGCTTCCAAGCAGGAGTTGCAGATAGTGACTGACATACTCACAATTGTCATCAGGTGCGTGTCCCTTCACCCTCACCCGGTCTGGAGCCCCTGTCTTCCGGCAGAATGCATACAGCATCGCCAGCCCTCTGCTAATCCCAGAGGAGTCTGTGCACTCCTGCCACACCAGAATGGGGGATCCAGCCTGCCAAAGGCTGCCCTGGGAACTAGGAGCTCAGGAGTCCCGGTGTGACAGCCAAAGGCAGGGACTTCCTCCCCAGCTAGGGGCTGGGCCCATCTCTGCATAGTGAAGAGTGTTACTGCCCAGGAACCAGGGCACTGCCTGCCATGTTTTTGGGAACAGGCTGCATTTGGATTCGCCTCTTTTGTCTGTCAGCTGCAGAAATGTAAAGAACCAGAGCTGGAGAGGCAAAGGTAGTTTCCTTAGCTCAAGCCATCTTTCTGCCTCCCTTAGCCCCAGAAAGCAAGAAGGGACAGACTAAACATTGATATCAGTCAGGGTTTTCCTGTGATTTGTACTGTCTTGTACTGTCTGGGTCCGTATTGGGACCAGTACTGCTCAATTTCTTCATCAATGACATAGACAGTAAGATCAAGTGCACCCTCAGCAAGTTTGCGGACAACACCAAGCTGAGTGGTGCAGCTGACATGCTTGAGGGATGGGATGCCATCCAGACGGACCTGGACAGGCTCGAGAAGTGAGCCCGTGTGAACCTCATGAGGTTCAACAAGGCCAAGTGCAGAGTCCTGCACCCGGGTCAGGGCAACCCCCAGTATCAATACAGGCTGGGAGACGAAGGGATTGAGAGTAGCCCTGCCAAGAGGGACTTGGGGGTACTGTTGGATGAAAAGCTGGATGTGAGCCAACAATGTGCCCTCACAGCCCGGAAAGTCAACTGCATCCTGGGCTGCATCAAAAGTGTGGCCAGCACGTCAAGGGAGGTGATTCTGCCCCTCTACTCCACTCTGGTGAGACCCCACCTGGAGTACTGCATCCAGCTCTGGATCCCCCAGCACAGGAAAGACATGGACCTGTTGGAGCGGGTCCAGAGGAGGGCCACAAAGAAGATCAGAGGGCTGGAGCAACTCTCCTATGAAGGCAGGCTGAGACAGTTGGGGTTGTTCAGCCTGGAGAAAAGAAGGCTCTGGGGAGACCTTATAGCAGCCTGCCAGTGCTTAAAGGGGGCCTACTGGAAAGGTGGGGGCAGACTTTTTAGCAGGGCCCGTTGCGATAGGACAAGGCGTAATGGCTTTAAACTAAAAGAGGGAAGATTTAGACTAGATGTAAGGAAGATGGTTTTTACAAAGAAGGTGGTGAAACACTGGCACAGGTTGCCCAGAGAGGTGGTAGATGCCCCATCTCTGGAAACATTCAAGGTCAGGTGGGACAGGGCTCTGAGCAACCTGATCTAGTTGAAGATGTCCCTGCTCATTGCAGGGGAGGTTGGACTAGATGGCCTTTAAAAGTCCCTTCCAACCCAAACTGTTCTATGATTCTATTCTATGATCCTCTGAGGTCATACAGATATCTGATTTGCTGGGACTCATCCCTTATTTTCTTACTCCCAGAGGCGTCTTGGAGAACACCCAGTTCCATGATGCAGTGAGAAGAAGCCTGGATGAGCCCATTCCATATTTCTCCCAGTTCCGGTGTGAAGAATCAGCAGAGCTCCAGGACAGGAGACAGTGCTCCATGGTTCCCTCCAGGGTCTCTGCTACCCCAGATCTTTACCCTGAGAAGGATGGAGGGAGGAAAGATGTGAGGCAGGAAATCTCTCCCCACAATGATTTGCTGGAGTCTTGGGAGAGGATGAGTGAGATTTCACATCACAAGCAGTTGAAGGAGCAGAAGGAGATGATGAGCAGGTGAGGAAGAGCTGCCACATTTTATGTGGCAAGAGCTGCACAGGCGGGAGAGCCATGGCAGCCCATCACCTGGACAGAAACCCGTTTCTGCTTCTGCCCTGCAGCATTTCTGCTGGGGTGTTTTGTGTGCTCTGGGTGGAAATCGATGCTAGCCCACCTAGCCACCCTCTCCTGAGTGTGGCTTGTGAAGAGTGCAGGTTTGCTGTGTGCCAGGGCTGAGCCCTGGGCAGTGCCAGGATGCTGGTGGGGAGTGACATCTGCTTTGTGCTCAGACACTCCTGGCTGTATTACACATTAGAGTGCAGTGGGTGCTCACTTTACCTTTTATTTTTACTGCAGTATTTAATCACCTTGCATTTGCTGTGGCTACACCCTTGTACACTGGTACAGGCCATGAGCATTATGCACAAATACCAACTACAGCACAGCTTGGAGAGAGAAACCAGTAAAACCACAGTCAGCCAGCTCTGTCCGAGGTCAGGGCCTGACGCCAGCTGGTGGCAGTTCTGGGAGAAGGGTCAGCACCCCATTGCTCAAACCTTTGGTTCATTGGCCTCAGCGTGTAGGAAACAGTGTGTGCTCCACTGCTGTGACTGCTGTGTCCTGGGAGGAGTCACAGCAAGCAGCCTGCCTTATCTGCTTTCTGATAGCTGTCCTCTGCCTGTACTTTTGTCCCTTCAGGCAGACGGCCTTTGGGAACCTGGTGGAGCTGGTGCTGGAAAACACACTGCAGAACATCCTGATCGAAGCCAGCTGTGGGGAGGTGGTGCTGACAGCCCGGCCCAGGGTCATTGCTCTACCCCCCAGCCCTTCCCGAAGGTAGCAGAGCGTATCTGTGCTGTGGTGGGGGACAGGACCTGTCCTTAATATGTCAGCCTGAAGCACAGCCCATTTTCTAGACCACGTGGATTAGCTGCAGCACTGCCTATCAGTGCCAAGGGTTGCCCGTGCAAAAGGGGGAATCCACTCCCAAAGCTTCTGCCCCTTCTTGGCTTGTCCTGAGCCACAGAGCAGAGGTGGTAACGCTACAGCCTTTCTGTGGACCCGAGACCATCATGCAGCTCTGGGGCAGGGCCCTGTGAGTGAACGGCTGGCAGAAGGGGCTGGCCTGAGCCACTGGAGGGAAAAGAGGTCAAGGAGCAGGCAGGACAGCCTCTGACAGCAGAAAGGGGGCAAAGCTTTTGTAGTCCAAAATGGTGTGGGATCTAGTTAAGTTGAGGGAATGGCCACCGAGTGGGGAGGCAGATTTGGGGCTGAGGGCAAAGCATGAGGATTTGCCCCAGCTTGAGGAGAAGTGCAGGGAGATGGGATTGAGGGAGGATGGGAGAGCATTGTTGGATGGACATGTCATCTCCAGAGCCGCAGGAGTCTTTTCTGGATAGACGATCCATGTTCCCTGTGATCCCTCAGGGAGGGATGATTGCCTGGGGGGAGGTGGCAGCAGGGTCTACTCTCCCTACTGAAAAAAACAATCTCTTCTTCCTCAGAATCACCAATCCAGCACCGCCACCCTCAAGAGCATAGCTGCTGGGCACTCTGCTGCTTGAGCTCTTCAAGTACATCAACTGTCTCCACTCTTCATCCCATCCCTGTGATGTCCAGAGCAACTCTGATCCTCCCACACCATGACCTGAGCTCAGCATGCTGTCTGTCTCTGAGGAGATATGTCCTAATTATGTCCTCAGCTCCAATTTGAATCCTCTGGCAACACCACAGCAGAGTTCATGAAATCTCACCTCTCTGTGTCTGGCCACATCATCGGAGAAGAACCTCCCTGCACTACAAGGAGCATGTGGAGAACCTCTGTGACTGTTCCCACCACCCCTAGTCTGTACCAGCTGGGAGATGAGTGGAATCTGCTTTAACATATTGCTGAGGAAGGACTGACAGCTGGGCATTGCGGTGCTGAGCCCCTGCTGACATCAGTAGGACACAGGTACTGAATACTCCTACCCTCCTTGCTCCGGTGGCTGCTGCAGGTCCCACGTACAGCGACCTCAGCCCAAGAGAACAGCTGCAGCACCATCTAGCACACTCGGCAGCCCAATAAAAGGAGTTTGGCCTCTGGGTACACACAGACACCGGCGTATAACATGTGCAATCCATGCATCTGGGTTTGGGAGCACCCTGGACAAGCTCTCTCCCCTTTTCAAACTGCAAAGGCTGTCCCCTGGGGAAGGGGATGCCTTTGAGCTTTGGCCTGGCATAGGTGTCCGGCAGGCTGCGGGAAGGTGTCGCTGTGAAGGAGCGGGGTTTGTCACAGCCGGGAGGTGGCAGTGTTAGTTGTGAGAAATCCCAGCTGCCAGCGCGGAGCTGCGGTTGGTGCTGGGCACAGGCTGCCTGCCCCCTCGGCAGAGGATGCAGGCCAGGCAGCGGGGCTGGGTTTGCGCCAGCTCCCCTCTTCTGCGACGGGCTCTGCTACCCAGGGCTCACCCAGCCACCTTGCTCTGGTGGGGATGCAGCTGGTGTCCCCCTCCAAACCCTCCCGCTCTGTGTTCCCAGTGCTAGCGCCCAGCCAAGACTGGAGCTGCACCTTCTCCCCTTGCAGCCCAAGAGAAGACCATGTATGAGAAGCTGCGGAGGGCTTTTGCCCTGCTCGGCAGAGGGCAGGTGCCTGCTGTGCCTGGGGGTGCTGCAGCTCTCCCAGCACCACTCCAGCGCTCCACTCCGTGCAGGAGCCCCGTGTGCGTAACCGTTACTAAGCCCCAGGGCCGAGCTGTTCCTGTTGTCAGAGATACAGCGAAGGCACCGACAGCTCCTGAGCTCAGCCTGGGTGCCTGGGGCCTTCAAGGGGGTCCTGGATCCTTCTCATGAGACGTGCAGACCCTCTCCTCCCTCCCTGGTACTCTGGGTGCCAGGTCTCCGACGTCACAGCAGCTTTTCTGTTTTCCTCTGGGCTTTGGCTGATGCTGAACAGGCGATGGGGTATCACCTCCTTCCTCCCCAGCTCAAAACATGCATGAGGACCTGGCTCTTCACTCTACTTGGGGTGACTCTGCCTGGTCCAGACTCCTCACTAGGATTTGCTCACTACAGATGCTCTGTAGTCCTGTGACAGCCTTCCCAAATGGGTAACACAAGCAGGGGCAGGAGCCTTGCCATTGTCCTAAAGCTATTTGAATCCAGCTGCCTGCAGGAACCCAAGGGCAGCCTGGAGCAGCGCAAACAGGGTCGGCGAGTTTGTCCATCCTCAGACCTTCTGCATGATTTGATGCATCACCGTTAACTCCTCTGCCTTGAGGGACAGAGGGGTCAACATAGGGGACTAACACTGTGTGTTAGTCTGGTGTAACAGCCAAGAGTGAATGGATGGAGCCTGAGTGCAGACACATGTGCAGAGAATGATTTTTTTGTCATTAAAACTCCTGTCCTCCCCACCCTCCTGTGCTGAACACAGCCTGGACCTGGAGGAAACGGAACTCACACTGTACTTGCTTGTTGGAGCACTATCAGAGGTAAATTCACTTCTCCGATTAGCGTCTCTCTAGCGAGAGCGAGCCCTGAGACAGTGCCTTCAGCATCGGGTGAGTCAGGGCACCAGAGATTTGAGAGCTACGTACATATCTGAGAGAGAAATCTTTCTTCCCTCAGCTCTTTGCAGGGGGTGTGAGATGGTGGTGTGTCACCTCTATTCTAGGTCTTCCCTGGTGCCTGTCAACCAGAACCACTCAGTGTGCACTAAGCAAAGCCACCAGCAGCTGTCACACACTTTTCTTCTTTTATCCTCATCCTAAGTTAAAAATACACCAGGGACAGCCCCTTACCCGGGTCGGGGAAATTCCTGTTTCCTCTTCTGAAGCTGGGAACTAGTTTAGCTCCTAGAAGACTGGAGAAGCCCTGTCTCTGCTAACCACATTTGAGTCTCAGGCAGGAGGAAGTCTGAGCTTGTCCTACTGGCTTCCAGGGCTGGATTTGGCCTCCGCCCCAACCCCAGCCATGCTTCCAATGCACATCTCTAACGGAGATATCGTCGATATGGGTCCTGCTCCTTCCCACTGGTGTTCGGAGTGGGGTGATGTTCCCATAGGGCTGGGGTTAATGGCCAGGCCGGCCCAGGACAGGCTGCCAGCAGGTATACGGCCATCGTGAGGATGGCTGAGTGTGAGCTTGGCAAGCCAATGGGGCTCCCCTCCTCCTTGTGCTAGTTATCAGGAGTGCTCAGTCATCAGGCAGTTAATGCAACACACAACAGGCCTTTTCTTCTTGGCTGTTAGTCCTGGCTCCAAGGGAGGGGTGAAATGGCCTTGGGGCAGGTGGGCAACAGAAGCTATCCTGAATCCCATTAAAACATTTAACACCTGCTGAATCGTGCCATTGTCTGGGAGATAAAGAAAAGGGAACAAAGCTGCTCTTGGTCTTCCCTGCCAGAGTGTCTGCAAGGCTCTGCTGTCCCATTGCAGCTGGGGAGCCTGAATCCCCTGCAAAGACCCACTTGGCATGGCTCTGTGTCCACCTGGGGAAGGTGGCAGCGCTAGGGCATGGTCCCCTGACCCCCTGCTGCAGGTGTGCACAGCCCCTGGTTGGAATCAGCCCCTTCTTCCCCCACACTCAGTATTAGGTAGGAACCTGGAAAGGTCCTGCCCCGACTAGCTTGCAGTGCCTGAGCAGGCAGGACAAAGTCTGGAGAGCAAAAACATCAAGGTGATCTTCCCAAAACCCTTGGCAGAGCTGGGCAGAGACCCTTCACCCCTGGCCTCCCACGCCTGAGACACCGGGCACTGCTGGCTCAGCTGTGTTGCTTTGGTATATTTGGGAATGGGGACATTTTAGTACATTCTCAGGGCAGGCCAGGGCACAATGGCAGCTCCTGATGGACAGGAGAGGTGATCTGATGTGAGTCAGTCCTCATGGGACACTGAGGCAGCACAAGCCTTGGCTGCTGCAAGAGGAGGCTGAGCTTGCCTGTGCCGGGGCCAGCCATGCTGAGTGCATGAGCAGGGGCTTGGACCCAGCACTGCCTGCCTGCCAGGGACGCGCACACGTCGGTAGGTGCTGCCCTGGAGATGCCAGGGCCAGGGCAGGTGGAAGATGTTCCCTGGGATAGCTGTCCAGTGCAGGGCACTCCGCAAGCTCAAGGGACCTGTTTTTCTCCCGTTTTCCATAGGGCAGCCCTGCGAGGGCAGTTTTTGCTGTTATTCGGTGCGTGGTGGGGCACTGCCCTTGCAGGAGAGAGGTTGGGGTGAGAGAGCACTTCTGGCAGAGAGTGTAGCGCTGTCTTGGAGAGGTCTCCTGGAGCTACAGCAGCAGCGGTGCGGCGGTTGGGCATTTTCTGGCTTCTCTGGGAAGGGGGGGTCAGACAGGCAGCACACTCCAGGAGCTGCTGGTCCGCTCTGCCACTGCCATGGCCCAGCAGGGAGAGGTGAGAGTCCTACCCAGCACGTTCCCCACTCTGGGAAAGGAGAAGTGAGCAAGCCTGAGCATCAGGGCCTGTATAGCACCAAAAGGAGAGGGAACTTTACATTTCTTCTTAGCACCACAACCCAGGGCAGCGGCGGTTCTGCATTTCCTTTGCTGGCAAAACTACCGGAAAAGAGGAATGAGGACCACCACGGCCAAACAGGTTGGCATCACTCCAGCTCCTCCCCACGCCAGGCTCTGCTGGGCTGGGAGCCTGCAGGAGAGGCAACCCCAGAGGCAGCCGCAGGCAGGAGGGATGGAGCCTGCCTTTCAAAATCCTGACTTTGAGAGGGACAAGTCTCCAAGGAAGTAGAGTTGGGTGGCAATGGCTGATAAGGATTTGCCACTATCCACTTATAGTTGGGAATCCACTCACTGCAACCTGCTGGCACACTCCAGCTCTGGAAAGAGCAATGGTGGCAGTTTCTAAAGCACACTGAGGACCAGGATACTTGCAGGTGTCCGCCGTGGGGGTTAAAGCAGCGTTACCCCCTTCCCTACCCGCAAACACACCCATCTACACAAACAAACACACCAGTGAACTTGCACAAAGGAGCTTCTCCTGCCACCACTGCTGCACTTCATGCTCTGTTATCCAGGGAGCTGCGGGTGCCAGAGTAACCCAGAGAGATAGCCCGGCTCTGGCTGAGATCAACTGAGGACTGCCAGGGCTGAGCAGCGTGGATAGGTGCCGCAGGACCGTGTCCAAACTTCTCCTGGCCCACAGGGGCTCTGCAGGCTGCCCCCAGAGTCACCATGGGGGTGTCTGCACGGGTTACCCCGCTGGGTAGTGCCACAGCCTGGATGCGGGAGAGTGTTGTGACTCTGGGATGCAGTGACCCCACGGGAAGGCATGTGCACACGGAGTGAAACACATCCTGTTCTTGCGGCCACGTTAGGAGAGCTGGCTCCCGGCCCACGCGGCCGTGCTGGAAACGCTCCCAAAGAGAGCGAGCAGAGGTGGTTTATGTCGAGCTCTGCTTTGCTGCCCGGCTCAGAGGTCTGTGGGCTCCTCTAAATGAAGCGTGCATCACCCTGGCGTGTCCAAGGGATCTTCAGCATGAGCCAGGGGGATTGGGGTGAGGGCAAGGCAGTCCTTGCCATCAACTGGCACTCGGTGTCAGGCTGCTTGGGGCAGGCACTAGTTTTGCTTTCTGGCCCTGGGACCTTACCGCTCCCTCACCTTTCAGCAGCCCAAAGCATTGCAAGCAAGCAGCCCCCACCCCAGAGCTTCCCAGCTAGGGTACCCTCATACCTGCCTCCCCTGGCCCCCCGCTCTCCCCTCATCCTCGGCTGCAAAGTGAGCCAGGCAGGTGGGTGGAAAAGTGACAGCTGGTGTTGTTCCAGTGCAGGTTAATGAATGTCTCCTCCTCTCCCCCCTCCACCACCTCCTCCTCCTCCCCACCACCCGCCCCAGCACCCAGGCTCCTGGCTCCTATCAGCCCATCAGGCTCCCATTAACAAAGGCAGCCCTGGAGAGTTTGCATAGAGACCTGCTCTGCCTCTAATCTAGGTGGGCTAATCGCCTCCTTTGCCCAGCCTGCCTTCCCTGGGTCAATATTTGCTCTGAGCAAACACAGAGCCGTGACAGGTGTGCTGGGGAGAAGGCTCGCCGCCGCCAGCCCAGCCCTCTCGCCTGTCTCTGCTCAGGCA
>NW_009646502.1:266155-266580 GCF_000708025.1 Charadrius vociferus | reverse complement strand
AAGGGCGATGCGCTCCACCTGCCTGCTGCCAGCGTGTCCCCGGAGCCAGGTGAGCTGCTCTAGCCCGGCACGCCTGGGCCGGGGTCCTGCCTGCCCGGCTGGGAGCAGGGAGCTGGGCATGGGGGACACCCCAGGGGCTCCCTCTGGACAAACATTGGGATCCCGGTGGCACCCCCGAAACTCCCAGGAGGGAAGGGGATGGGCTCGACGGACATTGTCCCGGCTGTCCCGTTCCCTTAACTCTTCCCTTCTCTCTCACCTGTATTTTCCGGTCCTTTCTGTTCCCCTCCCTTCCTCCATTTACTTTCTTCCTTCCTTCTTTCTTTCTTTCTTTCTTTTTGTTTTCCCACCCTCCCTCCCCACCCTGCTGTGCCAGTTTAACCCGCCCCTGCCGTGTTTGGCTTTCCCAGGCAGCAGGGGTCAAG
>NW_009646502.1:264422-265942 GCF_000708025.1 Charadrius vociferus | reverse complement strand
CCTGAACGTTTTGTTCGTTCGGCTCGCGTTAGGCAGGTCCAGCCCGTCTGCAAGCGGGGCGGCATGTCCCCCCCCCACCCTGCGCCCGCGACCCGCAGCCCGCCTAGGGAGCGCACGCTTGCTTGCAACTCATGCAGGACACGCAGCCTGGTTTGCAGCACGCGTGCCAGGACGAACACACAGCCCGCGTGCGGCGTGCACAAGGGACAGGCGCCCGACACGCAGTCTTCACCCAAACACACGTGTGCGGCATATGACCTGTGCGTGGCACGTGCGTGAAGCGACGGACAGGCAGTGCACACACGATACAATCCGCACGCAGCGTGCACAAGTGCCATGGGACCTGCACACGCATGGGATACGGGACACGGGACCTGCGTGGCATTGGTACCCACGGCATTTCTGACACTCAGCAGTGCAGGCTGTGATGTGCAGGACCCGTGTCCGTGTGCCCGTGGCGTGACGAGCGCATGTAACATGCCAGGCACACGCAACCTGGCCCTTGCACCCCAGCAGCGCTGCAGAGCCGTGGCAGGCGTGGGGAGCCCTGGCATCGCTGCCCTGCTCCAGCACAGCGCTGGCCCAGGGTGGAGCTCGCCGGGCTCTGCCCAACGCCCAGGTAGGTCTCAACGCTCTGCTGGCATCAAGGGGAGCTTTAGCTGCTGACACAGTGCAGGCGGTGAGGAGGGGAGGGCAGGAGCAGGCAGGGGGAAGCAGGGCAGAGGGTGGAGAGGGGTGTCGCATCTTTTCCCGCACGCCTCTGCCCAGGTTCTCTCCCAGGAGCTGCGCATCCCAACCCTTCCAGGGTCCGTCTGCCTGTGCACTGGGCTGCCCTGGGCAGGTGTTGCCTGCTGCTCCCCCTCACCTTGCAGGCCAGGTACCAACCAACTCCTGCTGGTGACAATTCCTCTGCCTACGCTTGCTGTGGAAGTGTATGGTGGAATGGATCTGGCAACCTGAGGAGTCTCTTCCAGGATAGCCCTGCCCCGCTCTCAAAGCGCACTGCAGTTCTTGATATGGACTCCTGTCCCATCCCATGTCCTGTCCTGTCCACATCCTGGCCAGCACAGAGGCATTCAGAGCCCAGCGTGGCTCCTAGCCCCATGGAGATAGCAGGGAGTCCCAGAGAGCTAGGAGATGGGACAACAATGGACCTGCTCTCCTCCCACCCCAGGATGTTCTCTGAGAGGTGTAAAATGCCCCATACCTCCCTGCCTAGCCATGCCTGCAATTTCTCTGACAGCCCCGAGCGTGGTCCTGCCCTGCCCTAGGGGTGTCATTCCCGGGCGCTCCCGGGCAGGCACAGGCAGTTCTGTAGCAGAGGATCCAGCTCCAGCCCCGTTGTGCTCAGGGATGCTCTGAGTTTACAGGTGGGTCCCGAGCCCTTAGAATCACAGAGTCATTGAGCGGTTTGGGTTGGAAGGGACCTTATAGATCGTCCAGTTCCAACCCTCCCTTTCTGCAGCCTCTTCGCAAACGCCGAGCCCAGCTCCGCAGTGTGGATGGAGGAGAGGCTGGAG
>NW_009646502.1:260059-264387 GCF_000708025.1 Charadrius vociferus | reverse complement strand
GGATGATTCGTGCTGCTTTCCCTCATCCCCATCTGATCCATGCACGGGATGAGGCTCACCAGCCCTGCCCTGGAGCAGGAGACCCCTGCTCCCTCCCTGGGGTGTCCCTGCAAGGGATGGAGATAAGGCACCTCCTGGGCTCCCTGCCTGGGCAGATGCTCGGAAAGTTTCCAACAGGTGGTGTGGGAAAGCACCAAAATCAAAGAGCATCTCCAGGAGTGCTGAGCTTCCTGTGTCTCTCCAGAGCCAAGTGCTTGCCCTGGCCTGGGAACAGCCACCACACGGTGCGGTGACTGGCCATCACAGTGGCCACAGGCCATGTCTCCAGGCTCTGTCTCCTGCCGCCGAGCCTGGCAAAGTTGAAAAGCTGAGAAAGCACAACACATGCCCTGATACGCGCAACCCCCCGCAGCCACCCCACTCAGGCTGGGATCAAACAGAGCACGGTTAATAACACTGAGCAAAGCCAGACCCTGCTGCCTGCGCTGCTCCAGCCACCGCACGTGCGTCCCTGCGGGGGCAGAGCCCGGCGGAGATGGTATCTGGCAGAGCGGGACTGCGGAGATGCTGCCCGGCTGCCTCGCTCTCCCTTGGTGACTCCACACACCGCTGGGCTGCCTTGTGCCCTGCCAGGACCCCGCAGCCTGGGGGACCTGAGTTACACGCTGTAGATGGCCCAGATGCTCCAGAAAAGCATTTTTTGGCTTTTCAGGGTATATGGGCAGCAGTCAGGGGGGACAGACCCTGCAGTGGCACCAGCAGCAGGTCTGTGCACAGGGCAGTGTCTATGCCCCCAGCAGGAGAAGGGGGACATCCACAAGTGGCAGCGTTAGAAATTGCTCCCCCTGCATTTTCCCGGCTTGCTCTCCCTGTCCCAGCAATTCCAGCCCAGTGGCACTGGGAAGCTGGGACACGCTTCAAAGCTTGGGGTGGCCCTGGGAAGCCACGTTACCCTGCGGGCTGTGTTTCCTGGGGAATAGCCCTTTGGCAGGTCAACACCCAAGGGTGAGCTGATCCCTGTGCTGGGGACTTTTAACACTCACATCTCTTCACATCTTACACACTGTGCTGTGTAATGCCGTCCACCCCCCCGTATGGCCATTGGCATGGCCTTGGGGACATGGGGACCTGGGCTGGGGATTTGCATGGCGCAGCTCCGCACGGGGAGGATTTGCATGGGGAGGGCAGGAGGAGCGCTGAGGAGGCATGAGTCTGCATTTGCATATAGGTGTAGTCGCGTTAGAGGTGTGCATATGTGTATGCGTGTACCTTTGCATATATGTTTATCCGTGTGCCTGAGTGTGTGTGCGTGTGCACTCCTGCTGAGCTAAACACGCGCGCTGGCCGTGCCCCTGCCACGCTTGCCGCCCCGTGTCCTGCTGTGCGTGAGGGCATCCGACGAAGGTGAGGGTGTGCACAGAGGTGTGCACCGCGGCGGGCTGCCCGCGGGCTGTTGCCTGTGGGCTGTGTGTCCTGCCCAGCCCGGATGAGGTGTGCCATTCCCGGAGGGAAGGCACCGCGATGCCACAGGATGGGGCAGAGGCAGCCGGTTGCCCTCTGCACCCCAACAGCCTGACGGGGATCAGCCCGGGGAGGTGCCGCTGCACACAGGGTTGTGTGGGCACCCCAAGCCCCCACCTTTCCCCTCCCCCCCCAACAGTGGCTCTGTTGTGCCTGGAGGAGATAGCCCGGGCTGAGCAGGAGCTCCCGGCTGCGGGAAGGTCACTTTGTCCCAGCACCGCTGTGGGTACCCAGCCAGCTTCCACAAGGTCTGGGCTAAGGAGACCGAGGCGGCTCGTGTCCCTCGGGCTGGGATAATGTTGGAGGTCGGGGTGTTGCTGAACACCATCAATTCTCTCCAGGCTCCCCCAGTCTGTTGCTGGCCAAGGGGAAGACCAGGGCAGGGAGCATAAAGGACTGTCCCGGCTCTGTTGGGGTCCTGCACTCCCCGTGGTGGGGGTGTAGCTTCAGATACCATTCCCAGGCAATGGGTCCATCCCACACATCCTCCCCCCAACTGGAGTCCATGTGGAGAGGCAGCCTTCAGCCCTGCTGGCTCCAGGACAAGCTTATTGCTCTTTGGCGGGCAGGATGGAGGGGAGAAGTGGATCCCAGGCACGGAGCTGCACCCTGCCACAGTGAAACAACAGGCAGCTCTGCCCACCCCCAGCCCGTTCCTGGCCGTGGTGAGCATCAGGCACAGGGTGGGTCCCTGCTTGGCTTCCACGACCCCCACCACCCACCCCGCACCCACGGGCCACCGGGGTGAGGGGACAGGTTTTTCCATTGCCCTAAGAAAGGGCTCTGAACTCCCATGATCAAAGGGGATGGATAAAGGGGTGCCATGCTGAAGGGCTCAAGATGCTGGGGGGTAAACCCCAGAGCTCGTGCTAGTCCTAAATCTTGGCGTGCTTCAGCCCCATCCTCCCCACAAGGGCCTCCAGGGAAGCGGTGAGTGATGGGAGTCCCCTCTCCTGGCCCAGCCGGTGGCCCCGGGGAGGGGGGGGGCAGCCTGGCCAGGGGATGGACGTTGAGCAGGGTGCCAGGGCCGCTGCTCCTGTCCCAGCTGTTGCCAGCTTTCAGAGCCCCAAGGCAGGATGTTCTTGTCTGGCCGCAGCGCCTGGCTCAGCCCCTGCCTGCGCTGCCTCCTCAGAGCTGCTGGAGGAGGGGAATCGCCACCACCAGGCTTTTTGTCTGCCTCCTGGACGAGCGTCACCCTGGCTCGGGGCGCCTGGCACTACAGGTGTTGCTGACAGGGGAGTGGAGGAGCACCAGGGTGGAGTGGGACCTTGGCCAGGCGCTGGTGGAGCTGGCATCCCCTGGCTGTGGGGCTGAGGGAGCTGGGGAGGGGAGGTCCAAGGACCACCCCACCCTCCCCAGCCCTCTCCTTGCATCCTGCGCCCCTATAGAAACACCCCAGGTACTATAGGTAAAGCTGGGACCCGGGAAGCTGTGCACACCCTGTGGTGCCCCTCCAAACATGAGACGATGTACTGGAGGAGATGCACCTTCAACTGCATCCAGGGTAGGCTGGGTGTGGGGTCGGACATGCTCCCACTGTCTCCATCACCACTCCCCTGGGACCAGTCTGCACCAGGCACTGTGTGGGGACCAGCATGTGTCTCCAGGACACAGTAGCTACAGGGTGCCCTGGGGGTGCCAGCCTGGAGTCATCTAGGGTAGCAAGCAGGAGGTTGCAGTGGTTGGCACCAGTGGGCTCTATTTCAGGTCAGGATCTGGACCTTGAGGACCAGATACCATCGCCTCTGCCCCAGTGCCTGCCATCCCCACCTGGTAGGGTATGATGGATGTGGGGGGCACACCTGAGGCTGCGAGATCCCGGGGCCACTTTCAGAGCAGCCCCGCTGGGTTCTCCTGTGCAACCTGTTGTAGGTGACCCTGCTCTGGCGGGGGGGTTGGACTAGATGATCTCCAGAGGTCCCTTCCAACCCTGACCATTCTGTGATTCTGTGGTTTTGTCCCGCTGTCAGTCCCACGCCGGGGCTGGGCCAGCCTGGGGACACAGCAGTTGCCACCTGCTCACACCCAGGCTGTAATCCACAGGCAGGAGTTGAGCAGCTGGTGGAGCCTCCCTGACCTTCAGGTGGGATTAGTCCCCATGGGAACAGTGGGGAGCGGGCAGGTGAGGCCACAGCTCCCCCAGCATCTCCTGGGGACCGAGCAGGGCTGGTAGAGCTGGGGGACTGAGCACATCCCCATGCCAGGGGCAGCCTGCAGCTAGGGACAGGCAGGACAGGTCCTGAATGGGTGGCAGGGGGTGAGACTGTGTCCCCTGGGAGTATCCTTGTCTTCGTGGGTACATCTCCGGAGCTGTGGATGCCATGGGGCAGAGTGAGCACACACGGTACCACAAGGAGGGGGTGAGGAACATGCCCAGGGGTGGCCAGGCTGCCGGTGAGGGCAGCGGGTGGGCAGTTCTGGAGAGCAGGTCCCAGGAGGAGTAATGGTGGCTGGTTGAGAGCCACGGGTGCCTGGGGAGAGCAGAGGCTGAGGCTATGCGTGTGCTGCGTGGAAGACCACCTCAGCAGGCTGTTTGCAAGACCCGGCTGTGAGCAGGCACGTGTGGGTACCCCTTGCACCGCCAGCGGCTGTGCTCTCCATCATGTCCCTGCCCTTCCCCGGCTGTTGGAAACGGTACTCAGAGACCACTCAGCATCTTGGTCCCCAGTTCCCATCGGGGTCCCTCTCCCACCGCCTGCTCGCCGTGGGGACTCATCCTGCCCTGGGTGCAGCAGGAGCGGGGGCAGGTACCCACCGAGCTCTGCCCCAGGGGAGCCCGAGTGCCTGTGGCTCCTCCAGCCCCTCCA
>NW_009646502.1:258946-259920 GCF_000708025.1 Charadrius vociferus | reverse complement strand
CGGCGCACGGAGGCTTCTGCGGCAGGTGTGTGCCTGCACACGTGTGTCCTCTGTGGCCAGCAAGGCCCCAGGAGGGGACAAGTGGCACTGAGGACCACAGCGAGCCCCTCAGCTCCGGGATTTGGGGACCCGGCAGGTGGAAGTGGGGGTTTTGGCCTGAGACTTACCAATCCTGGTGTGGCCATGTTCAAAGCAGCCCCGAAGGGGAGATGCTTGCTGAGGGAAAGGAGGTGTTTGCATCCTTGCAGAGGAGGAGGAGGAGGATTTCCCAGGGAAATGAGGCTGGGGGAGAAAGGGGAGGAAAACGGAGCTGTGGGGCTGGGTGGGGGGAATGACACGCTGCCGCTGATCTAATCAGCCAGACCCTGCAAATAAAAGCCACCTGTTTCAGCCCTGGCAGCAGGAAGCCTTCTCCAGAACAAACAGAGCACCAGGCAACTGGGAGAAAGACAAACAGGAGCCGGCACCAGCTCCATCTGCTCCCACTCGGCCTGGCCTCTGGACCTCCAGCCCAATGGGCTGACGGTGCAGCCCCCGGCAGGGTTAGGGGCAAGGAGAAAGGGGCTAGTGGGACTCGGGGCTGGGTGGTCAGGGCTCAGCCCACGGCATCAGCCAGGTGCAGGACCACACACAGCTGTGCTGGCCGGGTCAGCTAGCCTGGATACTCATAACAACAGTGGGAAAGACAGCATGCTGCCATGAGCCCCAGATGTGACCCAGATGTGGCATCAGCATCAGGATGCCCGGGCAGCACCTGCCTCACCTCCCTCAGGGCTGCCTTTCAGCCCGCTCAGCTCTCCCAGCCGTGCACCATGGCGGGACCAGCGCCTGCGCAAGGCGTGGGGTATAACCCCACGGTCGGGGACCACGGCCGGCATGGTCTGGGCTTGGCACGGAGCTCTTGGGCGACCCTGTCCTCCCGCCGTGCCTCGGGGCTGCCGCCCGCCCGCGCTGTGCCCGGTGGCGCTGGGGAA
>NW_009646502.1:256172-258430 GCF_000708025.1 Charadrius vociferus | reverse complement strand
CCCCCCCGGTTTTATCCAAAGGGTTGTATGGGGGTGACTGAGCTGCCTGCGTGCCCCTCATGGCACAGCACCAGTGCCCCATAGATCCTGTAGCACACTATGCAGTGCCCCACACACGCACACCCTGTAACAGCCTGCAGCATCCCACATACCTGTGCCCCACACCCTGAAGCCCTGTAATGCACCCCACAGTGTCCTGCATCCCATAACCCCAGACTGCCCTCACACCCCACAGCCCCCCAGACTAACCAGTGCCCCGCTCCTCGGCTCACAGAGCCCAGGCGAGGGGCAGCAGTGGCTTGGGGGGATCCTGCAGCACGCTAGTTCTGCATCATGCCCCATCTTCCCAAAGGTGTTGGGGCTGCCCAAACCTGTCCCCTGGTATGCTGAGGGATGTCCCCAGGCCACCCTGAGCAAGCACCTCCCTGGCCAGCAACCAGGACAGTGTCACCACACCATGCCGCACACACCCCTGAGACTCAGGGGTCACTTGTGCATCTGAAAAAGTGGCCATGGCAGTGCCACATGTCACTGGGAGTGATGGGGACAGATGGGGACAGACAGAGGGACAGAGGGGCAGAAGGGGGATGGGGGGGGGGGCAGACGGAAGGGGGAGGTGGGGAGGGATGGATGGATGGAGCCAGGCTGTGCCCTCTCCAACCCCATCGAGGTGGGGTTGGGTCTTGGACGCTGCACCTCGGGGTCTGCTTAACACCATGCGTCCCCTTCCCTCCCTGGAGAGCATCCCCATCCCTCCCCCCATCCTCTGCTCCCCCAGGCAACTCCCAGGGGGTCTCCTCCCTTGCTATGAGCACCCCAAGACGTCGCAAGCGGAGGGTCCCCTCCCCAGCGCCTGTACCCGGCCAGGGCCACCAATGTCGCTTAGCTGGAGCCAGCTCCAACCGCTGCCAGGCTGCACCCTCTGCTGGGACCTGCAGGCATCGGCGCAGCCCCGCAACGAGCCTAAGAGCTGGGACAGAAATGCTCCCCGGAGCCTTGTCGAGCGGTGGGTGGGGGGTGTCACGAAGAGGACCCACGACTCCTGTCCCCAACCCGACCCTCCTGTCACCCCTCAGTCCCCGATCCTTGCTGAGAACGGGGCAGAGATGCCAGGCGTCCTAATACCCCTCTCCAGCTGCCCACGCTGCACCCTCCATCACCGGCACTGCCAGGCTCTCTTGGGATGCTGACCCCGTGCTCAGGACCCCCAGGAGGGCTGGGGTCTTCCTGGGAAGGTTTGGGATGCTCTGGGCCAGCCTTTGTCCGGAGGCCAGCGTGGCTCCTGCCCAGCTGAAGGTGGGGAGTGCCCGGCCTCACCGTGGACTACGCAGGGATGCTGCAAGAAACACTGCTGCCAAGGGACCTGGGATTTCACGGCTAAGCTGGGCACTTTTCTTCCTTTCCAGCCTATGTTGGTCTCATCCGGCCCAGGTCCTGGTGGGGGACACTGCAGATGTCAGCATGGCACAGTGCAGTCCCAGGTAAGGCTGGTCCCACTGCCCAGGTGAAGGACAGAGCTGTGCCCCAGAGCTGGTCCTCTCACGCTGTGTGCGGTGTCCCCTGCCTGGGTGGAAGGTGCGCGGTGAGGATGAGGAGCCCTTTGCCAGGCCAAGGGACATGCCCAAGGCATCACAAGCGAGGAGCATGTAACATGTTGGGGTTCATCAGTGTCTGGTCTGGAGCCAACAGGGACCTCCACAGGGTGTTGCACAATGCCCAGAGCTTGGACTGACGAAGCTGTTGTCTGTGCCAACACGTCCACCACCCCTCTCGCTCCCCCTATCCTTCTCCCACCCCACACGCAGCCCGTGTCCCTGCCCTGTCCTGACAGCTCGGGACATGCAAGGCAGAGCCCAGCCGGAGGAGGGACCCGCAGTGGCAGAGCCGCAGGCGGAGGGGCAGATGCAGCCCCAGACGAGTCCCGCATCCCAGTCCCAGGACATCAGTGCCCAGCAGCTCCCAGCTGACAAATCCCCGCTTCACCCTGGCACCTCCTTCCCACCAGCCTCAACCCTGGCAAAGGCTGCGGGTGCCCTGGGAAAGGCTGGGTCCCTAATCCCTGGGCCAAGCGAGGACATTGTCCGGGGGCAGAAAGGAAAGCAGCGCGTCAGGCCCTTTGCCCATTGTGCCCTGAGCCCCTGCGCAAACACAGCCCAGCACTTTCATTGTCAGCCCCGCAGGGTGCAGGGGGGCCGCTCTCGCCACACTGCCTAACTGGAATGGACAGCCGGAGGCTGGGGGGGGGGGCCACCCCCCGC
>NW_009646502.1:254311-255834 GCF_000708025.1 Charadrius vociferus | reverse complement strand
GGTCGCTGCCCCCCCCCTCCGTGTCCCCCCCCGCACCAGGTACAGTGCTACCACACCTGGTTGACCCCAGGATTCATCGCAGGGAGCTTGGGAGCAGAGAAACTGAGGCAGCCCTGGGCACGTTGCATGGAGAGATGAGGCATCGCAAGTGCCCCCTGCAACTTGGGGGGTCACTGGACGGAAATCCCACAGCACCGAGGAAAGGGGAATGGGAAGCGTCCCCTGTGCCAGTTTGGGAGGCTGAGGGGCCAGCAGTGTGGGATGTGTGAGGGCAGCACGACTGGTGCCCCAGGCTCGGTGACAGGCAGCGGGGAGACTCCGGGATGATGGTGGGCACCTTCCTGGGGTGATTCGTGGGGCTCTGCCAGCAGCTGAGCGACCTGCATGACCAGCAGCGAAGCCATGGACACCCTGGGACAGTACAAGATCACGGTGTGGGAGGAGGAGAGCTTCCAGGGCAAGCGCTGCGAGTTCCTCATGGAGTGCCCCAGCATCATGGAGCGCGGCTTCCGCAAGATCCGCTCCATCAAGGTGGAGTCCGGCCCGTAAGTGCCCCGCCGGCCCCGCGAACCCAGTGCTCCCAGGGGACTGTCAGGAGCTGCCTGGGAGCCAGGACACCCGGGTCCTTCCTCAGCTCCGACACAGCCTCATCGTGCGACCTCCCTCCCCGTGCTCCTTGTACGGTGCCTCAGTTTCCCCATCTGCAAAGCCGAGGTGCGGGTTGGAGGCGACGGTGTGGCCCTGGGCTGAGGGGTCCCCGCTCTCAAATGGGACATTTGCTGCTAGAAAGGACCCCAACCTCTGTGACAGATCCATACCCTGCCAGGACATCTCCATCCCCTTTGTGGGGGAGAAGCCGGTCCTGGGCTGCGCCCCGAGGGCTGTGCTGTGCATCCCTGAGGGCTTTCCTCCTCTCCCCTCCAGCTGGGTGGGCTTCGAGTACCCTGAGTACCAGGGGCAGCAGTTTATCCTGGAGAAGGGTGATTATCCCCGGTGGGAGGCCTGGAGCGGGAACAGCGGCTACCGGACCGAACACCTCCTCTCCTTCCGGCCCGTCAAGTGTGCGGTGAGTTACGGGGACCACACTGCAGGCAGAGCCTCCCCCCCGGCAGCCCAGCACAGACCGGAGAGCGGGACAGAGGGTGGATGAGGGACAGACAGGAGGACGGGTTACATGGGATGTGGGATGGAGGGGTAAGGCATGCACGGAGGTGCCATGGGGTGGAGGGATAGCAGCACCCACCAGCTCCCACCTCCCTGCGAGGATCCTGGGATGCTTTTTAGGCTTAAAATTTAGCCTGAAACACTGTCCCAGCTCCTTCTGCTTTGTGCGTTGGAGAGCCGCCTCCCAGGCTGGGCTCCCCAGGCCTTGTGGCCCCCCCACCCCTCGCCCGGATACCCAGGGATGGGGTGAGCTGAGAGGAGCTGGCAGGACCGCAGGGATGCTTGGGGTGCGGGGTCTGTCCCCCTCCCGCCTGGAGTACCCGAGCAGTGCCCAGGCAGATGCAGCCTCCATCGCTCCA
>NW_009646502.1:253270-254184 GCF_000708025.1 Charadrius vociferus | reverse complement strand
CCTTACTGGCAGGACTGCTCCTCGGTGCAGATAAATGTGTGTGGGGGCTGGGCATGGGGGACAGTGTCTCATCGCTCAGTGTCCCAGCAATTAACCCCTCGGTGCCCAGCACCCAGCAAAGCCCCGCAGAGCCTGGGGGACCACTCTCATCAGCCTGCGTTGCCCTGCACCCCTCCTGCAGCTGAGGATGCATCCTAGGGATGCCGAGGGCAGGAGCCCGTGTGGGTGCAGACGGTGTGGCCGTTGTCACCCTCCCTGCAGCTGTGCATGGGGACCACGGGGGCATGAGAGCAGCATCCTCTTGGCAGCCCTGGGGTGAGCCGGTGAGGGGGTGCTAGGCTGAAGGACACCCCTAAGCCTTGCACCAAAGCCAGGCATGGTCCCAGGCCTCCCACTGTGCCTTGGCATGTGTCCCCCTGATGCCACATCTCCTATCGCTGCCCTAGCCGCGCCGTCCCTGCTGACCCCCAGCCCTCTCCTTCCACAGAACCACAATGACAGCAAAGTCATCCTCTACGAGGCGGAGAACTTCCAGGGCCACAAGTTTGAGCTGAGCGATGACTACCCCTCGCTGCAGGCTATGGGCTGGGGCAACAAGGAGGTGGCATCCATCAAAGTGAACGCTGGAGCGTGAGTCCCACTCGTGGGGAGGGGTGCGGTGGGGGCCAAGAGCAAGGGTTCGGTGAGCACCTCCTTCCTACATATCCCCAGGGATGGGAAAGGGGGACTCCAAAAAGGAGAGGTGCCTGCCCACTCCCCTTCCCTTGAAAACCCAAACCATGGGGTATTTTCTGTCCTTTTCGCCCCAGGGCAAGCAGAGGGATGGGATGGGATGGGATGGGACGGGATGGGATGGGATGGGATGGGATGGGATGGGACGGGATGGGACGGGACGGGATGGGACGGGATGGGAC
>NW_009646502.1:252423-252846 GCF_000708025.1 Charadrius vociferus | reverse complement strand
GTGGGGCGGGAGGGTGGGTGCCTGCTCCAGCCCTGCTGCCCCCCAGGTGGGTTTGGACCCTTCTCCATGTGGGTTTGGACCCGTGGCCATCTCCACCCTGGGCTGAGGTCTCTGCACCTCACCTCAGGCCCATGCATGGTGAGTAGAGGGCATGCAGAATGGTTCCTACCCCCACGATGCTTCAGCTGGGGAGGTGGGAACTTACTGGCTTTACTGGGCAGACAAAAGGCTGGAGATGGGAGGGGGCATCCAGGGGGGATTGTGCCCTGGGTCCTCCTCCCAGGCTGAGTGCTAGGAAAGGTGATCGCCACAAAGCCTGTGAACATGAGATATCCTCTCTCTGCACCCCGGGTTGGAAGGGAGCGGGGGGGTCCCTGCCAGCTGTGGGTCTAGGGAGGAGGGGGAGCATTGGGGTCATCTGAG
>NW_009646502.1:249223-250880 GCF_000708025.1 Charadrius vociferus | reverse complement strand
CCCCCCAGCTCCAGCTCCCACAGCCCTAACCCTGCTTCTCAAGCCAATCTCAAACTGCTCCCCCCAAAAAAAAAATTATGCATTTTCCCTCAGCCCAGCCCCCCCCCCCTGTCTGTGCCCTCCACTACGCAGGTTTGCTCGAGGAGGATCCTGGTCACCTGGGGCTGCCGGGGGAGAGGGGTTCAGTGGGTCTGGCCCCCTCTCCACTTCACCTCGCTGTCTCCGGGGCTTGTTTTCCGTTGCCTGCGGTTTGATTCAGTGACTCAGGCAGCGAAAGCAAGTCTGGGAGGCTGCGGAGCTGCTGCGGGGAGAACTGCACTTGGGGGGCTGGGGAGGAGAGGGATGGGGGGGAGCAGCCGGGGCTGTGGGGCTGTATGGAGTTGGGACACCCCATGACGGGGTTCAGGGGAGCTCAGGGGACAAGCTGGGGAATTGGTGGTGGTGTAACATGGTCTCTGCTCGTGTCTCTCCCCGCCAGCATCTGCTCCCTGTCCCCGATGGAGATGGGCAGCAGGGGTGAAGCACTCAGACCCCAGCTCAGCACCCGTGGGACCCCCTGTTTCCTAAACCCTTTGAACATCCCCACCCAGGAGGAGCCACCAGCCCTGTTGGGCTGTGGCATCCTGAGGCACCCCGGCTGAGGGTAGCTCCCCATGGACTGCAACTTCTTATGCAGGGCACATTTCGGCTGCAGTATAAATATTACCTGTGGGTCTGGCATGGTTGTATCCTGGTTTCCATTGGATTCACGTCTCCTGGCGTCCACTTTCAAGAAATTCAGCTAAATCCAGCATGAGAGCTCATCCTTTTACTAGACATCAACGAAACACTGCAGGAGAGGTCATGGGCTGATGGGCAGCTTGGCTGTGCAACGCTGGACTCGTGGAGCAGAGCGGGTGCGCACTGCTGGCACGCTGCCTTGCTGCCTGAAGCTGTGGGGTGCCAGCGGAGGGTCCGCTCTTGGCCGGGGGGACAGAGCCATCTTCAATGGCTCTGTCCCCCCGGCCAAGAGCGGACCCTCCGCTGGCACCCTGCAGCTGCATGTAGCAGCTGGAGCCATGGCTGGTGGGGGAATATGAGGAAATACCCAGCCAGATGTGTCTTTTGGGAGCTCAGATCACCCCAGACCCTTTCCCTGTTACAAGTTTCTCCTTGAATCGCCTTCCCATCTTCACAACACCCAGGAAAAGCTGGTGGAGATGGGGCCATGCAGGTTTGGGTGGATGTTGGAGGGGTCACCCAGCTTCTACAGGTCCTAATAAAGATGGGTCAGAGATGGGGACTCCCAGGATGGTCACTGGCTTAACCGTGCCTGAGGCAGGGACTGTCCAGCAAAGCACCGAGAAGCCAGGGAGGTGGCAGAGCTGTGCTACGTCCTGGTGCCACCAATCGCTGGTGCTGCACTTACCCACCCCGGAGCTCTGGGCACTGCAAAAGGACCTCAGCATCGGGGTCCCGGAGCTGAAGGGATGTGGTGGGGACACAACTGACGCACCCCACGGCTCTGGGAGCTCTAAGGGGACCCCAGGACTGTGCTGAGGACCCCAGAGCTGGAGAAGGGGCAGGCAGGGAGCCTCACGGCCGGTGGCACGGATGGGTCAGGGGGACGGAGGCAGGTGGGACGACGCCGATGCCGCGCGGTGAGATACGGAAGCGG
>NW_009646502.1:247682-248476 GCF_000708025.1 Charadrius vociferus | reverse complement strand
CCGTCCTCCCTTCCTGCCTTCCAGCCCCCCAACCATCCCTTCTTCCTTCCTTCCAGCCGCCCTCCCAGCCTTCCACACTCGCACACCCGTCTTCCCTTCCATCCTTCATCCAGCAGCTGTCCCCCTGTCCTTCCATCCCTCCATCCATCGTTCTGTTCTTCCAACCCATCCTTCCACCCACCCACCCACCCATCCCCTGTGCTTCCATCCATCCTTCCACTCCTCCCATCTGTCTCTCCATTCCTTTTTCTGTTCCTGCTACCAGCCATTCCCTCCTTCTACCCTCTGTCCCTTCCATCAGCCCATTCTTCCACCATCTTACCCATTACCTGCCCTTCCCTCCATGCATCCACCTCTCGCCCTTCCTTCCCTCCTTCTGATTATCCTTCCCTCTGTCCACCCATCCATCCATCCATCCATCCACCCTTCCATCCTTCCACCCATCCACCCATCTCTCCTTCCTTCCTTCCATCCATCATCTCTCCATCTATCTCTCCTTTCCCCAACCGTCCGCTCCCCAAACACCGACACTCATCCTTCCTTCCACCCGGTGGTCCTGCCACCCATCCTTCCACCCCACCCGCCTTCGCTCTCTCTCTCCCCCTGCCCCGCAGCTCTCCCTCTCTCCCTCTCTCCTCCCTACCCCAGCCCGCGGGATTTTCTATTCCTATTTAAAAGCTTCCCCGGCTCGGTCGGAAATCGGATTTCCTTTTTCCTGGACGCGTTTCCTGGCTTCGCCGCGGCGGCAGGGCAGGAGAGGGGGAGCGGCCGGGGGGCTGCGGGGAGGCTGCCCG
>NW_009646502.1:244971-247222 GCF_000708025.1 Charadrius vociferus | reverse complement strand
GCTCCCCTGCTCCCCCCCGCCCCCTCCCCCCGGAGCCCCACAATGGGGC
Organism: Charadrius vociferus; assembly: GCF_000708025.1. Classification (NCBI taxonomy): domain Eukaryota; kingdom Metazoa; phylum Chordata; class Aves; order Charadriiformes; family Charadriidae; genus Charadrius; species Charadrius vociferus. Next base: position 247,173 of record NW_009646502.1, on the reverse strand, counting down.
TGGGGGGGTGCGAGGTTCCCCCGGTGCTCCGGGGACATCCGACGGGGAGGGAGCTGCTGGCTCCCGCAGCCCGGGAGCTGGGGGGGACTAATCCAAGCTTGGGGAACCCATTCCTGGGAGTGGGGGAATGAGGTGAGATACCACCCAGAAGGGAGCTGCTGGTGAAGGGCTGGGGCTCGGGCAGAGCATGGGCTGGTTGGGAGATGATGGATCCCTGGGAGCCGGAGCCATCCATCTGGGGAAAACCATCCGGGGTCCCGGGGACTGGCCAAGGGCTGGACAGGGAGCAGTCTGAATCCTGGTGGGGACCGCAGCAGCACTGGTCATCGGGCGGCCACGGGGCCAGCACTGTGGTGTTTGGGCCATGTAGCTTGGCTGTCTGGCAAGGAGAAAGGGGCCAGAAGGTGCTCTAAGGGGGACTAGGGGAACCCTGGTTTAAGGGTGGGAGTGGGGGCAAAGCTGGGACTGGGGGGAGCCCTTTTTGCCTTTGCACTGCGGGCTCTGCCCCAGCCATACTCTATGCACTGCACTGTGGTGAGAAGGACACTTTGGATCCCTGGAGGTTTCCTCAGGGAGCTGCTGGGCACTGCAGCACAGCACCCTGCGGCAGGCAGGATCGAGCCTCTCCACCCCACCCAGCTGCACCCCCAACACCTCCCTGTCCTCCTTGCATGGACTGCGGCACCCCTTGGGTGGGTGATAGCAGGAACCCAGGTGGGGGCTGTGGGGATGGAGAAGAGGCAAGGGCTGCAGATGTACCCTGGGGAGGAGAGATCCCCCACCTTGGTCCCGGGATGGGGGATTTGGAAATACAATACCTTGGAGAGACCTGGGCTCGTCTGCCTGGATCGGGATGTCTGAGCGGGGTTTGGTGGAACAGGGATGGATGGGGAACGGCTGTTCCCTGCTTCTTCCAGAGCAAGAATTGGCGGGCACCAGATGAAATAGCGGGGTGCGAAACAAGCAGGACAATGTGGTTCTTTGTGGGAAACGTAGCTGAGCTTTGGGACTGCCTGCTGCAGGGGTCGTGGGTGCTAAACCTCTATATGGGATCCAAGCACCATTAGACAGAGGAGTGGCAGAAAAGCACAGAGAGGAGGATGAAACGCGAAGACACTTGCTCTGCCGCAGGAAGAGCCTGTGCTGCAAGGGCCGGGATCGGGAGCAGGGATGTGCAAGGGATGTGGCTTGGAAGGGAGCGTGGAGGGGATAAGGGGGTCTGGGAAAGTGCTGCTCTGCAGAGTGGCTGGATCCCAGAGGTGGGACTGCTCATCACTCTGGGGACCAGGGACCCTCTCCTCTCGTGACCTCTGGCCAGACTCAGTGGATCCTGTCCTTGTGCCTCGTCATGGGCATGTCCAGGTGTGCCAGGCTGCTGTGTGTGCACAGCCTGGCACAGGGGCATCTTGGGCACCCACCAAGGGTGCTCCTCAGTGCAAGCTGTGGGTGCAATGGCCATGGCTCAGAAAGGATAGTTTTCCTCCAGAGATGAGGAACATTGGTGCCTGATTCAAAGTCACATCAGGTCCTGCTCTGTCCTGGTCTCTCCTCCTCCTATACCTGCCTGCGCCTGCGAGGGATGCAGGTCAGAGCAGTACTGCACCCCGACTTCAGCTCACCATGGAGACATCCTTGCAGGGGACAGTGCCCCTAGAGATGGGCAAGGGCTGTGCTGTGACACCAGCCCAGTTTCAAGTAGAGGTTTCAATAGGGAATATTGGTGCTGGGATGGCTCTGGGTACCTCCTTCTTGGGGCTGCAGATGAAAGAACCAGGCCAGATCCTCACACCAAAGCAAATGAGCAGATATTAATCTTCAGTGGGGTATGAATGAGTGTGGGAGGGACATGGCAACCTTGGATCCAGACCCACTGCAGCCTGCATTGACCTCTGACCACTCCTACCCCTGTCCAAAGGTGCAGGGATGTCCTCTCCTCCTCTTCCTTGGGGTGCAGGATGGGGTAGGGATGCTGCAAAGGAGACATGACCTTGTTACCAGCTTCTGGGTCTCTAGAGCAGGGAAGATGCAATGAGTTGCATCTGAAACCTGGGTCCGGGGCTGGGGGGCAACATAGTGGGGTGTCGAGAAGACCGGGGCACATCCTGCCCCGCTCCTTGTGCCCTGAGAGGGAGCTTTAACCTCTCTGGGGCCCGGCCTTGCAGGCAGCGGGCAGATCCAGCTGTGGCAATTCCTTCTGGAGCT
>NW_009646502.1:242266-244943 GCF_000708025.1 Charadrius vociferus | reverse complement strand
TGCTGGAGCTGCTCTCAGACCGGGCCAACCTGAACTGCATCGCCTGGGAAGGCACGAACGGGGAATTCAAGCTGATCGACCCTGACGAGGTGGCGCGGCGCTGGGGTGAGCGGAAGAGCAAACCCAACATGAATTACGACAAGCTGAGCCGGGCGCTGCGCTACTACTACGACAAGAACATCATGACCAAGGTCCACGGCAAGCGCTACGCCTACAAGTTCGACTTCCACGGGCTGGCCCAGGTGTGCCAGCCAGCCACCCCCGATCACACCCTCTACAAATTTCAGGGCAACCTGGCCCCACTGCCCTTCTCGGGCATCTCCAAACTCAACCTCATGACCTCGGGGGTGACACCAGCCGGCTTCTCCTACTGGCCTGGCTCCAGCCCATCCCTCTACCCCGGGCACGGGCTCCAGCCCTCTGCCCCGTTCAGTGCCATGGCAGCCTCCCACCTCAACAACATGAACAACCATTACCATTAGAGGCTCCGCCGCACCAGGCGGACCTCCCCGTCCCCAGCAGCATGGGGCTGCAGAGCTGGGGAGCTCGGCAGGGAGGGATGGGAGGGTGGGATGCTGCTCTGCTCTCAGTTGCCCCCTTTTATATTTGGAGAGTGCTTTGGGGGGGGGGGGGCGAGGGGTGCTTGCAGGGTAGCTGGGTTGGTTCCCTGATGTTGGTGGCAGGAGGAGAGAAGCCATCTAAATTTAGGGTGAGGAGGGATACATGATCTTGGGAATGGACGCAGATAAGTAAAGCAGGGTGTGAATGGAAGTAAAAAACATGGGGTCTCCTCCTGGCAGGGACTGTTCCCCCCCTTTCCTTTGCAACGTGCTGCCCACCCCATGAACATCCTTAGCTCTGCCTCCAGCCTGTGCCTGCCCTTCCCTCTCCCTGCAGAGAGAAGTCAGGAGCTGGAACCCCAGGGCAGCTGTGTCCAGGGGTGAGAGTCCCACTGGGCAAGGAAAGGGGACCCTCCTTGCTGCTCCTTGGTCCCCCAATGCCTTCCTTTGATCTCCAAAGCCTTCCTTTCCTCCATCCCTCCTTCACCTCCTGCTGACAGTTGCCTCCTCCAGACCTGAGGAGAAGCTTTGGTCTGGAGAGCAGGTGCCTTGCATGGGTTATCTCCTGCCCGGGGCACGGTGCTGGGATTGGAGGTACCAGGGGCAGGTTTGGGGGCACCACCAGCCCTCTGGGCAAGGCCAGAGCCTGGAGGGAGCAGAGCCTGGCCCCTGCAACTCTGCCCTCTCCCCAGTGCCCAAGGACCATGCCACAGAATGGGACAGTCCCCAACACCCTGCACACGAGCCCATGTCCCGCTGGTCACTTCCAAGTTTAACGCTCCAGTTTTACTGAGGCTTTAGCACCTTGCATGCAGGGTTTGGTGGGACACCCTCCATGGGTGGGGACATCCCCCAGGGCAAGGCTGGGTGGGAGGCGGAACAGGAGAAGGGATGACAGCAGAGCTGGGAGCCCCAGGCACTGAGGGGCAGCCCTGGGTCTCTCCCCCCCGCCCAGGTCCAAGGAGGTACCCCCATCCTCCAAAGCAGGACTTTGGCCCAGTGGATGCAGAAGAGCTGGGTGTGCGTGGCTCTGCGCTGGCTGGGGGGGAGGGATTGGTCTTCAATAAAACAGAGAGGTGCTGTGACCTGCGTCCTTTTGTGGTCTGCAGGGGGTGGGCGAGAGGGGAAACCACCCAACAAACCCCCTCCCATCCAAACCAGAGCACCTGTAGGGCTGGGATGGGGAGGATGCAGCCACCATGCTGCATCACCTTTTCTCCCGGCACCACCTCTGGCTCTTACAGCCCCCAAGGCATAGGTCAGAGCTGGAAACCTCTGGGCTTCTTGAGACACCCCTCCAGGGAAGCCGCACACCTTGCTCCCAGGCTGGCGAGGGGATGCAGCAGTTGGAGACAAAGAGGAGATGCAGTTGGCCTGGTGGGATGTCTGCCACCCTGCCATCATCCAGGGGAATTTGGGATGCCAGGAGCCAAATCTCTCATGACCCACAGAGCGCTGTGCAACCAGCTCAGGGCAATGCACTGGGCCCAGTGAGATCCTGCAGCAGGTGTCTCTGCTGGGCTGCGCTGTGCCAGGAGCGGGGAGGTCCCAAGCCGTGGAGCCAGGCTTATGTGTGACATCGATGCAGGGGTGAGCAGCGAAGCACTGCTTGCCCAGCTTCAGGAACATATCCACAGACCCACTGGTGCTCATGGTGGCTGGTGTGGGCTCAGAGGCTTCCCTCTGCCTGCTTCTGCCCCCTTGGTGTTGTGGTCCCCATCCCACCCCCACTGGGGGTCCAGGGTGTCAGGGTTAGCGGCCAGGCTTACAGCAGGGATCAGACCAGCTGCGTAGGGTGATGCTGTGCAACTATCCGGCCCACGGAGGGGGGGGGCAGCCCCCAGACCCTCTCCCTGCACCCCAGAGATCAGAGCAGCCCCCAGACCTAGGGGTGCTGTGCTCCCCCCTCTGCATTCCTCTAGGGTCCGGTCACTCTCATGGCCTTGGTGACATCTGCTCAGATGTGTCCTTGCTGCCCTAATCAGCTTAAGGGAGGGGGATCTGATGTCAATGTCTCCTCTGGGGAGGGCTCAGGCTGCAGGGTGGGGGGGGCTGATGCTGCCAGTGGGGAGCCCATGTATGGGAAAGAAGCTGTGGAGACTGGGGAAGTCCCTCCC
>NW_009646502.1:241635-242125 GCF_000708025.1 Charadrius vociferus | reverse complement strand
TGGCCACAGCTGGCTCCCTCAGAGCTGGGGCAGGGGGCTGTGTGTCCGCCAGGGGAGCCTGCTTCACGGCTTAGGTAACTGCATGACGCAGGGCAGGACACGGATTAAGGGATGTGGGTCACTAGTAGCTCCCCCCTCCCCCCGCCATCCCGCTCCTATCCATTCTGTCCCTCTGCCAGTGCCTGCACCAGGGAAGCCCAGGTGAGCCCAGTTCCCTCCTCATTCCCGGCCTTGCAATCCGGGTCCCTGCCGGATCAGAGGCAGGACATGCTGGGGAAAGGGGAGAGTTACCTTTTTGGGAGAGGGAGGACCACTGCACGCCCCCAGCGCAACAGGCTGCAGCCGAGGGCTTGCTTCGCTCTGCTCTGAACTCACCTAGCACTGTCCCCCTGCTGCGTCCCCAGAGTGCCACCCCAAAAGCCTGGAACCAGCCCTGCACTCCCCAGGGACGGCAGCCAGGAAGGAGGGGGACACCCATGCAGGGCGCCAC
>NW_009646502.1:236151-241534 GCF_000708025.1 Charadrius vociferus | reverse complement strand
CCCATGTTGTGCTTACCAGAGCCGGGGGGGGGGACGGACGGACGGACACAGACAGAGCAAAACCCAACCCAGCCTCCCCCCTCCCCAGAGCCCCATCTGACCCAGCCCACCGGCAGCGTTTCTTTCTTCAGTCACCAAAAACACCGGCTTGGAGCAGACTGCAGCAAAATCCTGCCAATGGGCAAGCGGGGCCGAGCCCGGCACAGCTCCCGGCGGAGCATCATCCCTGGCCCCGATCAGGAGTGCCCAGCCCGGGGCGCTGATGGGGGAAGCACTCGTTCTTGCCAGTGGGGTGCACCAGCTGGGTGGAGAGCCTGTCCTGGGTGGCTGTCCCGGGCCCAGTGCACCCGCAGACTTCAGACCTACCTGTGGGGAGTCCTCAGGTACCCTGCCCAGGGTGAGATGGGGGAACGCAGTCCCAAAGGGCCTCAGCCTGTGCTGGGAAGAATGTGGGAGCAGAGAGCACATGGCCTGGCAGCTTCTTCTGCTGCCTTGAGATTAAAGGCAGAAGAGCCTGTCCTGGGTGGCTGTCCCGGGCCCAGTGCACCCGCAGACTTCAGACCTACCTGTGGGGAGTCCTCAGGTACCCTGCCCAGGGTGAGATGGGGGAACGCAGTCCCAAAGGGCCTCAGCCTGTGCTGGGAAGAATGCGGGAGCAGAGAGCACATGGCCTGGCAGCTTCTTCTGCTGCCTTAAAATTAAAGGCAGAAGGTTTTTTTCCTACTTAAAACAAAATAAATAAATCTTTATGTCTGGCTTTGCCTAGCGAGCAAGAGGGCAGGATTGAGCCCTGGCCTCAACCTCTCGCCAGGATGGTGGGGGGACCCCTCCAACTCTCCCAAAGCCTCCCAGCCCCACAGTAAGGGGTCAGATGGGGGGTGGAGTAGCCCCTCTCCTATTTTAGTAGAGCCACGTTGCCACTCGCTTCATTTCTCATGCTGGGAAGAGCCTTTGCAGCACAGCCAGGTCACATCTGCCCCCGGGGGGAAGAGGGCTGCCTCCCTGCCCACCCCTGCTCCCCCTCCAGCTCTCCCAATTCCCACCTATTTCCTCCTCTTCGCATCCTCGCTGCTGTGCTGGCTCCTCGGCTCCGTTACTCGCCCCCCCCCCCAAAGCTGCTGACTCACATCCTCTCTCCAGACGCCACCTTCCCTTGGCCTGGCTCCCTGCAAAGCGCTTCGTGACTTGGTGTGGCTCAGCCGGAGCCCGCAGGTTCCGGCAGTTGGGCTCCGAAACCCCTCATGAAGCCCCTCCAAGAAATCAACCACGATGCTTCCAAAAGATGCCGCTTTCTCCCTCGCCAACGTGCTCAGGGCTGGGACCGTACTGTCACCGTAAACCCCCCTGACCTGGACTTCTCTTCCTCCAGGTCCTGGATTGCACCTGGGAGGAGCTTCGTGCAGTTTGGGTTACTTCCCTGCTCGCTGCCCTCCCCAGGCACAGGGATGCTCTGGATGGAGCTCCAAACCTTGCCCCTGCCACCACCTGGTGCCGGGACAAGGGCTGCAGAGGAGACGGTGACCTGGTGCTGCTTCTGCCCAGCAGTACACTGAGACCTTGGGCTGGACTCCGCCGAGGGCAGGGGCTGGGCAGCAGAGAGGACTGGATTAATGCGTTAATGCCAGATTACACTCTAATGCAGGACTTCTGATGAGGGAGCAGCACCCGGAGGGCACTCACTCCCTGGGGCAAGCTCCCCGCGACTGCCCCAGGCCACAGCTTGGTGCTGCCTGGCTGTCCCCCAAGGGCCTCAGTACTCAGGGGTGACACAGGACCATGAGACAGGCAGAGGACACAGCACACAATAACCTCCGTGCTCAGCTCTCAGTGGACTGGATGTAATGCCCCAGACTAGGCAGCCCTGGCCCTCCTCTCTGCCGGTCTCCATGACAGAAGGATGAACCATCACATCAGGGCTCCAAGGCATCTGGTTCCTCTTCTCCACCTGCCCCAGCTTCTTGGCACCAAGCTGTCCCCAGTCTGTGCTCCTCAGTCCCATACCACCAGCCAGGCAATGCCACAGGCCATGTTTTAGCTACAGTGGGGATGAAACTGGCTGCTGTCCCACCTCCCTCGGTCTCACGCCTGCCACTGGGCTACCCTGAGCTTTGGCAGAGCTCAAAGCCTCTTGCAGGTTCCCACCCCAACCTGGATGCATCACCCCCCATCAGCTGAGACCCAGTGGAGGCTGTCCTGCCTCTCCCTGGGTACAAACATCTTATCAGCCAATTTAGTTTAGAATCCCTCATGCTCTTTCTACCATTTGCTGCCATGTCCCTGCAGCACTTTGTCCACATCTTCCCCCTTAGACATCCCACCAGCTGCTGTGACCAAAGTGCCACGGAGCAGGGAGGGGACCAGAAACCTGCATCCACAAGTCATCCTCAATTCAGCAGAGCCGCAACAGCCTGAAGCTGTGATGGAGCCCATGTCTGAGTAGCTCCCACAGAGGCAGAAGAGAGACCTCCCACTTCCATCTGCCTTGAAGAACGTGTTATCCATCATCCTCGCAGCCGAACAGAGAAGGGCTTGCGCAGAAAGCTGGGCTGAGGCAGGTCCTTCACCAGCTACGTGGGCGCCGGGTCTGCATCATCCGGAGCTGTTTCCTCCCCACGGAGCAGCTCCGAGTCACTCTGGGGGATGCTGCCAACTCTTAATAGCAAAAGCACAGCTCCCCTGCTGTTTGCCCGGCAGGAGGAGACATGGCTTGCCAGGCTGGCTGCTCCAGCCACCCATCACTCCTCCATGTCCCAGTGCCATGGCCAACGTGTCCAGCGCATGGAGTTTGCTCTGCAGACAGAGCAGAGGGGCAATGGGAGTCCCACAGAGCTGTTCCTCCATGAGCTCTGGGCAGAACCCCCCCTTTTCATGGGTCACTACTCATCCTGGGGACCAACTGCCACCCAGGGTGCTTCCAGCAGCCCTGCACACCCTTGGGGAGCAAAAGAAGGATGCTACAGCCTAAGAAAAGACCTCCCTGGGGCAGGAGGGGCTGAACCCACTGCAGGCTGCACCGTGCAGCTTTGTGCCCACCTCCCCTGCTGCAAGAGGAGCACAAGGGGCATCCACTGTGAGGCATAGAAAGGAGATGCATTGCTGCTGGAGGGATTTCAAACTAGGAATCCTTTACCAAGGCCTTGTGGTGATGGATCCCTGACTTGGCCCTGCTGCTCTACCTCTGAGCCCCAAATCCTACATAAATGCCCCATCCCTGCAACCCCAGAGACTGCTGGGCTCTGCGGCTGGCAGCGAGGGGGGCTTCTCAGCCCCTCCTGAGAGGGTCTCAGCCCCTCACCACTCCTCAGGAAGCACTGGGTGGCTGCAGGGATGACAAGCTTGGGGACAATCTCTATCCATCCCCTTACTGCTGCCCCATAGCCAGCTCCTGAGCCCGGACACCCATGGTATCATACAGCAGCACAGGGGTCTGCCAGGTTAAAGCATACAGCTTTTGAGAGGGGGGGAAAATGCCAAGCTCCCAAGCCTGTCTGAGGATTCTCACCCTCAGTACCCCCCACGCTTGTGTCTCCCCCTCCACCTCCCCTTTGCCTTGGGGAGGCTCCCAGGCAAGGTAAGGCTAGTGGCCCCCCCCCCCCCCCCCCCCTCCCCCCCCAGCTATATGAGGTCCTCTGGGGGAAGGAAAACCAGACACGTCTCCCCTCAGTAAAGCTCCGGCTGAGCCGACGATGCATATTTAAATGCATGGGAGCATCTAAGCTCATCTCTCATTCCTTGACATTTCCAGAGACTCCAAGCTGTCTTCAATTACCAGTCTGCAATTAGCTCTTCCTAAATCCCCCAATGAGGCCTAGCACTCTTAATCAATGAAACACAAGGGAGGAGGGGAAGGACATGGCCTCGCTGCAGCTGGAAGCATTTTAAAAGGCTGGGGCTTGAGGCTAGAAGGACCCTGAGGGTGTCTCTGAGAGAATCTGTAGGGTGGGAAACCTCCACCAGCGCTGGCAAGTTGTTCAGCTCTGGAAAGTGTATAAAGACCCACAGCTGGGGGTAGGGGGTCGCTGGACAAACACCCCGGGCTCAGGGTGGAGACAGCTGATACCAATGGTTTGGGTGTTACCCTGCGATGCTGCAGACCCTTCTTGCTGGATTGTGGCATGCTGTTTCATCTCCCTCTGCCTCAGTTTCCTTCTCTGCCAAATGCCAACAGGGGAGAGTCAGGGCTCCCCCAGCATCCCTAGAGGAGCTCCAAGGATCCAATTCCACCCCTGTTTAAGCCAGACTAAGTCAGAGCTGCTACCTTCCCCAGCACAAGACGTGTATATGGCCCAAATTTGGGGTGGGTTGAGAGTAGATTTTGGCCCAGACAGCTCACCACAAGGTCACACCAATGTCAATCTAAAGATAGGGAGAAGAGCATCCATTCAGGACAGGGAGTAGGGGAGCAGCACAGGTCTTGGTAGGTTTACGCAGTCACAGAAAAGCCTTGCACAGCACCCTGCCAGGTCAGCCCCCGTCACAGGGACATCTGTGCTGTCTTCCTGGCGGCACAGCTTTGCCTGAATGAGCCAGATTGGGCCTAATTAGCAGCTCTGCTGATGCACACAAAGGTAGAGAGAATCCAGCTTACCCTCCATGACCTGCAGAGCCAGCACAGCTCTTCCTGGCTGAGGGGAGCCCGAGCGCCTGGCTCAGAGGGGCTGGGGAAGCACTGGATGCAGACCCCAATGGGAGAGCGTGTGCTGTGGATTCTGCTAGAGAAGCCTCGGCAAATTCAGTAGCCTGAAGCGTAGCAACCAGCTATGAGAAAGGCAAAGCCTTCCCCTTCTCCACCAGTCTCCCTGGGGGTCTGCAGAAGCACAGGGCTGGTAACTGGGCTAGCAACACAGCTCCCACAGCCTGCTGCTACCCATGAAGGGAGCCTGGTCCTGCAGAGCAGAGACAGGGAAGAAGGTGAGGGGGCATGTAGCTTTAGGAAAGGAGGGGGGAAAGAAAAAAAAAAAAAAAAAAAAAAAAAAGGAGGTGACACAGGCTGTGGGATCCTAATTAAATTCAGTGCGGCAGACAGGCATCAGGCATTTCCATCTGGAATGGAGGAGGCCAGGAGAGCTCACAGGGAGCCAAGGGGCATTTGGGTGGACCAGGACTGGCCTTGGGCATAACAAACGGGGGTGAGATTCCGACCCCCAAATCACATTGGGGAGTAAAACCCTCTTGGAGAACCAGCCCCCCCAATACTTCTTGGGGAGGAGAAGGGGGCACAAATGGGATGTTGGGGTGCCCCCCCCAATCCCCCTTGCACCCCACAGCCCAGCAAGTCCAGGGAGCCACCACCAGGCCCGTCCAGGCCACCTCTTTATTCTCCAGTGAAGCAAAGCAAGAGGAGAGGGACAACCCCCCCCACCCCATAGCAGGCCCCTTCCCC
>NW_009646502.1:234768-235317 GCF_000708025.1 Charadrius vociferus | reverse complement strand
ATCCGGCAGTCCTTCGCCTCCCCCGCCCCTCGGTGCGCGGCCCTTTCCGCCCCCGGCGCCGGGGGTCCGGTACCTCCCTAGCGATCCAGGCTGATCGTCCAGTGCTTGGACCCGTCTCCGCCCTCGCCCTCGCTCTTGAGGTCCTGGAAGAGTTGCGTGAAGTAGTGCGGGTCCGCGTTGATTCGCAGCATCTTGGCGCTGAGGCGCTGGATGATGCCCAGGCAGCGCTCCCAGAAGCGCCCCTTGTCGCCCTCCACCAGGAAGGGCTTGAGCGGGTAGGAGATCTCGTTGCCCATGTAGGAGTAGGCGAGATAGAGGCAGGTGAGGAAGGCGGCCTGCAGCTCGGCCTGGGTCCCGATGTCTTCGCCTCGCAGCGCTTCCCGGCAGAGCAGATAGACGAACACCAGGTTGGCCGGGGTGATGAAGCCCTGGTCCTGCCAGCCCTGCAGCAGCAGCGAGCGGTCCACGCTGCGGAACCAGGAGATGAGCTCACCGGGGCTCAGCTCCTTCAGCCGGTAGCAGCGGCGACACACGAAGTCCCCCCAGCAG
>NW_009646502.1:225823-233815 GCF_000708025.1 Charadrius vociferus | reverse complement strand
CCCCCCTCGCCTCAAATGGTGCTAGGGGGACACAGTGCGGAAGAAGAGCCCTGGGTGATGCCAGAGTGGGGATGAGAAGGGATGAAGAACAAGAAGGGAGTTAGTGTGTGCTGGGGGAGCAGCAGGAGAAGGCTTGGGGCTGGGGAAGGGCTGGCTGTGACTTGACAGCCACCATGAAGCGGCTAAGCTCGGTAGGAGAGCCCCAGCTCTTCTGAGGATCAGCCTGACCCTGGGCACAGCTCTGAAGGGAGTCAGGAGGCACTCAGCCTGGGGGGAGAGCCCCCCTCCCAGCACCTGCTGTGAGAGCGTTGGGTCCCCCCCACACCATGCCTCTTTCCACGCAGCTCTGGAGGGGAGATTTACCACCACACTGACCGTCACCAGCATAAGGCCAAAGTCAGGGACCTTGGAGAAAGGAGAAGGGACCTCCTGCAGGTCCACAGGGCAAGACCAGCCAGCCCCGCTGCCCAGGGCTGCCTGAGCCCCGGGGGGAGGAGGGAAGACATGCTGCATTTCTGCATCATTGCAAAACAGTATGCGATAAACCAGCCATATGCACACAGGCTGCTTCTCCCTCTCTGAATCTGAGTATGCCATGGACGAAACCTGCACCCTCTGCTTGCTGCTTCCCTGCCCCTCGGAGGAAGATCCCCCGCCATTTTTTTTTTTCTCATGAGCTGAAGGATGGATCCTGCAGCTCTGATTGCTATGGTGGGTGTCAGGCATCCATTAGGAACAAAACGCCCCAATTGCCGGGACTGCTCCTGCATGTAAAGTGCTGGGAGAGGCAACTGGGAAAGGTTTCAGGGACAATGTCTCAATGATGCATTTTGATACAGCATTTTATGTGTGAAATGAACACATGTCGGTGCCAGGATGTAGCTGCTGCCGGATGGATCCGGGCTAACAGGCAGTAATGAATTATCAGCCGGGAGGAGCTAAGCCAGCCTCCCCCCCTCCGCTTCCTCCTGCACTGCTGATACTGGAGGTGTTCACAATGAAAGCGCAGGCTCAGAGACAGGTTTCAGGCTTCCAGCCGGGCTTCCCAATGCCTGGGGCTGACATGCCACACCTGGGGGGCAGGGCAGAGGCTGTGCCCTCTGTGCCATCGCAGGGAAGAGGGGGAAAATCCCATTCCCAGGTATCCTGTGCTGTGGCCAGCCACGTCCTGCTGTTTCCTCGCAGGAGGCTGCAGGGGGATCTGCAAAGAACACGCATATGTGCACACAGACCCCCAGACACAGAGGTTTGCTTTGGGAGCGGCCAGAATCAAAGTGGATCTGGGCCAGCATCACCTGCCCAAGGGCAGCTTTGGTTGGGCTGAGGTAATCAGGAGGGTTTGGGAAAGGGGAGCAAATACCGAGGAAGAAAATCAGGACAAGGTTTCTGCTGAAGATTAAGTCAGCACCTTTGGATATACAGAGCTGGCTTCAACCCAGCCGAGAAGATGGAGGAGCCCTAGGGACGGGCTGAGAAGGAGCCTGTGGTCTTTGCTGTCTTTGCGTGGACTGATTTTCTGGTGCTTGAACACGATGTCATCAGAAACCCACAGCTGAATTTTGCAGGTGAGGTAGCAGAGACCTTCTTGCATACGACTAGCTCCTGCTGGAGCAAAATTGGTCTCAGCTTGCTTCATCTGAAACACATGAAGCCGCCCCCGCCCTGTGTGAGCTCTCCGAAATTGGCTTCCCTGAACTCATTAAGAAGGGCTATTTGTATTCGGCAGCCATGAACTGGGCTTTGCAGCCTTTTACACAGAGGACCAGCCCAGAGAGCTCCCCTGCTTCCCCCAGCTGGGCTTGCGGTTACCAGCACCGAGCAGCTCAGTGTGTGCGCACCTCCTACCACTCCCAGGAGGGGAGATTTGGCTGAAGCCTGTTTAAAAAAAAATCCAGCCCAGGGCTGTTCAGTAATGCAGCTTGAGGCCTCGGATACGAGCAGCGGAAGAGCTCCAGGGCCAGATATTCCCCTCTCGCCTGCAGCTGCCCTTGTCCTGTTGTGGGATCAGCTCTGGGGTAGAGGAGGTCATTGAGCACACAGTCCTTCCCCAAGCCAGCACTGCTGGCAGGGGCAAGGGCTTCCTGCAAGCACTAGGGAATTACCCAAGCCCTACAAGAACAGCAGGATGTTTCTTATGCAGGTAAAGAAGCAGCTTTGCAGCTTACTTGGGAGGCAGCTGGTCTTCCACGTGAAAGAGGAGGATCTTTTCCCCCCTCTTCAGTTTTACTCTTCAGGCTCCAGCCCTGAGGCTGGCAGGCGATGATACAGCACGAGCTACGTCCTTGGGGCCATCTCTGCTTGGCTCTTCCTTTAGGTCTTGATTGTAAACGGTCAGTTGGCAGGGGAAGGCACAGAGCGAGAGGGGAGGGTAGCATTTCCCTTCGCCAGGGAATTGGGGTTCCCACCCCAGGCAGCTGGAATTGCATGCCCTGGGTTGCAAGGGAGCAATGGAGTAGGGCTCCAGGCACTGTCAGTCTCAAAGCTGCTCTCAGGGTCCTGCCCTCAGCCACATCTTCAGCTGCTGGTGGTGTGGCTTTGCGGGGGCATTGTTGGCATACACAGATCCCCTGCTACTAAGGGTCACTCTGGCCAGGACAACACATACATCAGCTTTGTGCTAGCACCAACAGAAGGATGTCCGGGCTCTTAATTTGGGCCGTGTAAAGAGGTATCCCTTCCCTGAATCAGGGATGTTCCAGATGGTGAGTTGGAGCATTCTGGTACCAAACACAGCTGGCTGGGCTCCATGGATGGAGACAGGCAGGGAAACAGCAGTACCAGGAGAGAGAAGCAGGGGTAAAACCCTGCAGTACTGTGCAAAGGCTCTAAAAGAGCTAGTGTCGACCTGCAGGAACCACACGGTTCCCTGCAGATACCTGGCAGCCAGTCTCCCGCTCTGCTCTACCTGAGTCCAACCTCACACTGCGCAGAGCTGTGCAGCTCTGCCTGCCTGGTGCAGGTGGGAAAGTGGGGTCAGGTCAGGCCTCGGTGAAGCCCGTGCCAACCCTCACGTCCTCTCCAAGCTGTCTCTGCACGATGCTGCCATGCTGGGGCCGTGGCTCAGAAACATACAAGCTCCCAGCCTGGGGCAGGGTAGCTCTCCCAGCATCCCCAGAACACAAAAAGGCAATTTGGAGGGTTCTAGGGCCCCTAGTCTGATCCCAGCTCCCCTCCAGGCTGCTCAGTTGTTGGGCATGGGCTTGATGAGGGGTCCTGGCTGAAAGCAGCTAGCACATCCCCCTGCCTGCTCCAGAGCGATGAATGAGCTTGTGTTTACTGGTTGGCTGGAGCTGCTCTTTAATAGCTCACTTGCTGTGCCGTGGTCTGTCTGCACTGGCAAAGACAGGCAGGGAAAAGCACTGTCTCCCTGGCAGCGGCTGGCCAGCCAGCTCCTGCGCTGAGCTGCTTTATCCATGGAGATGGAACTCACAGTCTCAGTACATCTCCCAGTGAGCAGGTCTGACAGCTCTGGTGGTCCCCCTCCCAAGCCCGTACAGCAGGCAGACAACCTCCAGCCTGAGCTGGGAGCCCTGGGGCTGGGATGCCCCAGAAGACCTGGCTGGCAGGTTGTCTGCAGCACCCAGGGAGGAGAAACCTGCTTGTGCATCCGGGTGCCCCTGCCCAGGCATCTCTCCCTTATCCATCCTTGGTTCCCCTCCATCTTTCCCTTTCCCAGTTCTCAAGGGAGAGGGGCTACAGCTGTGGCTCCACAGACAGTGAAGCTGATCCATGCTTACCTTGTGATACCCCCTTAGCGTGGCTCAGGGTGGGAGCAGTGCCTACCTAAGATGGTTGGAGGAGCTTGCGCCATCCCTGCTCCATGGTCAGCCCTGAGTTCACGCAGGAGAGTGGAGCAGAGCACAGCCAAGACAAACAGCCCTGTTGCAGCCCCTGGAGAGAAGCTATTTTTGTCCTGCTGTTTGCCAAACGGCGGTGCTGGGAATGGCTCGGAGAGCCAGAGAAACACAGCTCCTCTGGGTGGAAACCATGTAAGGCAGAGCCAGGCCTTGAACTGACATGGAAACACATCTCTGCTTCCTGAGCAGAGAGAGGGGTCCTGGCACTGGGCAGCCCCCGGCTTCTGGTGGGGAGACAAGTACCCCTCACTGGCATGGGGGCAACAACGGGGATTGCTGCTGGGACCATATTCACAGCCTACATCCCTCCCAGGACCGCTGCCATTAAAGCACTTAAAGGAAGAAGGTCTCAGCGCTGATTGGGACAGGAAGATATAACTGGGAAGTTCCAAGAATAGCCATGGGCTGCTTAAATGCCTGCCAGCGCATCCCGACAGTCTTGTGGCAGGAGGAAACCCCCGCAGCCGCAAGCCGGTAAAGGTTAATGGGACTGATTATTCCCCCTGCAGGCAATTAGGGCTCCATTAGGAGACCCTCTGTCAGCCCAGCGCGGGGAGGTGGCGGGTGGTCTCTCAGCTGGACCCTCTGAAGGGGTGAGACGGGGTTGTGCGAGCCCCTGCGCTGCTCGGGCGGGCGGAGGACGGGGGGGGCTCGGGGGTGTCGCCGGGCGGGTTGTGCTGCCCTCTCGCGGCAGCCGCCCCCGGAGCTCCCCGGGTCGTACCCGCGCTGCTCTGGGTCCCCTCCGCATCTCCAGGTTGTCTGGAGCTGGGCTCGGGCTTGCTGCAGTGGCTCCTTGTCCAGCCCATAGCCGCAACTCTTTCCTCCCCCCGGTTTGAAGAGACTCTCCGGCCATCAGGGGTACTGGCGCAGATGGAAGAAGCTGCCACTTGCCTGAGGGAAAGTGTCTGGTTGCTGTCCTGGTGGTGGTGGTGGTGATGGTTCACAAACCACCATTGCTTGGCTGTAACGACCCAGCACCTCCCAACCGGCAGCCTATGCAGAAGCAGGGGGCATCTCTGGGGCCTCCTGGCAGTGAAAAGGCTGTGGGTGAAGGGGATGAGGTGTCCATGCTGGGTTTTGATGGGATGGAAGGGTTGTCATGGGGTGCTGTGTGTGAGGAGCATCCTGGAGCTGGAAGAAGAGGGCAGAGGGAAGCACAGGACAAGGAAAGCATCTCTGCAAGTGCTCCACCATGGCGGGCAGCAGGGATTTGTCCAGGATCATGTAGGATGCTGGGTACTGGCCCAGGACTCCTGGTTTCCAGGTCCGACTCATTCCTACACCTCTCCGTCTGGCAGGAGCTGAGCAGTCCAGCCCCTCAGGATTGTTTCCGTCTGGAAGGGAGGCAGCTCCCTTCATTTAACCTTCTCCTTCAGGCACATGGGAGCCTCAGCACGCAAAGGCCGGGTCGCTGGGGCACAGCTGGCTCTCCACCAGCTGTCTTGGTGCTTGCTGCGCAGGCTCTGTGTGTGTGGAGATGCATTTGTGTGCATGCAGCAGCTCTTGCACATGCACCCACAGACTGATGCTGCCCCAGCATCCCTAAGGGCTGGAGCAGCCCAAGCCCCAGGGTGAGGCTGCTGTCCCCTGGCTCTATTTCCTAGTAGGTGACATGGAAGGCAGGACCATAGGCTCCAGTTCTCAGGGCACATTGTCCCCTTGCAGTGGCCAGAGGGACCTGGTGACACTTGCGGGGGGAACACTCGCTGCCCACCAGGTGGAGCTGCACCCCACGTTTTGCTGCTGCTGGAGTGGCCCTGCGCCAGCCCTCGTCTTCTGCTGCTTTTCCCTGCCCTGGCAAGGAGGGATGCTGGCCTTCCCCAGCCCTCCAGGTAGTGCAGGGATGAAGGACAAACATGCACGTCCTGTGCAGATGCTGTGGTGACAAGTCTCCAGTGTTGACCCTCGCTAGCTCCACCTGCATGGCAGCACAGGGAAGTTGCCTGCTTGCAGGTAGGTGGTGGATATTCCCAGTATCTCGGAAGCTTTTTTCCCAACAGCCACACCATGGGAGACTCGGGAGATTGTCCTCAGAGGTGTTCTGGCTTCACATTTTTCCTGTGGTGCAGACGAGGATGGAGTCAGTCCCAGCCCCTGCCAAGCCCCATATGTACAGCAGACCTTGCCTGTTCCAGCTGCGTGGGGGTCCCCGAGGACCCCTGACCCCCTGGGGCTGCTGTGGACCATGCCACTGGCTCTTCTGTGGCCGTTGCTGGGATCCCAGGCTGGGTGCATCTGCTCAGGCTCGGCAACCCTGTGAGATGCAAAGGGCTGTGAGGATAAATCCTTCACCTGCCTTCCCACTGCCTCCGCAGGTCTTGGCTCAGGACTGCTGAGGACTGGCTGCTTGAGACCCAGCTGCCCTGTACCTTAGCTTGGAAGGATCCAGGGGTAGGTGTCGCTGTGCTGACACTGTGCTGACTCCAGGGAGCCAGTCTGAGACTCACCAGCCTCTTCTCACAGCCCTAGACCTGCCCCATGAAGCTGGGACCTGGAAGACCCCCCTGGTCAAGCAATCCAGCCCCTTTTCTCCCCTGATGCTTGTCAGCTCCATGCAGGGATCCTGTCACAGCCTGTCCCCTCCTCTCCCAATGGCACCACCAGTCCGTGACAAGCTGGGCAGGCAGGGAGCTGGAGAAGGGTCTCTGCCCTCAGTCGTGGCCGGGTTGGGGCTCTGGAGGAGGGTCTACTCCTTGCCTGGTGGGATGCTGTCAAGCCTAGTCTGCAGTGGAAGCGAGGGAGGCAGCTGTACAGGAAATAATCACGGCTTGTTCCAAGATTAAATCACTGGCGGGAGGGCGAGAGAGGATAAAAGGAGCCGTCTGTCGTTAGAGGGAATATTAACCCGGCAGTGGGCTGGGAGGGGGGAGAATTTTATTCCCTGCACTTGCTGGCTGCCAGACCCGCCGTGCACACAGGGCTCAGCGCTGACAGCATCTCTCAACAGGACACGCAGCCTCCCTCGCCGGCTCAGCCCTCGGCACGGGCCCTCGACTCGAGGGAAGGATGCTGCTGCCGGCAGGGGCAGAAGAAGGGTTGACTGAGAAGTGGGGAAACTGAGGCAGCGCTCTGTGGGATCCTGCGGCGTGTCTGGCATCATATGAACCACTCGGTCCCTCCTGCATCGCTCTTGCTCTTCCCAGGCCAGGTCTTTGCTCAGCTCCTCTGGATCGGCTCAGTGTGGCACAAAAGGTTCTTGTTTGGTCTGGCCCTTATCAGGGACCTGCCTGGAGGTCCTTCAGCACAGGAGCCGGGCTGGAGCTGGAGCAGGTGGGGCTGGGGAGCAAGGAAGAAGGCAGAGGGAAAACAAGAGACCAGCTGCAAGGGGGTGAGCCGGCGGGGAGATAAGATAGAGGGAGAAATGCAAAATATGACGGGTGGCAGGCGGGAGGGAACGTGGGAAACTATGGGACACCTTGGGTCAGCCCAGCTGGGAGAGACACTTAACGGGGCAGACCCTTTGGAGGTGCCAGCCAGCCACGGTGACAAGCTCCCAGCACCACTCCAGGCCCCTTGTCCTTCAGCTGGGACTTGCTTTTGGATCTGAGAAAGGCTGAGATAGGACCCCAAGACCCTCATGCCCCGCTGGCCTTCAGCTGCTCCAGGGATGCTGCGTGGGGACTGAGCGTGGCCCTGAAGAGCTGATGGGAGCAGAAGGGCTAGCTGCTGGCTCCAGGGATAGGGACACCTTCCCCTCAGCCCGGCTGGGTGGTGGCCACGCACGAGCTGGGCTTGGCCGCCATGCCCCGGCAGGGGTCCCCCCCCTGCCCCTGGCAGACTGTCCCAGCCCGGCCGCCGGGGCTGTGGTGGGGAGGAAAATCATGCTCCGCAGACGGGCTGAGGGCTGCGGTTTATGGGCTCTCCCATGCCGGGATAAACAGACCCATGGGGGCCGGGGTTTGCAGCGAGCGGGTCATGAAAGGCTGCGGCCCTGCACCTAGGGCTTCCTTCCCTTTGATGGAAGAGTGCCGGCGGTTTCCCAAGCAAGAAGATCCTGGCTCCTTCCCCCTCGTCTCCTTGCTTGCCGCCCCCCCTCCCCCCAGCCCATTCCCTCTTCAGCTGAGGCCTTGGCTGAGATAGACAGGAATATGAGCCACCCTTGGCTGCCTCTTCCAGGCCAGTGGTACCCCACAGA